>NW_027325358.1:26584048-27128357 GCF_036924035.1 Leuresthes tenuis
GTGGAGGAGGGCGGCAGAGGAGATGGAGGAGCGCTGAGGAGCCGTCTTCAGCAGCTGTACAGCGAGATCGTCTCTGACACAGACTCGGGTATGAACTCTTTGAAGTGGAAACTCAAAGCTGGCCAATGTGGTCCTTGTTTGGCTCGACATCACTTAAACACTGTCACATCTGGTTATGCAACAGAGCTGGAGAGAAAGGAAGAAAGAGAAGCCGAAAAGAGATAAGAAAACCCGTTGAAGTTTCCGCAGTCTAGATATTTATTGATTCAGAAATGAACCTTTAAATCATACAAACATTTTTGCAATGATTGAGTCAGACATTAGTGTGTCAGTTTGAAAAGGGCATAAGAAACACAGTGACATGGACTGTGTGTGTAATTTGTCAGGAGTCCCACTGTAACGCTGTAGCTTTGGAGTATTTGACAACATGTTCCTCTTCAAAATGCATTGTGATCGCTGTGAATTACAGATTACATTTAGTTACTTTGTCCTGCATCACAGAAAATGGTCTTCTTGCAAGTTGTGAGACGAATGTTTGCATTTTGCCAACATTATGACACAGGCTCTAAATTCTCCTGCGACCACTGCATTCATACATTTTTCGGAGCTCATACTCAGTCTAACATAGCTACTAGCTTGTAATTGGCTTGCTTTCAGAGTAGCATACAAGCGCACATTGTTGGTGATGGACATGTTTTGTACATTTAAACGGCTTGAAACACTGACTGCTGCTGATTTCAGACATGTCCGCTGTATGTTGTGGTTTCCTCCGTGGCAAAATCTGTCCAGTCAGTTGTGTGTATTATTAAAATTTCCGGATATCTATTTCCACTCTTCCTCCCGCTGTCATCAAGTTGGTGGCTCATCCGATGAGCCTGCTCTGCAGTCCTTCCAGCTGGAAGACAAAAGGATGCACATGAGCGGAAGTCGTGGACGTGGGGGGGGGGGCGGGGTGTTTTGTTTTGATTGTTCGTCTGACAGTTTTGGTCTCTTCCTCGCTCACTCTTCCACCATGTGTTCTGCAGAACCATTGTGTGGTGGACCGCTGTGTGACTGCCCTCTTCCTAACCCCGACATGAGCTTGCACCTGTGGACGGAGGATCTGGATATCTGTGAGTGGGTCTTGAGGAAGTTGTACACATTATACTGATTTTTGAAGGTTTCTGAAATAATTCTGAAATGACTGAAGAAGATGAAGCTGTTTAAAAGGGAAAATTTAAAAAAAAAAAAGACTTCCAAGGATGAGTTGTTTCTTTAAGATGAACCAAACAAACAGTGGCATGCTTCACAGTGTGGCCTTCATATACTCAGTGAATAGATTCAGTTGGCATGAACCAGACTTGACATGAAGCTGTGACACGGGTCATTATTTAGTGTAGATAATGTTTGTGATGAGGCACAGTTGGGTAGAGGTGAAACATGCCAACCATCAGTGAGCAAACACAGAGGGAACAGTTTCTGAAAGAACAAAGTGTTATTCGGTGCTGATTCACTGGGCTCACGTTGGTTCCACGTGTCTGAAATATGATATTCAAAATGCTGACAGGGCGAGAGCTGACCAAGTGGTTGCGATCCAGCTGCATGTCTGAGCAGTTCTCCCTCGGCCAAGAGCAGGAGGACTTTGAGCTGGGAGAATCGCCCTGTGACCCGATGCCATCCGACATGACCCGCTTCTCCATTATGTCCGATGACAGCGGTATTGAAAGGGACTTGCCCGCTGGCACTGATCCGTCTCTGTCGTCCTCTCTGGACACATCCAGCATTACTGCATCATGGGAGCAATGCAAAATGTAAATACTGCTGTTTTGAAATTCAACACAATGTCCAGGAGTTTTATTTTCCAAGACATACAGCACTTTAACTGATTATAACTTTTAAGTACGATGTCAGATCTCCTCCTTCTCCCAGGGAGCAAGACTCAGGGAGGCTGTCACGCCGTGGAGGCATCAAGTTGAAACCATCTGCAAAGGACAGTATGGTGCTGATGCAAGATACGTTGGAGGACCATGCAAATCAAGGAGGAGGTGGAGGAAATGGAGGAAGGGGAGGAAACAGAGGGGCCACTCTGCAAAGGCGGGCAGGAGCCAGCTCCATGCAGAACTTTCCCAAGCAGCAGAGACACTTTACTGCCAGGATAGTCATCATGGGCGATGACAGGGTTGTGGGCCGCCTTGCTCAGGCCTATTACTTCTTCAGGTGAGGGACATCTTGATAACAGCTGGTTGTGGCATGACTGAATATGCTGTTTTTAGTTGTTCGCTGCCTCATTATGATTTATATTCCTTTATTGAACTGTGAAGTGGTAGTTTTACACGCATAGTTTCAATTCAGGTAAACTTTCTGTTGCCATCGTGAAATATTATCTTGCATCTGAGCTCTGTAACGTAATCACGAATGTTGGTCTTTCTCCTGAATTAAACTGCTAAATACTGCAATGCAAGAAGCAGTCTGTCTGTACTTGAGGGAACATATTCGGCTTTGATTAAACTATTTCAAACTGACGCTAACAATGAGGCCTTAAATGCATAGTGGTCTTTAGTTAATCATGAAAGAAACTGGGATTGCACTGACATTTACCTTCAGGTAGAATAACAACACAGCATTTCACACTGTTTCTGGTTTGCCACATAAAACTGTGCTTGTATCACTGCAAATGTCACCATCAACCGATGCACACACTTTGAGCTTCTCACGAATCTTTGGTTTGGCTTCTGCAGGAAAAGGGAAGCGCGGCGGCTTTTTCTGACAATGAAAGTCAATCTCCAGTTTTACTACATTCCTGTTTGCACGGCTCCGGCTCCCAACTCCCCTGCCAAGGTGAGTCGGCTTCCTCCTATGAACTCAACACCAGTTACTATGTGAGAGTCAACACGTCCAGAGATTGATGAGACAAAGAGCTTACGTTATAACGGAAGACCAGTATGGTAAACTGTCCGTGTTGTCACCTGAAACCCGCTGGCCTAAACTGTGTAAATGCTTTTTAACAGAGGAAACACTATTCAACAACTTTAAATGATACTTCCAGGATGTTTGTCTTTGACATTTACAAACTTCCACATATCTTAGTCCCTCACCACTGTTATTTTTCGAGGTTCACTTTCATGTTCCTTTTTTGTAGGAGAAACTCCATCAGTCCAAGGGGGATTTGTGCTCTCTCGGTTCCTACTTGAGCAACGTGGATCCATGGTACAACTGCAACATCAAGAGTTTGGACAGCACAATTCATAAACTGGCTAATATGGTATGATACAATTACATCTAAAACAAGAACAAAATAAGATAACAGTGGCCGAGTATTAAGGATAGTTAAACACAGCTGATTTGCTCAGTTTTGCTGACTCGCACCTTTTCTTGTGGTGTACTTCGTGTGGTAGCTTTCATTAGACACATTGAGAAAATGTAGCTACATTACCGCATCCCCACTCATTCAACATGGCAGCTGTTCTTTGCATGAGCTGAAACGCAGGAAGTTGCATAAGATCATACTCCCTGCAAGGAAAATAGAATTGTTGATTTCACCACAAGTAAAGTAAATTAAACTCTAAAGACCTTTTGACACACCCCTGACTCTATATCTTTGCACAAGGAGTAGAATAATTATAACACTGGAAAGAAATGTGCAGAGGAGATAATGCTGTGAAGTGAGTTGAAAGAAGATGGGGAAAGCCTGAGTTCTCTTCACAAATTAATGGAAACGGCCTTTTGATTCTACAGAACGTTTCATTTCCTCATTCTGCACTAGATTAAATGGGATTTGTCATGCCGACCCCAGTGCTCTCTCTCTTTTTTGGGGATGCATTTGTTTAAAAGTTAAAAGCTTCTTTGTGACTCAGGGTTGTTAAGTAACGAGCAGTTTACCTGTCATCAACTCACTCTTTTGTCCTTAAAAGCCAAGTGTGACGAATGTCTTGTTTCGACAATGCGCTGGTGGTTAGGTTAATTTTGAATATCGTTTGCTTTCTTTAGCAACAAGCGAACCCTGGGAGGCCGAAAGAGCCCTTCATCTCTGATGTAATTTCCTACTACGTCCGCAGTGGCCAGCTACCCGTCTTCTTCACCATCTACTCCGTTAAGGTACGGTACATCTTATGAGTTTTCTCTCACTATAAAACCAAAGGGCGTGCGGAAGATGTCAGCTGGTTTATCCATTTGCATCATTTCCCTTAGATTACATTCACCAACATGACGAAGGATCCTGTGGAAGATGTGTTCCTTACCCACCTGGAGATAGAGTTTCCAGAATTCAGACAGATCTCCGCATCGGTTAGAGGTGAATTGGCTACACATGCCAGTGTTTTTCCCTAAATAACAACAAGAAAAAAAAAAGCAAACATGAATTTTCTTTTTTTGGTCTGAAACACTGATGTAACAACATACCTCTAATTCTCAAACAGATAAACAGAAGAAGAGCTCGGGGGAAGTATGCGGAGCTGTCATCTCTATGAATTACAAAAAGGTGTGTTGTCTTTTTTTAGATCCACTGTTTCCTTGTAAAATTCCCATCACTGGAGCATTGGTGTACTTAGATGCCTATCAACCACCAAAACAAGTACCAGTTAATTTCCATTTCGTGCGGGTTTTATTTGTGTGCCAGCCTTGAATGAAAGATGAATTCAGATGTTCTTGTTTGTGTACATATTTCTGTGTGTGTGCACCCAAGGTGACGTTGAGCGGCCGAGACGTTGACAAAGGAATTTCAGTGAGGACATCAGGGGCGCAGATTAGTGGTATTCCTTCAAGTCAAGCAGAAGGTTTGATATTTTAATTCAGTCTATTTATACTCACAAGCAAAGTCACGTGAGAGCAGTTTTCAAAGAAAACTCACAAGTTCAATTCAAAGCCAAGTGTTTCTGATGATCTGAGTGAAAAATTCCAACATTTTCTGCTGTTTGAATTTCACGCTTCACACGCTAACTCCCCCTTTATCTCATAGACCTGAATTGTTTGACTCTGACTCTGAATGAAGCTCCGGTAAAGACAAAAAGCAACACAGTGGTGAGTCAAAGCAACATGAAAGAAGGGATGAGGACTCAAGTTCCACCCATGAAAGATATCTACTGTAAAATAGCTTGTATAACGTTTAGCCTCTTTGTTGTTTTGTGTGGAAATTGGCAGCAGTCAAAGATCCGGATCTGCAGCATAAAGATTCGCTCTTTGGAGAGTCGCTCTTTTACTCTCACACCGGACAGAGACAGTCGAAGGACCTACAGAGATGTGCAGAGGTAACAGACAAGTGTCATTTGTTTTTGTTGGCACCACTGAATAAAGCTCCCCGACAACAAGTGTTTGAGATTAAATTATAATTTTAGCCACAGCTTGATTTGCATTTACATCAAGAAGCTTTTTTATCCTTTTAGCTCAGTCTTGTTGAATCTGACTTATCTCTGTTGAACATCTCCTTCATAGCATCGAGGTCTCCCCTTGTCTGGATCCTGGATACTGCGTCCAGAATGCCATGAGGTCCAAATTCAACCTGGGAGAGGACAAAGACGCTGGACTGAGCAAATACATGAGCAAAGCCCTTCCTTTACCAATCAACACATTTGCTGGCATCGTCAACTAACGGGATGAAGTTGACCGAGCACACGTTGTTGTGAAAAGCAGGAATGGTGGTCATCTGTAAAGCCAGTCTCTCATCTGACACACGAAAAGACAAATGAGCTGCTCCTGGAACCAAGTTTCACCTTGTCGGTCTGCACTCAGTAGTTTGAATGGAAAAAGACTATCATTCAAAAGCAACATATACAGTAGTAGTATTGATCAATCCAGAGAGCTGCTTTTACTGTAAAAGGAGGTTTTATCACTCTCCAGTACGTGATTGAACTTTGATGATTGAAAGACTTTGCCGCTCTTTATAAATGACCTCCTGTGCATACTTTAATAATTATGGGCAGTCTTTGTATGACTTTTGTATTGCCAAAGGACAATATTGCCTAAGACCAGCAGTTTTTAAAAGAAAAAAAGATCAGCTACAATATAACCACTTTCCTCACAAAGGGTCTGAAGGGCCCCCTCGGCCTCCAGAGCTTGTTGTGGGACACATGGTCCTGCCGGGAGAGGCCGAAGCCATCAATATGTGCCGTTGCAAAGAGATCCTGGCATTCCATATGAGTGCCGTTGTTTCCTTGCAGAATATTGCAGAGTAATCCGATGGTTAGCATTATTCACTTCTCCTGTCAGTGGTTTAAATGTTGTGGCTGATCAGTGACTCCACCTCTGTGCATGAAGGATTTTCTGTAATCATGTGAAATGTTTGGAACAATTTGGCAAGCAGTCGGCCTCTTAGAGGTATCACTTAATGCCATAGATGTAAAGAGATGATTGTAACGGTCGCTTTACTCTGTATACACACTACCTTTTACTGCCTCCCTGACACTCGTACATACACTCATATACACACACAAGAACACCTCCTGAAAGATGGGTACGATGACAGCTGAAGTTCACCCATATGTTCTCTTAGCACAATCATTCAGATAACTTGTCATTCTTGTACTTGTTACATGATGAAAGCTGTTATGAAAGTGCAAATGATTAGCATTAGTCTTGGGTTTTTGTTTAAGTATTCCAGAAATTTACCAGAGGCACACTATGCTCAGTGTTAGCAAATAGAACCATGTGCAATCTCAGGAATGACTACAGAACGGAAGCAACCTTTGATGATATCCAGACAGGGTGACAGAAAGCTGCTGACTGCGCTGTGTTCCAACTAGAGATGCAACTTTCAAAGTGGCTTGCTTTTGTGATATAGAAGACCAATAGCTTAATATGGAGCATACTTGTGCGTAAGTGTCTAAAATCTCTCCACAAATCACCACGGCCACCGCTTACTGTCGGATGATATATGATTTCTGTGAGAGTGTTGATCTGTTTGTACTTAATCTGAAGTTACGGTTATTTTGAAGGAGTAAATCAACTGTTTGCATAAAAGACTGGAAACTGCTTTTGTGTAATTACTGTGAAACTGCCCCAAGGTGCAGTCCCGTAACACCGTTGAGGTTTTTGAAGGTCTATTTGAGATCTGACGCAACTAATTGTATTGTTTCAGTCATTATTAATGGAAAAAACTAAGCGTTTGGTTTTATGTTTTGATTTGAACCCCCGCAGCAATGATGTCTGTCAGTAAAGACATCAGGAACTGTGATTATCTGCATGAGAAAAGCAACAACAGAACAATCATTTACGTGTTGTGTGTGCATCTGTGTGTCCACTGTCCTGACAGGGTAAAATCATGGGTTTAAAAATTCATGATATATTTTGCACATCATTTTCCTCTGTCATATATGAAGATCAACTTTGCGCCTATGTGTAAATAAATGAATTTAAAAAAAAAGTGCTTTTGTAAAACAGTGTGTGCGTTTTCTCTGAAATGTGGCAAAAATCTGCCGAGCTGTAATTGTGTCCAGTGGTCACCAGGTGGGGCTGTCCAGCCACAAACTGTTGGCATGAGGCTCCTTCAGCGCTGCACATGCACCATCACCTGCCGGAGCTGGTGGAGACCGCTGGAGCATCTTGCTGCCTTTGCCTCGACAGGTTGGTGACTGACTGGCTGACTGTTGATGACTCTGAAATACAGCAACAAGCTGGGAGCGTGAGACCCTCTTCTGTGATTGTCTTCGCTGTTTCCCAGCCTCCACAACTGGAGAGCAGCTTCAGGGCCGATGGAGAAGAAGCAAGGGTGTCCTGATCAGTATGGCTCACTGGAGCACACTGAATGGAGCAGAGACGCAGGCAAACCAGGTTATTTTTGTAAACATTGTTGATCCACTGACTGTAGTTTAAAGTGACCTTTGTGTTTATATGTTTGAATCATCTTAAATCTCACTGAAGTTCACCTGGGGAGTCACCTTGGCATTTATTTTTTTGTATGAACCTCAGTGTATTTATCCACTGTGTATTTGATAATCTCACCTGTTTGCTTATTCTATAATATCTTAAAAATGCTGAGATGATTTGTTCTTCTTTCACTTTTTTTGGGCCATTCTTATAGTTGTTAGTTCACTGTATGTGTTTTTCTATTAGCAGCTCAGGCAGCATCTCGGAAATATTAAGAATCCACAGGTGTCTCTTAAGTGTCAGTCATCTGTGCATTCGTGTATCCTTGATGGTGTAGAAGTCTTGAGGGTCCATTATTTAGTGTTCCAGCACTTTAAATAATGAATAATGACTTATGTTTGACTATAGGTGAAGGAAATTGTTTGTCTGATTGTGTCTCTTCACTGTTCCTGTCATGCTTGCCTATAGGATCACTGCCAGCATTATGTTAATTAAATTGATAATCATTTTCTCTGTTGGTACATTTTTTTTGTCATAAAGTCTTGAATCAATATTCTTTCAAGGCATGTAGTTTAGCGGAATGTCAGGTAACCTCCCTGTTTGTTTTTCTTTCCACTTGAATGATTTTATTTGTCCTTCAATAATCTCAGCCTTCCTTGTCATATTCCCCGCCTCTCACACTCATTCTCCTCACCCCCCCTAATCTGGCTGATCGGTTAATATGCTGATCCTCCACAGTAGGCACGAAGTGAAGTGTGGCAGTGTCAAAGTTTGAGGAGATAATGTATTCTATATTGTCAGAGGTTTGGATAAAAAGAGGAGCTGGATGGTGGAGATATGGTGCAAAATGAGGAGAAGCTAAAAGGAAATGAGAAACACCAACTGCAAGCAAGTAAAAAAAACAAACAAAAAAATGGCAGGGTGAAAGGAGGGAAGAATTCTGAAAGGTCTAGTGATGAGTCATAACTGCTCATCGGCAGTATAACCTGTTCTCGAGAGCCTCTGCATTAGAGCATGACGTCTCCAACACTGAAAGAATATATCAGTAGTAACAGAAGTAGATACAGAGATGATGATGAACAGTTCTTCATCTTCTGTGAGGATATGCAGAATGCAGGATATGTGTAGTATGCATTGTGAGTACAGTGTGTGATTTGACAGTATAAAGTCTGAGTACCTTTCTCTGTCTTTCTGCCACTCTCATCACTGTCATTGTGCGAAATTGTGAGCAGAATGTTCAAGGATAGTCAGTATATGCAATGTGAACTTACTCTGGCTTGCAATCTAAAAACAGGAACAGAAAAGAAAAAGAAAAAAAGCTGTATTAATGTTTCACATGTACTTTAGATAAATTCACATTCAACTGCAAATACTGGAATAATAGATTCATTCATAAATAAATTCTATTTAAATTCCCTCTGCAGCAGTTATTAAAACCCCCTAACACTCATATGTACCTATAAATTGTTAATTTAGCAATTCCTCCTGTTTAAAAAAAGAGTGGATTGGATCTCTTTCTCCTCATTCAGTGAACGGGAATCAATGATTGTGCTTCTGTAATCTGGCCCTGCTTACATCTCTGGGAATTAAGAAGCAAGGGAGGGCAGTTAGTGAGCTAGTGAGCTAGCTTCTTGATTAATCAGTTTCTCATAGCGCATCCCCCACCCACAGGTGGTCTTCTACATGGAATATTTGGACTGTCTGACCTCACCTGTCCGAGATTGTAGATGGCGATCTACAGATTCACATCAGAAATCTACAGCATTAGCACTGATGGCTAATTTAGCTCATGATATGTCTCGCAAAAAACATCTGATGGACATGTTAATACAATGTTAAAACTTCAATATTCAGTCTGAAAATTCAAACTCACATCAGAGCTGGACAGCATGTGTCTGTGAGTGTGTGTGTTCTTGTTTTTCTATATTTGATGGATCAGAAAACCAGGAGAACCACCATACTTGTGGGGTCTGGCAGCTTTGTGAGGACCAACAATGGATCCTGTTTAACTCGGCATTAAGTTGATACCTTTGTCTAAATCAATCAGTTTACAGAAGGCATGTCTAATTCTCAGTGCAGGGAAAACACACTTGGAGGAGTCATGTTTGCGGTGCACCAGTTGTAGTTACACCTGTGTTTGATCAAATCAAAAGGCATGCTGTGAAGGAGGTGTGTTCAGTTGTTTGCTTGGTGAAACAGCCTGCTTGTATTTTAGTTAAAGACAGTCAGGCAAGCTGAAAATTGGACAGAAGCTATGAATTGCTTTAAGAATAATGAGACTGTGCATACTGAATAATGCAAAATGTTTTTCCATTTATTATGTAGCGTGGGTATCGTTCACCTTTAATCTCAAACAAATATTTCAAGACCTACTTGCTCCATTATCATGCAATGCATTTTGAATGACTTGTGAGAAGAGGGTTGTAGGTATGTATAATTTTTCATAGTTGTAGTTCCGTTGACAGTTTAATGCTCACTGCAAAGTTCTGTCAGTTCTTTAAGAACTTCTTCTTTAAGATACCACTGTCTTGACTTTACACTGACGTAGGTCGAAGTAACAGAGTACAGAGTGTCTCTGTGACTATGTCTCTCTTTATTTAATGATCCCTCTGTGTCATACTGCAATTGTGATTCCCCCAAGCATAGGATGAATTGAAACAGATATTTGAGTCAATCTAAACCAACAATTATCATGATATCATGAACCATGGTTGATGTATTCTAAAGAGCTTTTGCTGCTAGCCTTGAGTCACAGAGGCTGAGTTTGAATGAGTATTGCACTGTTATTCTGCCCTTTCTAATGATAAAACAGAAGATTTGCCCTCTGAGCTCTTTGAACCTCAGTTCTACCTTGCCCAAGGCTGAGTAAAACGAGAATAGAGAGTACATACCAGAGCCCTGCTAACTAGTGTGTTCTTTACAGGGAGTATTGTAGGGTCCCATGAGACTCAGGAACTGACTGTCAGTGATGGTGTTTTTTTTTTGTATCCTTGTTCATGTCCTTGTCTGCAGCCAATTATCCATCAATGCTGCTCAGAGCACTCAATGGAATAATTCAAAAACAGTATAAAGGGTTTTACTTATTCTTTAATGTGTTCTGTGTTATGGTAGTAAACAGAACGTTAATTGCTGAAGCCTTCAAAGTTGTATAGTTTTAGAGGATGTTTACCATTGTTTGCTTCACAGAGGAGAACAACTGCAGTTTTGAAAGGAAAATGTTTTTCATGATAAGCGTGATGATCACTCTCCTCCTTGGCACAGACCAGAAAGTGTCAGAGAATCGTTCTTATATTGGAAAACTATTTGCCTGCATGGTCTTTCAAAGAATGATGAACCCATTCCCATCCTCGCCATCTTTTCTTCTAAAAGATTATTCCATGAAGACTGGGAGGCTCTTTTTTAAAAAAAAAAATCTATTGCAAAAGTTTATGTAAAGAAATCATTAAATGTGCAATATCAATTCAAAGTACTTCATGTCAAGAATAAGAAAGAGAGAGGGCATCAAAACTTTACACTGAGAGATGTAAAACATAAATCCTTTACAAAATGCAACAGGAGCAACCTGAGACTGCACACCACGTCTGAAGTCCTGAATCCAGATCACGGTGTAACTATTTTCATGGTGAGACATCTGTTTTATTTGAAAGGACACTGTTTAAAGCAAAGGGATATGTAGACTCAATGACACAAATTATTCAGTTGCTTAAAAGCAGAGCTGCTGTGTGCAATTACTACCACCTCTTTGTTCTGCTAGAAACCTTTCTGTTTGGGAGTGTGGTAAGATGAGCATGTGGGTAAGCTGACCCACCCCCTGAATCCTGGCAATTATTCACTTTTATTGTCATAGGAGCATTCATTTTGGAACCACTCATCACTTCTGCTAGAGTAGAAGAAGCACCTGGGAGAAGAAATAAGGACCAATTTTGTTTTAAACAGTTTTTGGCTTGTCAAAGTGAATTTTAGTGCAACGGAGTCAATTTATTCAGATCTAGAAATGTTTGTGGTGTGCACTGGTGATTTGATAACCTACAAAACCATGCACATCATTTAGCTAAATATTAACCTGCTTTTTTTCCAAAATGGTAGCTATGGGGGAAAGTGAGCCATTGGTTCAACTTGAAATAGTTAAATTAATTTGGTGTGTTTGTACACTGTCCCTATGTAATAAACTCAAACTGAAATTAAAGGTAAAACAAACTCTCAAATTGTCAGTCTGTGATTTTGTAATAGCCAATTTTGCCACCAAAAGTAAGAGCTACAATTACACTGGTACTGTTGAAAGCCCAAAAGACAAAAATGTCTGGAATTTCACTGTACTGAATGTAATGTTGGATGTCATGTTAATTTGATTGCCAGTTTTTGATTTGATATATTTTGTCTTTTAATTAGTCTTATTATGGTGTTTATATTGAACTCTTTTTCCTGTGCTCTCAACCCCCAACCAGTCGAGGCAAATGGTTGCCCGAGCTACCTGGTCTGGTTCTGCTGGAGGTTTCTTCCTGTTAAAGGGGAATTTTCTGCTCCACTTTTGCCTCGTTCATGCTCAAGTCGGGGGACTGGGTCAATTCAGTGTGATTCGTTAGTTTCCTTAGCTAGGCAACTTTTCTATGAACTGCCATTATACGAAATGGACTAATTTGTTTTTAATGAAATTGATTCAACTGGATTATCATAGGATGGAATTAGACTTTGCCTTTAAAACGTCTTTGAATGATTTTTGTTGTGATTTGGCGTAATTGAATTGAATTGAACTGAACTGAACTGAATAATCTGTTCATCCTGCTTTCGTTTTTGTTTTGTTTTGTTTGACAAATTCTGTTTAGTGTGCTTTTTGGAAAAGTTAAAACTTTGGTGTTCAAATTCAACAAATAAATGCAAAAAATTTGAAATATTCAAATCTAAATTTATTTTGGCTTGTTTTGTGTTTTGGTTGATATATCACTTAGTAGCACACATTTCAAAATTAGAAAGGTTATGACTAACATTTATTCAGTTTGAGGATTACATACCTACAATAAATGGAATGATAGGGAAGGCTCAGGCAGACTTACCCCTAACTTAAGTAAAATTACCCTAAACCTGGGGCATATTGAGCCACAGGTGTGCTTTTTGTGATAAGACATAATTTAGAAATATTTTGTCATCCTGAATTGCTTTAATGTACATCTGCCTTATTAATTCCCGTTTGGTTTCACCTGAGATGAGTATCACATGCAATATCATGCATTTTAATCCTTGCACTTGGTGAATAAGACACATAGATGTTCCTACCAAAATTAAGTTGTGCAAAATATAAAAATGTGCATGTGTACGAAATGGTGAAAGATTTAACAAATGACCAAAGCCTTTAGAGCAGCATGTGTGGAGACAGGAATGAAGAGCAGAGCACTGACGGATTTACAGCCTTATTGCCCTATTTTCTTTTTTTAAATGTAAGTGTTTGTTTATGATCATATGTGTGCTCAAGTGTATGTGTGTGTTAGTGTGGGGGACAGTCGTTTGAGTCGTGCCAGCCGCTGACACATGGTGATTTGACTGTGGCACTCTGCTGCACATCAAGCAACAATTTCAAGCAACACCTGATGCAGCTGCTCAAAATGCAGATTAGTATGTGGTTATTGTTCTGCAGTGCCACGGTATGCTATTTTTAAAAAACCTGCAGTGTTTACTTGTCTATAGGTGGTGATTAGCAGTCAGTTGAAGAGGTGTGAACTCCCTTTAGTAAAATACAGTAAACTACAAAATACAGTAAAGACATTGTCAGAGACAATACTTTTGTTTGTTCCTTTCTAACACTCAGTATGACTGAAAGCTGTCCTTCTCTTTCTCTGTCAGAGGATGATGTGGTGTCCATGGCGGACTCCACCATGACCGTGGATGACATTGAGGGGGAGCTCTTTAAAATCGAGAGAGTCAGAGATGTCCTGGTCAGAAGGGAGTCAGAGCTCAGATACATGTGAGTGATTAATTGCAACGCTACTGTCATTTGGTCACTGCTGTTTAAATGAGAAAACATAGTAATACAGCAACACAGATTCCTTAACTGTACACTGGTGAGTTTGCTCTTACATCAAATCCTGACCAGAGTTAAGAGTTGATGGATGACTGTTGTGGTGGCAGGATTAGATCTACTAAATTCCATGTCTGACGATAAATTCTGATTAAATGGAAAATAGAGACAAAGCTTTGCTATAGTATTGCCCCTACCATCAGTGGTATCCAAACTGAATTGTATTATATCATGTACAATTGCACTGCCAGGACAATTTTCTAAGGTCTAAGTGAAATACACAGCATGCACAGCAGCCCCTTTTTACACCATGAATTTCCACCTCTTTTCAGAAGGCCAGTTCTACAGGCTGAAGGGACCCATTAAAATCCACTCCAACCCTCTCTTCCACAGGGTCTTCCTGTTTTTGATTGTTAGTACGTAATTACTCATGAAAACCATATTTTCCATATAGGAGAGTATACAGTAAATTGTCTTAGAGCTGACTGGTGATTTCAGTCTGCATCATAAGCTGCACACCTAACTAGGTAGGACTCCATTAGTGAAGGCCAGGGAAGACACTTACTGAAAGAAAAGCATGAAAAGAAAAACTCTTTGCAAAACCTCTCAGAAATAAGTCTCTTTAGGTGTTTTATGAAAAAAGGGAATCAGAAGTAGGAATACAGTGCATTAGATTGCTTATGCCAATAATGCCCTCACTGAGAAGAAAGGGCAGTGAAAAAATATTTACTTTGCTATTGTTCCTCCATTTCCTTGGGGTGATAACAACTAGAATATATATATATTTTTTGCAAATGGTGTCTAACAAGTATCCACTTGTTTTAGCAAGAAATATCTAAGACAAGTAGAAGATATTGCTTGGGTAGGTTTTCTTCTCCAATTTTCTATTAAGATACTGTACAGTTATAAAATAGTACCGTAAGGATTAAAGATCAGGGCATGAAGATGTGTTGCCCACAGGAAAATGTGGTGGAGATTTAATTATGCTATGAGGCTGTTTTGTTGCCTTTGACACTGGCTACACTGAATGTATGTAATGTAATCTGAAGATTACTTTATTGAAGATCATTTTAAAGTGAAAAGTGTCAGAAATGTCAGTTTGTGTAAAGCACACATCCAGCGGCACAGAAAATTTGTTAAATAAGATAAGATAGGCTGGGGCAAACACAGGGTCCTGACTTCATTCCCACTGGAAAGCTCTAGACAGAGCTGAAATCTATCATTGCCAACACATACTGGTTCAAGAAGATTCTAGATGACTACAAGAGACATTTATACACTGTCACTGTTGTCAAAGATTCAACCAAATGTAAATGAAGGGTGGCAATAATTGTGTGCAAAGTGCATCTTCTCTATTTTACACATTGCTTTTTGAAAGCTTATTCTGGTTTAGAAAAATTGATTCATGAGCATTGATTTCTAAAGATGTTTATTTCTGACAACTATTCTCATAGCTTCTTTCTTTCCATCACACTGAAGCTGAAACCCATTAAAATTTCAATTGCTTGTCCTTTGCTTCCGCTAAGCAATCTAATGCATGGATATTTATTCATATACTCCTCTGACTGATGGACAGTAGCACTGCTCAGATGGCAGGGGGAATGTGACGAGTGGCGTGTGTGGAGTAGCAAGCAAGAGTCAAGCAATACAAAGCAAAAAGATGAGAGACCAGAGGTAGTGGGAAAGAAGGGGAAGAGGAAAGTGATGGATACTAGAGTCACAATTTAAAAGACCTTGGTTCTGTCCAATCTAAAAACAAACAAATCCAAGAGCAGGCTTTTCTCCAGTAATTTAAGCCAATGGTGGCAACTGTTTTGCAGATCTTACAGCCATTTCCCCACCCACATATCTAAGGAAAACATCCAATATGTCAGGTAGATAAGCACAGCGGCAAGGCACACACAATTCAAGTGATGAATTGTGTGTGCCTTGTGTGAGCCTCACATGACTTGCAGGACTCCCATGATGGCTTCTAACTTGTTGAAAAGGGGGAGGAGGTTCTTCTTACCCATCTATCTGTCAGTAGTGATCCACTGACATTGATCCCATGAAAGGCTATTAAAACAGATAATGATACAGACAGAGGCAGAGTAAAAGCTATCTGGTGCAGACATCTCTCATAGAGTTACACTAAAAAAATGATTGTGTCTTCACCTACAAGATCAATATCGAGCTCTCCCTGTTTGACTTTCATTTGACCCAATCAGAAGTGAGATGAAATATCACTCTCTAGGTATAATCTTAACTACTTCTGACCCTTTTTGTTTTTCTTTTGAAAGTTTCTTTGCAGGCTCTAAATATGGTTGAACTCAGGTGATGGTAGCGGTCTCACCATTTGTTTTCCCTCATAGCAAAAAACAAGTTTAGGATGCTTTTTGTTTTATAGAATAGCTTAAATACAATACTTTTTTCATGGCACATGGCAGAAAGCCAAGAATTCCATACATATTTGTGGGGGTTATTATAACATCCTAAAGGGACTGTTTGGGGATCAAGCATGGGGTGGATTAGTTTTAGGCATAGAATTATTAGTTATTACCAGCGAGGCACCACTGACGAAAGTCAGAAGTTATTAACTAAAACCTAGTATCAGACTCAAAATATGTCAATTTATTCGTGTTAACCTGGGACAGAAATGGCACTAACAGAACAGATATGAAGGCTAAGAATCAAACCTCTGACCTTCTTATTCAGCAGTCACAGTGAACATACACAATGACCACAAACTTCACTTTTAAAACAGTACAATAGAATTTATTAAAGTTTGCAAAAATTATTAAATCAATAGTACTTTCATCAGTAGACATTGTCTAAACTGCTGCACAATGTACAAAATAAACAAAGCAGTTAGAGACAGACCATTAGTCTATGCTCGTGTGTGGACATGTGAATGGCAGAAGGGGGAGTGACCATGAGGCCAAATGGCAGCGGTGATCATGTGATGGTGGGGGCAAAAGATGGCGGCCGTGACTATGTGCTTAGTAAGTCATGTGTCAGCCAAAGAAGCTTCCAAGCCTGGCCTGTAGATTGAGTAACTGATTACTTTCATCAAGTTGCATGGATTATTAGAGTTGGGTGTCATCAGCATTACTGTAGAATAATTTGTCATGTTTCCTGATGATATTGCCCAAAGGAAGAATGTATAAAGTGAACAGAGTTGGTCCTAGTATAGAACCTTGTGGAATACCATAATTAAGTCTAACAAGTGAAGATGACACACCATTTACATTTACAAACTGGATACTGTCAGATAAATATTATTTAAACCAGTCCAATACAGTGATCCCAATTAATAGAATGTTCAAGTATTTACGAAAAGATGTTATGGTCAATGTTGTCAAATGCAGCACTGAGATCTGACAGGAAAAGTACAAAGACAAGACCATTTTCAAAAGGAGGTCTTTAGTAACTATAAGTAATCCAGTTTTAGTGTTATGGTGTACTCCAAATTCACACTAAAACTCTTCATACAGATCCTTACTTTGCAAATGATCAAAAAGCTGTTTTAAAACAACCTTTTCAAGGATTTTGGAGATAAAAAGGATATTGGAAATTGATCTGTAATTGACTTAAAGATCAGCATCAAGAGAAGACTTTTTAAGCAATGATATAATAAAAGCTAACCTGAAGGCATATGTTCCATAGCCAGTTGACAAAGATAGATTTATCTGATCAACTACAAGTACTAATTAGGTAAAACACCCTTCAACAGTCTCATTGGAATGGGCCCCATAATGGCTGACATTAACTCTAGTATTTTAATAGGAGAAAATCTGTGTAAATCAGTTCAAATGAGACGTTTCTCTCAATTTGTCTGAGAGAACCTGAAATTTCTAGATAAACCTAAATCTGGGCTGGATCACTCGTCTTTTTCCCAGTTTTGCATGAGCGCTGCGATTTGCATAATATTTGTCTAAGTAGATTTCCTCTTTGGTAACATCACCAGGCAAACTAATTAAGAACTCCAGATGAGACTATTATCAGATTTTGCGTGTCACTTCAATGGCAATTAGAAAGTCATTGTACAGCAGAAAGGGCTGTGACAGGCATCATGTGCAGTACTTACATGTGAGTGTGTTTCTTTGTGTTTCTTCTGTGCTATCATGCCTGAGCAGGATGGATGACATTCAGCTGTGCAAAGAGATTACCCGTCTGAAGAAAGAGCTTCACAAATTAGTGTCCATACCAGGTAGGACTCCTCTGGATATTGATAACAGCTAATGGTGGATGAAACTAAATATTTTGGACAAAATTAATAGATGAACACAGTACTGTCCTAAAGTATTTCAGTCACTCACTGATATACTTTTGTAAACACGTGTAATCCAACAAGCGTTAACTGCCTCCCTCAACACCTCAGATAAAGATACATTTTATGAACAAAATCTAAATGAAGGTCTTTCAAAGTTTTTCTTTGGACATTGTCACGAGCAGCTTGTTGCAAAGACACATAATTTGTTACCATTTCTTAATTGCAACTATGAAAAAAATTATTCCCAACTCTTAGCTAAAACTTGGATTATCTCAGCATTGTTTGCAGTGTGTCCTTAAAAGATATGAAGAATTGGGCAAGTGGAGGACAAAAGAAGAAGTGGCTGACTTAGCTACAGCAGATGAACAGTATCCAAAAGCAATGATCTTAAAAGATAGGGAAAAAAGTCCAACACAGACCTGACAGGTTCACTAGCCTCTCAATTGATTATTAAAAGGATGGCTGTCAAGAAGTCATTCTTAGAAGGCTGATATATGAATAATGAGAAAATAACTGGATAGAAAAGGTTTTATGAAGTGATGAATCTTCCACAGAGCCTGGACTAGCTTTGATTCGAGCCGTCTAGCAGAACCATCTCCTGGATTCATCTTTCTACCTACATCTTAGGTCCAAAATCAATGACACATAAAGTTACAGCCAAGTTTAACAGCCAAACATATTTTCAACTGGCCATAAAATTGTTTTAATGGACTGTTTGACTGATTAGCCAAGATTTTTGTATGGGGATTAGTCATAGGCATTATTCTAAAGAAAAATTTCTGGAAAGAATGGAAATGTCTGAAAAAAATTATCAGTTAATTACATTTTTACATATTTTGGCTTATAAAACACATCAAAGAACCTCTAGAATTCTTTAGAGATTCAAGCAAAAACTATATCAGAGGATTTAGGCTACATAATATTGTCAGTGTTGTCATACGGCGTTGCAACTAGGACAAAATGCAATGACAAAGCTGCTGCAAAAGTTCTTTTTTCTTTTTCTGAAAGTGGCTGGACAAGAAAGTGGGCAGAGATAGAAGGGGTTGGCATTCAGCCAAACCCAGGCCGACTGTTCAGTACATGGGGTGCTCTCTAACCAATCGACCTACTCAGTGACCTGGATCATAATGGAATTATTGAGCTTTGATATATATTACATGCTGAACAGTTGGCCTTCTCCTGCCCTGTTCTGAGTAGCTGTCAGCAAGAATCTCCAAACTGAGAGCGCTCAGACTGCTGGATTAATTTTCATATCTAATTAACTTCTACTTATCAACTATTAATTTATTTTCATGTCTGGTTGATTATTAGTTGTCTCTTCTACTTATGCCTTTATTAGTATCTTTATTACAGATCCTAATTTTAGTTTTATTTTGAATCATTTGTGTATTTCTGCTCTGCGTATGGACTTTTTAGAACTAATAAAGTTTTATTAAAAGTAGGTAGAGTGGAAGCATATGCATGGAACATACAGTATATCAGACACTTACATGGGTTCTTTTTTTGCTGTCTAGATAATGACAAGTCCAATGAGGATCGGCAGAAAGAGGAAGAATTTCTGCAGCAGATCCACAAGCTGGTAGAGACCAGGGATTTCCTAGTGGACGATGTTGAATTTGAACGACTCAGGTGCGCTTCTAACCTCATGGTTTTGTTACAGATGGTCCTATAAGATGTTTCCATTGTCTGAACATATGGATTGTGAATGGACTATTAAAAACAAAACACCCCATTTCTGCCCAATAGAGATGCAGCATGCATGCAGCCTTGTGCAAAGGTCCAATGGGGAAAATGTTTCAATCAATTATTCACGCACAGGCACACAGCTCTCTGGGAAGTGACATTTCTTCAGTAACATCTAAATAATGACTGAAAAGCTGCATTTTTCTACATCACTGATTGTCACTAATGCTGATAAATCTGTCTCTGAATATCAATATCATACACGTCTCCACAAATCCGCTCCATCTCCTTCCACGCTAACACTTGAACTTTTGCTGTAAAGCATCATGCTGTGAACCCCAGAGCGCACAGCAGAGAGCAGTTTCAATTAAAGATGTGTCAGTGTGTGGCAGTGTGCACTAATTAACAGGGGTTAAAAAAGCAAGGTTTTATAGCCAAACAATATTGGAAAAAAACATAAAATTCCAGTGGGTGATTGATATTTTGGCACATATGCAACTTATTATGATTATCATCATCATTAAGTTAAATTCAAAGAAAAAACACCTTATATATCCCAAGGGGAAATTGTATAGCTATGTTTTCTGTATTTAATGAACAAATTATACATGTATAACTATACTTTTTAAGAATTGCACGAAAACGAGAAATGTTTTCATTACCTTGATGAGCAGTTTAAGTCCATTGCCTCCTCACCCCTGTGCCATGTTGCACCCATAGGTTACTGGCTTTTGTGTGTGTGTGTGTACACATGCGTGCTTCTTTTTCCAACACGATGGGGAAAGAAATCTGTCAGCACAGGTTAGATTAAGTGGCTTGGGAAGGCATTGTGTCAATGGGAAGTATCCACTGGCATTATAATAAGTGTGTGCATGCATATGTGTGTGTCCAGACATTGTAATTTAGAGTTTAGAGACCAATGTACTTTGTAGGTAGTTTGCAATAAAAGTGAGTACAAAGAGTCCTATTAGCCTGCATTATATTGTGGCGTAGAAGGGGACATTGCACCTATGTGCCGAGTTATGTTCCATTACTGGTCAGTTTATTTTGACTATATTTTATCTATTTCCTGGCATACAAAGTGTCCTATGTCCTGTTCAAACATTTCTACCACAGCAGATTCATTCTGATACTTAGAATTAGAGAATTAGAAGATTGTATTCATGCAGTTCTGTCAAACTCAAGTTAAACACTTTCCCTGAGATGACTAATCTGTGTTACACTTCTCAGCTACAATACATCTTCTCTCTCAGCCAAACGTATTTCCTTGTTTCAAATACACTACATGTGGAGGATCCTAATGTGGATCCCTACTCTGTTGGAATATCTCTCTAAAGGGGGACAGTGCATTGAGATGTGACACTGAGGGCTCCTGACTGGGTACCGTGTCTGTTTATGACAAGTCAAGAGAGGGAATGTGTTTATGCAGCACATTCTCAATGGTTCTGCAACATTTATATTCTCTGATCTGACCTATAAAGTGACTGTGGACAACCAGCCGTGGCGCATGAAACAAGTTTGTATATGTATCAACCATTGTTTGTTTTTGTGAAAAGCACTTTGACACCAGCTGTCAGAATGCTGTGAAAGTGCTGAGAATGTGAGAACAGGAAGAAGAAGAAGATCAGTGCAAATAAATAAGAGGATATGACAGCATTCAAGGCCATGTTGTTGGCACTGATGAATAGAGATGTTGATAGTTATTTCTCTTTTTTCCACCATGGTTGTCTTTTATAAAATTAATCAAAAAAATAATTCTATTTACCTCTTTGTATCTATTTCAAAATACAGAAATATGACTCTCTTTTTAAATCCTTTCTTCTTCATTCGAACTATAAAATTCAGTGTAACAAGCCTGCAGATGAACACTTAAGCAAGGTTGATACATTTTGCCATGAAGATTTGGAGAGTAAAGACGGTAGGATTAAATTCCGTGAGCAAACGTCAAACCAATGCAAAAAGGTAACTGTGTAATGGTCAGGAAAAGTTACTGTAAACAGCTCAGAAAATTCATGTAACCTGATTTCCAAGAGGAATGAAAATTTTCACAGTCATTATTAGTTACAACAAGATGACTCTCCTGTTTATTTATTTCTAGCCATAAAATACGATTATGTACATTCGCACAAGAGACTGAGAGTCCAGCAAATGATTTGCATGGATAGTAACACCCTTAGCAGCACTGAGATGTGCTCTCAATTGTTAAATTTTGCCATTTTTTTCTGTGATAAATCTAGGTCTGTCTTACATTATGTGCTCTCTTGAGATGTGACCACTGATTATTGAGCATGTGTAGGTTAAAGTTGATGTTTGGTGGGCTGGTAGGCCACATCAAAACCTTCAGTTAGTGTTTCGTTCACTGACATTGAGACTCCTTTTATAAAAACTTCATATCTTTATATGTATGTATTTATGTGTATATATAGATATAGAAAAGAATAAGGCCTGCAATGTCGTGATTTATGTTTCTTTTTTTACATTTCTGCAGGGAGAAAGAAGAAGATAAAGAGATGGCAGATTTTCTGAAGTCCAAATTTCCAAGAAATATGAAGAGCACAGGTATTAGTCTTTCCAAATTGTTATTTTATGGTCACCTCTGAAAGGGAAACACTTCAGATCTCTACATTGGTTTGTGGTTGAAGTCCAGATTCCCAATTGCTACTTCAAGTTATTGCTATGAAAGGTGGTCCTACAAAACTAATGGATCATGAGGCGTTTTTTAAAACACTGCTTCTGCATTTTGGCATAGCTTTTTAAAACGATGATGCAGTATAGCAGCTAATGTGTTGTTGTTCATCTGAGGTTGTGTTTATTTAATCTTAGTACCCAGTAAGGGCAAATGATTTTTCATATGTAAACATTTGTAAAACCATAGAAATAAAAGAGGGTACAGATGAAGTTTTCTTTTAACAAACAGTGTGAAACAGAACATTCCTGACTTGTTTCCTCATGCACTGTTTTGTGTTTTCAGGTGTGGCAGCCAGAAGGGCACCAACCAGGGCACAGCAGAGCTCCTCCCAATTCACTAAGACAGGCCTCACCCTCCTAAAGGAGTGTTGTGGCTTCACATGCTCCATTATGTAGAGAGGAGATTAAATCAAGGGCCTTGTGGCAGAGGTGTCAGTGGGTCCCAGACCAAGGTGACTACTTCACAGCAGTCAATATTTCCATTTTCAACCTTTCAGCTCGAGTAAGGGACATGTACGGAGCAGTGCAGACAGCAGTTTGAATTGTTGCAATGCTGCAAAAATGATATAGTGGACTATCCATTCTAGAATCTGATTTTTTCCCCTCTTTTCTCCTGTGTCTCTGCCTCTCATCCCACGCAATTATTTCTCCTCCTCCCACAAGCATTGACGGACATTCACAGTTGAGCACAAGTCATGCATGTTTGGTGTGCACATTAATTGGATTGAACTACCATGACACACCCACAAGTTCTACATTTAAAGACTTGTTGGAGCATCTCCTTATTATAAAAGTAGATATTTCACAGGCTAGTTCAGCCACAGTTTGAACCTTATGATTAGCATTAGGGAAATAACACTGAATTGACATTAATCAGGAGGTCCGTTGATGTGAAGTGGCCTGCACTTTGGTTCCAGATCTAAATGGGTTTGACCTTTTAGAGGTGGTGGTTTGTGAGAGGAACAAGTGTTTTAACACAATAGTGAGCGTTCACTCATGGGGTCTCCCTTTTTACCTTTCCTGCATTCTTCTTTTGCTCGTGGTACGAACCTTCATGCTCTGCCCTTAAACTGAGCTATCAGAACATAACCACTTTATCTGAATACATCAATCTCAGGCCGCTGCTCTTAATTGCGCATCACCTATTTCCTCAAAGAAAATTATTCAACATTCAGCTGACACTACATGCCACTAGATCTAGAATAAACTACACACCACTTCACCATCTCACACTCAAACGCAAAACACATTAAACTGTTCTTTTTTTGCTCCATGTTAAGCTGCTGGCTATTTTGAAAGCTCTGTCAGCCATTTCCAGAATCACTGTATATTTTTTTCCACTAAGATAATTTTTCACAACCTTTATGTGCCCATGGAAGCTGTTGATTAAGCTAATATGTGCACAGTGGTCCATAAATACAGCAGAGGACATGGGCACAGGGACTTAATAGCCAACTAATCTATGGTTCAGGTCTTTGTGTTTCCAAGAAGAACAGTTGCCATAGCAACCTTGTATAACCCATATCTTTACAGGGAAACAATGAAGAAAGTTGGCTGTGTCGGAGAGATGAGACTTCAAAGGTTTGATCGTTACCAAATGAGAGGCGGGCAGGAAGGAAACAGAATAATATGCTGCAGTCATTTTTGTCACGTTCATATTCTACATTAACTGAGCCTTTTAGCTCTTTACACACGAACACACCTTCAGATTATTTCCTCAAATAAAGCCTTTATTAGGTGTAAGCCCCCCCCCCCACCCAATTCTCAATGTTAATGTTATAAATTGTCTCATTTTGTTTTTAGCCTCTTACTTTTCAGTCATTTGTTTGTATGCGGGCATTCATTCCAATGGGCAGCTCTGTAATCTCCGATGAATGTATGAGTACAATGAAAATTTGACACTTTTACACTGTTTAGGAGCCAGGCTGCACAGTCATCAGGGAGTTGGATAAACAAAGTTGCAAACAGGCTAACAAACTACTCGACTGATTAGCTGTTAATACATACTTAACAACACTTAAATGGATAGAAAACCTTCGGTTCTTAGTTGGGCATTGATTGTGAAAGATGTGCTTGAATACCATTTGCAGAACTGACTGATAATGAATCAAATTTGTCACTAGGAATTTCAAATGTTTAATCCCGTACATCGAAATGTTTCAAATTGCATGATTATTATATCAAATTGAATCAATAAAAGATATCAACCACATGAACATGAGAGGCATTGCAGTAGACAGCGGTCAGGGTGCTCTCACTTTGGAGAACAAGGGAGAATTTCTGACAGGGAGGTTCGATTAACAGCTATAGAACAGGGGCAGGAGAAGAACAAATCGAACCTCAGAAATTTGATGGGCTACAATTTTGTGTATTTTTATACATCATTACTGTTGCTTCAGACAGTTTTTTTTTTGTCACTGAATTTTCTTGACCCCAAAATGTCCATGTTGCAACACGATCTATGTAACATGGTTTGTCTGTGCACCCGGTCGATATAACTGTGATGCAAAAGTGATGCTGTTCACTTTAACTGCAAAGAATATTTGTAGATTTAACTTGTTTTAAATGGTGAAAATTTCACATGTTAGAGTTCTGAGTACAGTGGCTGTTAGCTTAGCACATCCTGTCAGTTTTTCTCCATGCATTTCCAAACTGACCCCTGTCTACTGCAGGTAAGACTCTTATTGATGCTTCACACAACCGCTCTTTACTTCTTTGACTTATAAAATGTTCACTGAAAATAATATTCTGGACACCCCCCCAGTACTTATGAACAGTTAACATCAAACCTCATTTAGACAGAGGACACGCAGAAGTTAATTTGCATAATCTAAAACAACTCAAACCTCAAAAATATCATCGTGGTTAGAATGAAAGCCTTATTGTAGACACTCCATTACTTTTGCATCAGATGGTTATTTTCTTTCACTATTTTTTATCCAAAGAAGGTTGCCATCCAGACCCAGTTTGTGTAGCTGTCTGATGCATTAATAACACTAAAAATCCACATTATAGTATTTGGTCTAATCCTCCAAGACTCTCCAAACGCCACTTATTTATTTTAATAGAATATTTGTCAGGGAACGGTGGATGAGGTAGGACCCAGATGCAGTTCTTCCAAGTTAAAAAAAATGTTTATTCCAAAACACAAAAACAAGGGAGCAAGGCAAAAACAGAGGGCGCGGCAGAGCCGGATTCAAAAATACTTAAACATGAAAAACCAAGACAATGGTTTAACAAGACTTAGCTTTTCGTGAATGACATGAAGGGTTGATGAGGGTGAAGATTCCACAATGAAAGCGAGGAAACCAGGAGACTAAATGCTGTGGAGGGAGTGATTACTGAATGAGTGCAGCTGATGATAATGAACGCAGGTGATGTGAGTAAAGCTGATGGCAGGGGAGAAACTGAATCTAAAAACATGACAAAGAACCTGAAAACAACACTTAACAAAACATGAGCTGTGACAATGTCTTTCTAAGTCTCACATCTTTTTAATCTGTATATATTATATATATGTCTCTTAATCTTTCGTTTTTGTTCTCATCCCTGTTTGATACAGAGTTATGATTCTCCCCAGCTTGTCCTTGGGATAAACACAGCTGTCTTTTTAGTTATTTTGATAGTCTTTTGATAATAGAGGCTTTGGGTCATGTATCACCCAACAACCATGTCTGATGCTGTCATGTCGCTCCACTGGGAAATTGAATTTGTGCTGATAAAATTTAAACGCTGTTTGTGAAAAAATGGACTTTTATGCATGAGTGCAAGTCATATAGGAAAAGAGAGTAACAGTCTGATGAGAATTGCTTTTTCTTTTTTTAAATGTTCTGACAGTGTAAATACAACTGAACTGACAAAATTTCTCATTTAGACATAAAAGTACAGCTTGTGGAAGTTGTGTGAAATCCCCTGACTGCACAAATCAAAAATTCATGGAGATGCGGAGGAGACCATGGTCCTCTCAGGGTACAGTATCGCAGGAGAGAAAATCACAGAGAGAAGATGATATAAGAAGCGAGGCTGAAGTGGCTGAAAGCAAGAGAGGAGAAAAAGACAGAAAGCCAGTGGGGGGGCAAAGAGTTGGAGTAGGTGAGGGTCTCATCTTCACCGTGAGTCATCCCTTGTGGAAATACTGTGAGCTCCCACAAGGATGACTCTCAGTTGAAAAGGGCAGCACTGTCAATCAAATGCCACAATTCTGCACACCTCACTGTGTACACAGAAATGAGTACTAACATGTTTCTGTAAGTAATGAATGAAGGGAAAATGTGTGTCTGTAGGCTGTTCATATGTGATTGTGTCAGTGATGAGAGGGACAGAAGCTTTGTTACTATGTTAACTTTGACTTGGTGCTATATGCTTAACTTGTTGTGTCATCTGGCTGTGCCACCAAGATGCTATGACAGATTTTAAAGGGAGGTTGCATATGTTTAAATCTGCTTGGTGCAGATTAGGATAACATGGCTGTATGATGATCAAAGTATGTGGCTCTAGAATGGTTTAAATCAAAGTTGTAAATGACTGGCATGACAAATGTTCAAATATACAAGTCTTTTGGTTGTTTCGCTGTCCTACTTCATTAAATTTTAATGTGAAAACAAAGTTCCGGCAAAAAGTCACAGATACAAGTTCAGTTCCATTGAGGAGGACAGCATCTTTAAAGACTGAAAACACTGAAAATTTGACAGAGAGCACAGATGTTCAGCAGATATTTTTGTGTAGCTCATCATCTCTTAAAGGAATACTTTCACTTAACAGTTAGTTCAGGTAAGGTGCTTCTCTCATTTGTGCATCAAATATGCTGCCAGAGCCACGAGGAGCGCCTTTATGTTTGTGCTCGGCTGCTTACTCGACTTGAAACTAACCCACTTGACTGTATTTCTGCTTTTTTTTTCTAGTCTTCCACTTCCTCACCCTTAACATGCACAGAGTTTTTGCTCAGATAGTTTTTTTGTAAAGCAGAGATGTGTTGAAAATGTAGACATCATTTGCCATTTAAACAAACGTAAGTCCAAAAATCACAATTAGATAATAAAAAAAATGAATAGATTGATAAAATGCTTTACTATAAGACTATGATTTATATTAGAATATTGATGGCAAGTAAATCAACAAATCCCTACTGCAGTAGGGTGCATTTAATCTTCTTGCAGTGCACAAATGCATATAGTTTTAGGATTAAAATAACAACTCAGTCTACAACTCTTAGGTTTTATGATATAACACATTGTTTTTTCTCACAGCACATGCTAAAGAATTTTGTGCTCTGTTGTCAACCTTTATATTTCTATTTTATCCTCTTGAAGTAAATGTCTGAGCAGGCATTTACTTATTAATGAAGAAATCTCAGAAACTGCCATAGTCAGCTCTTCAGCCAACAAGTGTTTGATTCCTCTTTACTGCAGTAAACGCAGCAGAACTATGAATTAAAACATGCAGGCTGTACTGATCTTCTGATCTAGCTCTTAGCAAGAAAATAAAAGTTTAGCTTTAAAGCTTTACCATAACCTTATTCTAAAATGCACAGTTAGCTTTTGTGATGACGATAATCCTAAAAGTATAAACTATTTAATTGGTTTCACTTCTCATTGTCTCTTCTGGTCTTATATTGATCCTTTACTATAATTCAGATTATTCAGAAAAAGATTAAAGATTAAGATCTTGCAGTGGCATTCCTACTTCAATAAGATGAAACCTAACTTAAAACACCAACTTTATGCGTTGATAAGGAAGTGGTTTATTAAAAAGAAAAAATAATATTTTTTAATCCAATTGAAGTTTACATTTTATTTTTATTTTTTTATTTGAAGTTTTGTAGCACTTTAGTTTTTAAAAAGAATTTCAGTAAAGCTATGGCAGGAGGGTGTTCGTCGGATTATAAAGCTTTGTTTCCAAACAGTGAAGAAGGTGTATTCAAAAAAACACATCTGCAAAATTATCCCTCCATTAAACAATGTCTGAAATCGTCACTTATATTCGGCCCTCACATACTTCAGTTTTATTTATCTGACATTAGTGTTTAGTCTATTTAACTTTGCAAAGATATGGAAAAGTGACATTGAATAAAAAAGGGCCTTTCAAGCCACCTGTTGCCATGGATACCACAATCGTAGAATAACTTGTGAACATAAGATTAATCCACAAATTCTATCATGCATTTAGAAATGCAGCTCTGATGGATCTTTTCCAGAATTACTTCAGCTCATTTTTAATGGTAGTTTATTTCAAATGAAGTTGATACAGTAGAGGACTAACTGTACAAGTAAGTGATGAAAGACACACCTGTAACATCAAGTGACTTGTGTTTAAAGATTACACAAATATCAGAGCTAAAACTGGAGAATGGGTGTCCACATATGTGTCTAAATGCAGAAAAAAAAGCCTATTAAGCGCAACAAAATGAGCAGAGAGGAGACATTGTCGAAGGTTGTCAGATTGCTGCCTGGAGGAATATTTCTTTATGTTGTAATTCTAGTGGTCGCCTCTCTCTAAAGCACTTACTGGAAAAGTTATTTGATCACAACAGGACCAGAACTGTGTGTCCAGACTAATTAACAGTCCACTGACATCTGAGCACAGAGTTTTGCAGCCACTGTGGTGCAAGCTGCTGGAGCCTGCATGCTTCCTATTCTTTCATGTGCATTACCATGGTGATGAGTTGTACTGTATAATAACAGGTTGTACACAGCTGATACACAACTCTTCACACTTTCAGTTATTTTTAGATAAACATATTGTTGCCTATGGGTTCTCATTCCTGGCAGGTGTCATCTCTCCTCAGTCCAGTGCTTTCTGAATGACAGAAATATTCAACATCACTGTCACAGGTAATGAGAGCATAAGCAGCTCTGACTCACACTCTCCTCCGAGTCTTCTTTCATCCCTCCCTCTCAGTTGGTTTTCAAAACATTTCACGAACCAGTTAATCAAATTATTTCAATGCAGCGGGTTGCCAGGTCTGCTTCCCCACTTACCGCCACATAATTATGTTAGAAGCGACGTCAAGGGTGGATTTGTACACAAAAGTAACAGTAACACCGTGTGAGTGCATACAACCATGCATCCTCAGGTTTGTGTGGACAGTAAAGGTGAGGATACTGTAAATAAAATAAAAAAAGAACTACAGACTGCATTGATTTGATTATCATTTAAGACTATATATCGAGTTTAAGACAGTACAAAAACAACATAACAAATATTGTGTTTGTACAACCAATATCTGTACGATCTGAACAATGCTGGGAAATTCCCTTCAAGTCAAAAAAATGCTGCCATACGGGGGCCCTGAGCATTTAGAGACAAAGGTATTACTATCTGACAAGTTTGAAGTGAAAAACAAGTTAACATTTGCTAAATTAATCCAGAATATTTCCATGTACGTTTTTATATAAACCAGTTAGAATCCAATTATTTGTAATCCAATCATAATCCAATCAAATCCATTTAATTAAATTCCAAATTAGTCCAACTCATACGAAAGCCAATTTTTTTTAAAAAGTTGCCAAGCTATGGAAAAGCTATTGCGTCAAAACTTCTTCGATCCAATCTCCCGTCTTGAACATGCATGAGGTGATGTTAGAAAAAAAAACCTCTTAACTTTTAAGAGGAAGAAAACTCTAGCAGAACCAGACTCAGCACAGCCATCTGCCTCGACTGGTTGGAGGTTGAGTGAAGAGGAAAGAGGCAACAACAAGCACCATAACACCAGGCCAGGGATACCTGCTGAGAAAGAGAAACACAAGTTAATGACGACAGTAGTGTCATATGTACATGGAGAGTAAAGACAGCAGAGTGGTGCATCATGGGAGGTTCCCCAGCAGCCTAGCCTTATAGCAGCATAACTATGGGATGTTTCAGGGTCACTTGAGCCATCCTGAGCTATAAGAATTATCAAAAAGATTTTTAAAAAGTTTTCAACCTAATCTTAAAACTAATCGCTAAGTTATGAACACCCAAGGTTGTTTCACAAAAGCAGGATTCAGATATCCAGGATAAGAGAAAAAGCAAGGCTTGACCTGTACTTGGTGCACAATGAATTTTATTGTTCCTCATATGTCAAGTATGCTCAATATAGAGTTACATGTTTATTAACCACTGCTCTTAATTCTGCCTTTTTATGTTTGAGTGATTCATATGTTAGTGGTAACTGACTAAAAAGACAACAACAAAGAAACAAAACAAATAAAAAAACATGTTCCTTGTGAAATGGCCAGGCACATGGACTGCATTAAAGACATTTTGAAAATACAGCCAATGTCCAAAGAAAAACTTTAAGGGGGTCTCATGAAAGTCTGAATCCTTGGATGCAAAACATGAACAAATGAGGGGTGTTTATACACTTTGGAGTGGTGATCTTTCTGATCTCCAGATGTAAGACTTTTTGTTTTTATTTAATATACTACAGCTCAATCTGGAGTGTTGAGGAAGGCGATCCCAGATATTTTGGGATAAAAGTTTATGCCTTTTCAAAAACGCCAATTGATTTCACACAAGCAGAAGATGGCGCCAAACTCCTGCTTCAACATGGCTTCAACATGGCCACGACCCGCAGTCCTCTACCTACATCTAGTGGTTATTTAGCGTAAGTACAACCAAATAAGCAGAGCGGATACTCGGAGAGATCCTCCGCCAAGTTGAGTTACACGTCTATGAGGTGATATCAATGTCAAAACAGCCATAGAGATACGCAGCAACGTGTGTGCGCACGCATGATTATGTTGTTATGCGTACGCGCGTTGTTACGTGCAGATTGTATTTCACTCGTGACAAGAAGCTACGTACGTATGAAGCAGCGGGTGCACGTCTGTCTGTCACATGCGTGCAGCAATAATCACGCGTGAACGTGCGCGTGAACGGGGGACCAAGCCAATGTGGAAACTACATTACACGTCAGGCACGGTTTGCTGCACCGGCGTCAAAGCACGCACCGAGTGACACGTTCAGTTGATAGTTGCGCACGCAATATGAAACGATAACAGGTCCCCCCTCTGACATAATACGTCAGAGGGGGGACTTGTACTTGTGAGTGGACGTGTACCGTGCACGTCAGGCGGGTCCCGGATGCACCAAACACAAGCATGGAACGGGTGGTGGTGGTGGAAGTACCTATCAACAACGGTGAGATACACACCGACCTCCACGTCTAGCGGCTCTTACAACATGTCCTACACTGCATTAGGTGCCTCTTTGTACTCGTGCACTAATGCTCCTCCCCCTCTGACGCATTAGGGTTCAGCTTTGAAACTGCTGTAGCCACAGTGGGGCTACCTGCTCCGCAGAGGCTGTTTGTCTGCTTGCTGCTAAAACGTCTTGTAGCTGCAGGCTGCACGCCCTTGGAGTCAGTGCGGGGCATCAGTGAGAGAGCTGCTGTCATCCCTCTAACAGCAGCTCAGCACCTTACACAGTGTCACCAACACACAGGCCCCATCAGGACTTACTGCTTATAGACACTGTGGTAACGTTTAATTACACAGGGACACAAGTAGGACTGGGAAATAAGCTTTTCTTAAAAGCACCTTGTGTTGCTCAAAGCAGTTTTTTGTTCTTTAATAAAACAACAATATTCCATTAGATTAAGTTTAATAGGAAGCATTATGATATATTGATAACACGATTAGGAAGATTGCGATTTAGCTGTTTCATTAGCAAGGAACTTGGATGTGGGGGGGGGAGCTTTTGTATGGGAATATCAGAATATTATGAGATTTTGTCCTATTCTAATGTTTTCTGTTTTGTTTCCAATCCTAGGTTTTTCCCTTGGTTGCCCCTCCGCCACACCCCGGAAGCGGCAGGTGCGTTTCTCTGCGCGGCATGACATCATCCTCCTGCGAGAGGTTATTGCCCAGAATCCCTTTGCCTCCAAAGAGTCAGGTTCGTAATGTTATAAAAGGCTTAACCCACTGGAAGACACTGACATGCTGCTAAACTGTAGATCCTGTGTGATAAATGAGAGTCAAAATATATGTTGTGGAGAAAATGTTTTTGTTTAAAAGTTGAATAAAGCATCAGCAGTGATCCTACTCGCTGATACTGTCAGGACGAATCTGGGCCCGTGTGGGGGAGATCATCAGTGCCGCCCTTCAGGAGGAGAACTTTGAGGTGGATGCCAGGAGGTGTAGAGAGAGGACCATGCTGCTGTTGGACTACTACAAGAAACAAGACTTTTCCAGTCTGCGCAGGTTGGTTGGTTTAGTCAAAAAAGGCTATAGCTGCACCTCTTCCTGAGGAAATATTGGCTGTTAAGTGGCTTTGTAGGGACTTGGCTACCTGCTCAGCCTCGACTTAAAGTACTAATTTACTATGAGTGCTTTTGTTTTGCCTGGACTCAGGTTTGGAACAGAGAGGCTATACGCCCAAAAGGAGGATCTACTTCATGAGGTTTTGGAGCTGGAGGCTGAGAAGGGGCTCTTAGCCGGCGGTGAGAGTGCAAAGTACCAGGTGAGTGTCACATTGCCAATGTTCATTTTCACAAAAGGTGCTGTTTTTTACAGGAATTCGTAGAAGTGTTAGGTGATAAAAAAAATGCATGTTTTAAAAGGATTGATCAGCAAAGTGTAAAAATTAAATGAGAAGCTTTCACAAAGGATATTTATAGTTCACTCTAAATCACTTCAAAAAGTGCATGCAAAACAAACATCTGGCGTTTCACCTGAACCAGTTGCTTCCACTCTTTTAAAATTGAATAGTTGCCCAAACAGTGAAAAACAGACGTTAGCGAGAAAACAGGTGCAGAGAAACCCACCAATGTAGACCTGCTTCATCCTATTCAGCGTCACACTGGGCGCTGCAGCCTATCCCAACTATAGGTAGGCAGCCCACCACAGAGTTGCCACAAATGGTTGTGATTTCTTTTTCTTTTCTTTTCCAACCAAACATTCATAACTGTTGGAGGAAGCGCGGGTACCCAGAGAAAACCAGTACAGGTAGAACATGCAAACTCCACACAGAATGGCACCGAAATTCAAACCAGGACCTTTCCCACCCCAACTGAGATCTGAATTTAAAGAGGATAGAATAGTTGTCAGGGTAAATGAACAGATAAATGAAAATACATAAAAACTGAAAGGTTCTTAAGGTCAAAAGGCCTTTAAGGGGACCCACAATACAGCGTTGTCTCAAACTAATAGGAAATATTTGAGCTTTGATGTGTTTTAGAAGTTAAAAAAACTGCTCCTATCATGGCTCCTGGCTTAGCTCAGTCATCGGGAATCCTTCTGACTGTCCTAACTGAGAGCCGTTTGACTGCTGTCAACTGCACGTGAAACATTGACGGTACTTCACATAAAAGAAAACAAAGAAATAACTGAATATCCTTTTAAGATCCTCCATTACGTAGACCCAAAGTCTTTTACTTTACCTGTCTTTTGCATAGATGCAAGCTGAGGGAAGTTCAATAAAGACAATCCTCATAAAGTGAGTGGTCAGCGTCGCTGACTCATTTTCTGTTGGAGCTGACAGAGATGATTGTTAAAGCAGTGTAAGCTGGAATGGAGAAGAAGGACTGTGTGATGTAGTGGACAAAATTTCATCAACCACCTCCCAAAAATTAGCAGGGCAATCCTAAATCATCTGACGTCAAAGGTATCAACTGCGCCTAAATCAGTGCACAACCCACATCATGGCATTAAAGGGGAGCTCTGGTATTTTTAAACCTAGACCTTATTTCTGGCATACTACTCACAGAGAAAAGTTTGGTGAAAGTGGTCCCAGTAGGGTGCCTGTGTAGACATCTCTCTGTTAGCTCTCCTATAGCCGCAAGTAGCCACATAACAGCACCTATGAGCTAACAGAGCTATAGTACACGTTCGTTCATTCATTCGTCTTAAAGTGTTGGTGAAATAAAGACAGATAATGCCTTATTTAGAGGTTGCATCGTCTTTGCCCCGTATGGATTGCGAGTTATCTAAATAGCGAGTTATCTAAATAGCGAGTTATCTAAATAGCTTCCAAAGGACGCAGACTTTCGCCAAACTGTTCTCGGTGAGTAGATAAACGTATTTCATGCCAGAAATAAGGTCTAGGTTTAAAAATACCAGAGTTCTTTTAAGCAGAGTTATTGGAGTAAATTTTCACTAAGTTAAATTTGAATTCATTTATCAATGTTGCATGGATTTTTACACGCGTTCCAAACACTGAGTATCTGCTGGTAATGGGAGCCAAATTGTGGCTCCTGTTGGGACACTGTTGTATGTATGTATATATGTATATTCATAAAATAATCTTAGACTTATGATTTTGCTTCGTTTCTGCTTCGTTTCTGTCTGATATGATGTGATTTTTTTCAAAATCTACCAAAAAACAATAAAAAACACTTGTCAACCACCTGTAAGTTCTTAAAGGACCACTTGAATTTACAAGAGACCCGACATTTCTGTTATTTCCTCTGCAACAAACATCCTCTCACTATTTAAGATTAAACTAGTTGTTACACCTGGTCATTGTTCATTTTCTTTTGTTGCTCTTGTTGTAGAAGTGTCTCTATCTTTCCTAGGATGAAGAGCAAAGAGATCGCCCCATAGAGGAACTCACTCTGGCAGAACAAGACAAACCAGACATCAACCAAACACCCACAGCAGGTAAAACAGATTCAGAACGCAGCACAAGGCAAGAGCGTCGGTTAAAAGCCACAGCTCAATTAAAAGAATGAAAGAGGCACTTTGACTATAAAAAATGGATAATAATAAATACTGCGCGAGTAGTGAAACACATTGCCAAGATGAAGGGTGCGATGCTCACAGTTGTAACAGTATTGACAGCGGACGGGTGTTTCCTGGCACAGATTTTTGTGGCGCACAAGTAAAATGTATCAATCCAAGCCCTCAGTTTAAAGTTGAGGCAACTGTGTATGTGATATATAATGTAATGTAATGTATTTGTCCTTCTGATTCTAAAATGAATCTCTGCCAGCTGTGTTCCCTTCAGGATTTAGTCAGTTTTGTCATGATTACAGAGCCAGAGGAAGAGCGCGAGCAGTTGGCGGAGATTTCAGCGGCACTTTCAGCGGCGCCCACAGCCAAGCGACCATGCCAGTGTTGCTGCCAGACGTACTCTGAGATTCTAAGTTTTCTGGAGAAACGCTCAGAGGCAGAGCAACGGCTACGAGAGGAGGAGCTTGCCCTGCGCCGAGAGGAGTTGGAGATTCAGAGGAGTAAGACACTTTCAGGGCACTAATGCATGACTTTCTATCCAAAAAGCGGATTAAAATATTGTTTAGAGTCTAAAACACACAGAAGGAAGGAAGGGTTGGTCACAGGTGTTGATCATTTTGTTGATAATTTTTTATTTAACCATCAGAATTCTAACTTTAAGTAAAACTGACAATAAATACTGAAGTTATGTCACTTACTTTAATGATAAAAGCTGTTATGAATGATGAAAAAAGCATATGTTTTGCTTGAAATATAGATTAAAGAAAGCTTCAGATTCTGAATTTTCATTTAATTTTCAAGAATCTGCGATGTAACCCGTAAATGCGGGACTGGCCTCAAATAAAGTAGGAAGAAGAAATGTAAACCATTATTCAGTAGGAACACAAGACTTTTTGGTAAAGTCTTTATAGGCATATTGTTGTGTTATCTTCATTTATGCTGGGCTGTCATTGTTCTGACATTCATGTCTTTGTTCTCAGGTAAGATTGCACTGGAAAGGGAACGTTTGGAGGCTGACAGAAAAGAGAGGGAGCGCAGATTTGATCTTGAGAGCCAAGAGAGGCAGGTCATCTTGGACCTGTTAAAAGAGAAGGTCCTGAAACGCTGAAAGGACACCCACAGCTACCTCCTGCAGCATTTGTGGTTGGGGGATGTGAAGGCCTAAGCAGACTGCTAAAAGGAAGAAGTAAAAGCAAAACTGGAAGTGAGAAGATCAAAGAGAGGAGCAGTGAGTTCAAATTTAAAATGAAGGGCGTTAATATGAGACCGGCAGTTAGATATGTCTATCTTATCAATTGAACAAATAAGTAAAGTAGTGAGTGCCAGACACTGGCTCCGCACACAGGAACACTTGCTTAAGAAAGTTGTTCATATTTTAAATAGGTCATTTTTTGCTTTAGCTTTCAGTCATTCTAGACTTAATAATCCATACAGCTGAAGTAAAAACATATCTTAGATACTTTTCTAATTTAATAAAATTGACAAACCCCAAATGTCTCATTTACAGACATTCTGCTGTGACTTTCCCAATTACAGACAGATGCATCCTGTTTTCTTTATTACTCGCTGATATCTGTCCATCTGCGGTAAATGGCGTCAAGTACAGAATAAAGTTTGAGGTAAAAAAATTGAGGTATACACTAGTGAATAAGTTTCCTCAATTCACACTGCAGCGGACCCTTTGAGCATCTCTGCCCTTGGTATCCAACAAGCAGCCAGCAAATGATGTGATTAACCAAGTGGGAGCTGGGATAAGAGTTAAAGCTCAGACAGCTTAGACTTAAGGCTGTTCCTCTTTACTGCCTTCTTCTGGCAAGTGTCTAATTGCAGGAGAATAAAATAGTTATAAAATAGTTAATAAGTGTATTCACATATTTACAGAAACCTAACATCTTCAAAACATCCCGATCAAGCTGTTATGCTTGATGTGCAGACCTTGTTCCACGCTGACAGGACACAAAACCCAGATACGGTGGTGGAGGACTTTTTTTTACAACAGAGATGGATTAAATGTTGTCAAGGACAAAGGACTGTTGAAACATCAGCCATATTACTGTGTTTGCTGTTGCTGTTTTCTTTCCTTGAAATAAAGATTTTTAAATATGCACAAGTGGAATTGCATGATGCTATCATGACTAAACAACTGACAGAACCCAGAACTGCATCAGCAACTGAGCTGATGATGCAACTGTGTTGCCCGTGCAGTGAAAACAAAGGAAAGTTTTCCTACCTGCTTAAAGTCAGCCACCTTCATCCCTGTATCTTTTAAATCTTTACTGTTGAGTATAAACTACTGTCGCCCTACGGCAGTGCAAATTGCTGAGAGTCCAGGCTGGCTGGGATGTACATCAAAGACAACATCCCAGCCAGCCTGGACCCTCAACAGTTTGCATGTAAGACCATCCGGACCATTTCCATTGCCCTCCATTTTCTCTGAACACGCCTCGAAAATAACTCGTATATCAAGAATGCTGTTTGTTGATTTCTGCTGAGCGTTCAGTTGTATCTCCCTCATGATGCTGATTGATCCTAGTCTGAGTTTAAGTACCACACTCTGCAACTGAACATATTGGTCTATTTGGCTGTCACACTTCCCCTCCTCAACATGGGAGCCTTTTTTCATTTTCACTCTGTATACCCATGACTGCACACTTTGCACTTTCTACGGTTACCTAAAAAAGTTTTGTATGCCTCAACATGAGAGCAATAGTGAACGTCTTAACTGGAAATTGGCATGAGAGGTGGACAGTCCAAAACAAAACAAATAACCGGTGATTAAAACTGCCCAGAACAGTACTGGTACCCATATAGACATCTGTGTTTTTGCGTGAGCAGCATAGGCCTGACTGGCTCTTGCATTCTGTTTTATAGCCTCTGGCTGAACTTTGCATTAATCTTGATCTTGATGTCAAGTATAAAGTCCAAAGAACTCTGTAGACTCACTCAATACATTTGAGGTGTTCAGGGCAAGGATGCAAGAAAATTTAAGTGAGATATATCAAGTTATTGACCTTGTTAATGTGCCCTTAAGATGTTTTTTATCTCTCAAAAGAGATATCATGAGCAAAATCATCCATCAGCAGTGTGACTGATAACACTGTTAGTGAAATAAACTAGTACATTTCCATTCTGGTACTACATGCAAGCAATCTTGAATTATCAGCTCTTCCTCTTCTTAAGAATCTGTCTCTGGTTGAGACGTGCACATCTGAATTAGCCCAATGTTAGCATTGGCCATTGCACAATGCATATTCATACATTCACTGAAAGAAGAAGAACTAGGTTATTTTTTAAGGACCTGGAGACTCATCAAAACTGAAGGAAGAAGGAAGAGAGATAAGGTTCGGGGTCCAACCTGTTGACTGACTGGGGCCTTTTTCTGTGCAGTTTCCGTGAATTTGTGTTTTTTTCTCTGAGTGTTGCTGTTTCCTCCTTGTCCAAAGCCACGCCTGTTAGTGTGACTCACGATCCTAAATTTGTCATGCAACTGAAAGAGGGTATGTTTGCTGAATACTTCTGCAGCAGCTGTAAAACTTAAATGTAATTGCTGACATCATCAATATTTGCCTAAATCAACTGTTCAGATCTCATTCTTTCAAATGCTTAAAGTACAGCAGTTCATCAGTTATCATCTAAGACACGGAATGCAGACATGGGGGTGACACAAAGTCTTAGGTGTAGAGATCTGGCAGACAGGATCACTTTGTGTCTCTTGCAAAGTCGATAAATTCCCTTCCTTACATGGCAGCAACAGAAGAAGCAGAGATGTTAGTTGTGTGAAGAGTCGTCTGTTGGGACAGCAGCATCGGAGCCAGAACGCAGAAACCCTCCTGCATACTTAACAAAACGATACCGGACGATACTTTACTGCCAGCAGCACCAAGCATGCATGATGAGAGCATAAAATGATGGTTGGAATAGAAAGAAAAATACTGCAACAATGTAATTTCCCATTAAATTTCATTGACTGAAATTGCTGTGTTTGATTACTAAGCACTTGTACTTTATACTGGCAAGACTGTCACAACACAAGACGTTGAACTACCAGAAGGCAACATAGCAGATGTTAAGGACAGCTACAAATATCTTGGTGTCCCACAGGCAAATGTCAACCATAAAGAGGCCGCAAGGAAGTCAGCCACAACCGAGTACCTACAAACTGGAGGGCAGGTCCTGAGGAGTCTGCTGAGTGGTAAGAAAAAGACTCAGACTTAAACACATAAGCCCTGCTGGTTATCAGATACCTCCCTGATAACATAGTCAAAGAAGGAGATACTTTAGAAGCCACTGATATCAAGACAAGAAAGCTCCCAAAATGCATGGTGGGTTTCACTGCAAGTCCAGCACACTGACACTGTAAACCAAGGAAAAGGAGAGAGGACAGGGGCTAGTGAATGTTAGAGCCGCTAGCTATCCAGAATCTGTACAAGAACATCTGTAGAAAGTATGGGTTAGAAGAAGTCAAAGTCACAGTGCAAGATACCTCCAGAAGTGGTGGACAGTGACAGAGCAAATATCCTGTGGGACTTTCAGATACAGAGTGATAAACTGGTTGCTTATCTGCATGTCTCTTTCTACATGATGTAATTAAAATGTGAATTCAAATGTAACACTTGTCAGCATTTGCTGTCAAATGACAGCGCAAATATTCACTTTGAGTGGATGTCATCTTGTGATGAATTGATTTCTGTTTGTTTCCTCGCTTTAGTTGCATTCGACTTTATGTAGTGCTTTATAACTTTATAACTTTATAAAGCTTGCTGGTACAAAATCTTGTCTGACTTCCGCTGGCGCCACAGGTGAGGTACTGCAGGTGCTCTGAGCCGACTGCAGCAGCTGAGATCCACTCCTTGGCTTTACTGACATTATGCCGTGATATGTTTTCATTCTGGGGTTGTCAGATCTTACATGGTTATCTCAACTTTGAAGCGAGGAATGAAATGGTGAAAATAATGCAGTTGTTGCATTGATGTTGAGTGCAATAGATTTTCTACTTCTGTGAGATTTCTTTGTAACTAAACATCCCTTTAAGTTGTCAGCATTTCATGCTAGTAATTCTTTTAGGTTTTAGTTTTTTGAATGGGGAAAATTCCCTCTTAATTTGTCCCTGCTCTCAGTAGCTACTAGCTTGGCTCCCCCGTGTGCATTCCTTGCCCTCTTTCACAAACAGAGTGATTTGCCCCGTGCCTACTACAGGTAAGGTACTAATCAGAGCGGAGTAAACAGGCTCTATAAAGCGCTAGTACTAACTACTCTTAAGTACGTCACACAACCCCGTTAAAAAAAAACCGAAATATGCCTTTAAACTGTCGTTGCAAAGGTCGTTGCGCTTTAATATTATGTCATAGGAAAAGCACACTCTGATTGGTGACCTGTGTTGCTGCTTTTTCAATCTCGACTCCGATTGGTTCTATTGAACGCCAGTCTCTCTGTTCATTAATCCAATGAATTTACACTGGTAGCGTTTTTTTTCCGAGCTGCGATAGCAATGCTAAAAACTGACTGGTAGCTACAATTGAAATTTACTTGCGGAGTTTTTAGTTTCGTAGGTTGTAGTTGTGCACAATATTGTCTGTTGTATCTTGCAGTTTATTTCGAGATAACAACTGAAGCTAAAGTAAAAACTGTCTATCTCGGATGCCTCAAAGTCTCATGACCGCATGGAAACAAACACAGCTCAGTTTTCCATCTGCTGACCGTTTAGTTGGAGTCTGGGCTATTTCGTGTTACCGGTAAATTTCAAGGTGCTCGTGTCTTTACGTGACATGTGGAACACGTGGCTTTTGTGTTCTTTGGTTTACATACAGTGTTGAGTAGTTGGAACAGTTCCAGTGTTTGCATTTGTCTAAGTTTAGGCTTCAAATTCGTCGTGGCATTCGGAACCAAAACTTGTTAGAAAATTTAAGTGACTGTGTTTCCCCTCAAATCAACGTGCGGTTGTGACGAATCAGGGGAAGGGTAACCACATTTTCTCGTGGAGTTAAATGCACCATGCCCATTAGGCGTTTTGGGGGTCACAGGTCTCTGGTTTCTTACTCTCAAGGTACAAAGTCGTATGGTTACACGAAAATGAATATTTCAAGAACTGGCTACCGTGTTTTTTCTGCCAATTCCACCACCGCCTGCACCGAGCTGGCCAAGAAGATAACAGAGTAAGTAAGGTTTGAGTATAATTGTAGTCGTATACATCACGTACATGCATATGATTTAATTTGAGATGATAATGATTTAGACAGCAGTAGTGTTTGTAATTTCAAGAGTTGCCACGTGCACGTCTGACAGTACACCTGGTCAGCAGCAGGTGACCTGAGGCGAGCTGGTGTTATGAATCACTGCATTTAGGTGGAGTCTTACACAAAGGCAATCTTTGGTGTTGTGGCATAACAACAGTGATGAAAAGCATTCTCTGTATTAGTTAGATGGGGACATGGCACATAAGCTACTGATAACATTGCGTAAATTATAACTAAAGCATGAGTGAGATGGCAGTAGATTGTCTCTTGAACTAACACCACACAGGTGAATTGTGAACGAAAAGACTGAACCAGAAAGTCTGTTGCTTATCACTTAAACTGCTGTTATTCTTACAAATCCCTTAGTCATCATTGCGCTGAGTGATCAAACTGCACGAGTTAAGCTGCCTACACAGAGAATACAATATAAAACCAGCTGTGAAACTATATTTGCATATAATTTAGCTTAGTTTGCTTGTATATTTGCCCACAATTACATTTGAACGAAGCCTGCATTTCTCCAACCGTACGGAACAATTGTTAGTTTTGATGCCACTTGACATTTTTTCAGTTGCTTTTCCAGTCTGATAATAATCAGTATAATTGCGTATTACTTGGTAATACATTTGTCAAGAATTATCCATATTTCTCTACTATGTTAAAGCTTTCAGAAGAGATTGTGCTTACAATCTGCTCACAGTACAGTGAAGATGAGGGATTTATTTTATTACCTCTGATGTCAGTGATTCATTTAATGCTAAATATTGTCAGTGGTAATTGTTGTGATCAAAGGAACATACTCTTCAGGACCACTTTGTGAAAGGGGTAAGCAGAGCAGAGATAGTGTACCCTGATGTTACTGTGGCAGCCATGTGTTGTGTTTTAGGCCGTGATTCATGGTGCATTTAAATGAGTTATGATTCACTAGATAAAACCGATACATTTTCTCTCACTGAAATCGGTGAGTAGTCATGTTTTTCCTAACCCTGCTGACTTGTCAGCTGCACTACCTGCTTTTGTTTTTTTATGATGGTGGGGTGAGTTTGGGGAGAGGGGGGTGGGCTTATTATTCATCAGGTCTGAATGTTTGGCAACATTACCAGGAAGATTATGTGCTCATTTTGCTGTTGAGTCGAATTTTCACGTGGAGCAAAGGTTAAATAACAGCTTGAGCACACAGAAAATGTTAATGAATACTGTTCTGAATGTTTACTGTGACACACTTATGATGACTGGGCTGTTTTGCAAAGTTGTGGAGTCATTTTTCTTTTTTCTTTTTTTACATGATGTGGTGTGTAGAAAACGTACTATCCAGGCTAGAAACTGTTACATTTGAAACATTGTTAGAGCTTCGTTTTATTCACAACTACATCTATGAACTACACTTCTTTAATTACTCTACTTCAAAGTATTGTGGTCATAATAGTAGATGGCAGCTTTTCAGATAAGTTTTAGGGATGTGAACAACATTATTTTCACAAGATTTACCTGTATTATTGTTTTGTGTTGTTCAGGCTTGATGTAATCAACTGTTAAACACTAAACTTGAATATTATCAACTTTCCAGCCAGGAGAAATGATTGATCAAGATATAGAATTTTTTTTTTCTACATCAACTCATGGTTTCACCTGTTTAAATGACTCCTGTCTATGTTATTTATCAAAACTAACACTTCTTCTTAACATCAAAATTCTGTTTTGTGGTTGAGCTGTTTGAGTTACACCATAGTAAAAATATTTGTGTGATATATGGAAGAACTTTCTCATAGGTCAATGAATAGAACCTATAAAGGTGTTTGTGTGTTAAATGTCTGTGACTTTTCATTTTCCCAGACGCTTGGGTGTGGAGTTGGGCAAGTCGGCAGTTTATCAAGAGTCAAATACTGGTAAAACTGAGCAATATGTCCAGAGAACTCAATTTCAGATTGAATGTATATGATAAAGTGGGATTATTTTATTTATTTTTTTAATATGAACAAACAATTGTTTTACAGAGACTAGAGTGAATCTGAAAGAATCTGTCCGTGGACAAGACATCTTCATAATTCAGACCATCCCCAGGTAAGTCAGGAAAATGCACTTCATGTCTTAAACTTTATTAGCATCTTTTGACGGGATGGAAAAAAACAATCTTGCCACCCATTTGGCACAACAACAGTTAAACTTTGAGAAAGAGCTTGAAAAGAATCCTGCTGAATACTGGCAGAGTAGTTGTAACAGAATGCAATTAATATTAAGAATAAGAACATTTCCATGGCACGAAAAAAAATCTAATTATAAAATCCCACTTAAACAAAACTGTTAAAACGCATCTCAACATAGTTTTACCAACATTCTACAAAATCTATCCTCTCCAAATCGAATTGTAACACCCAGATATCGCAGTTATAGGTTGATTTACCACTGCACCTACAAGCTTAGCTCGACTCAAAAGGGCCTTGTCGCTCTGCAAAATACTCTGTGCTTCCATCTTTTTTCATCTGTTTGTGAAAACAGTGCAAGTGTATATCAATGAGGTCGAATTCCCAGCACTGCTTCCCTCATTCACATGTTTTTCTGTTACATTAGTCAGATGGCTGAATGCATCAGAAACTGTGAATATGTCAACTTGCAGTCTCTTAAAGCAGTTCCAGATGGCCGCTCTGCTCTAATAAAATCCAGATTTATATGATAAAATTTAATTAAATTTTTTATAACCACAGTATCACCTGATAAAATCACTACTGAAATAACAATATCTGCACAGTGAATGCAGCTGTACTTATATGTACGATGTTCTCCTACAGAAAGTTAGAAAAGGGAGAAAGTTTTGTATGTTTTTTCTCAGTCCAGTGTATTTGACATACTTTACTTATAACGTGACTCTGGACGATAGTCCAGTTAAGTGGCAGAGTTAAATGGCTTTAACCGTAGGTCGATTCCGTTCGCTTTTCACAAGCGAAAACTATGGCCTTTTAAAATATTTTAAGTCCAGTGAAACACATTTTGATTATAGCAGCACAGAGCAGCTAACATCATGTTATAAAGATATATATCTCCACATGTTTTTATGAGAAAAGCAAAAGCATTATTTCTGTGCTGATTGGTTTTTCATTCTTTTGGCCCTTTATTCTATCTACACAAATGCATTTTCACACTCAGTGTGTTTACATGCGGGCCATCGGATCGGATTAATGGCTAAATTACAATAAGATTGAGTTATTCAGCTCATGTAGACACCTTAATCTGACAAGAAATCGAATCGGGTTACTTGCGATCGAATTAAGACCCCGAGATAACTCGATCCAATTGCCCGCTGAACGTGCCTGAAGACGACAGTGGATCGGATCGAGCGTTCTGCGCATGCACTGGATTTTTTTTTATTAGTGATAGTTGAAATGGGTAATTATCCTTTGTTACATAGTGGTGAATGTATCGAATCACTGGCACAAAGCATGCAATACCACAGTAGATAGGTAGTGCTGTATCCATTTCAATTATCACTAATAGAGCCACTTCCGGTTGACGTCTTAATTTGATCACAAGTAACCCGATCCGATTCGATTTCTTGTCGGATTAAGCTTGTTACATGAGCTGAATAACTCCATCTTATTGTAATTTAGCCATTAATCCGATCCGATTGCCTGCATGTAATCGCGCTGACCATGTGTCTGTACTTGTTTTTCTACATTGATAAGATCCAAAAAGGAGGAGCCTATACTTGTGGGATGCAGTGTGTTTTTTGGGGACCAAATGGTGGGCCCCAAATGTCTAAAGGGATTTTTGAGGGACAAAACTCAGTCTATGGCTGGTGTAAGGGACAAGGCTAAGGGGATAGCAAATGTATCGCGTCAATGGTGAATCGCCACAAAGATAGAAAGTTTGTGTGGGTATAATGCACTGCTCTTAGCAACAACCCTTTGTTACTTAGCTGTGTCTAAGCGCACACTGATTAGGCACTAAGACTACTCTTTTTGGCCTGTCGGAATCACTAAAGGCAATAATGATGGTTTAACAACGTCTTTTCTGTGCCACCAGGGCACGTCTGCTGTGTGCAAAGGGCCGATATTAATGAGTGCTGGTGTTCCATTTGTTTTATTTTTAACACAACAGCTTGAGCAAGATTGTTTTGCTACTGTGCAACAGATATGTTTTTTGTTTAGTACGGCCTCATGACTTTATTATGGGATAGATAGAAGAAGCTCTTTGCTCTCTTGTTCGCAGTAGTGATGAGAGAGTATCCTGAATTTGTGATGTGGTATTGGTTATGTCTTGAGGTCATTTAATTGTTATCAGTAAGGGTTTAAAAAGTCTCTTCAGGGAAAACCTCTCTTCTATTCAACTGTCTTTGCTGTCTAGACTGTAATATTCAGGTCAATAAATTTTTTAAGGTTCTTTTTGCCTCGGGGTCAGACGAAAAGCAGATAGTTTAAGAGCAGGCTATGTGAATATAACACAATGTGAAAAGAAAGAGTCTCTATTGCCACGGTTTACTCAGTTTTTAGGTGCTGAGATTATGATAATCTCGTAAATAGAATTTCAGTTTCTTGCTCCATGTTCAGCTCATAGCTCACAGTAAATCCTCTTTTTGGTTGCTTATTTAATGGGTCATTGATTTAAGCCACACCTGTGCAGTAATTTGTAGTTCAAGATATCTAATCTGTACGCTTTGCTTTCTTGTATTGTTTCTCAGAGATGTCAACACGGCCATCATGGAGCTGCTAGTTATGGCTTATGCACTGAAGACATCCTGTGCCAAGAACATCATTGGAGTCATTCCCTACTTTCCCTACAGCAAGCAGTGCAAGATGAGGAAGAGAGGTTCTGTTGTCTGCAAGTTGCTAGCATCCATGTTAGCTAAGGCTGGTAAGGCATGGCTGCACATTACAACCGTTGAGCAAGTTATTAATAACTTTGTGCTCTGCTGGGTGCTGTATTCATTTGGTCAAATTAGATTGACTTTAAAAAAAATAAAAATAAAAAAAAGATTTTCACATCCAATAATCACTAGTGCAGAAGTGTTGGAAGATATCAATGACTAAATAAGACCATTTGTTATTCATACTTAATGTTTTAGTCTTGGCCTTAATCAGAGTGTTTGGTATGATAAAAAGAAGTATGTTAGATAAATAGTGATGCTAAGCAAGAGTGGGGTAGTTTTTTTTTTTTTTTTAACCCCTTGGATGTATCTGAAAATGTTGCCTTCTGTCTGTGATGGCATTTTAACAAACCTCCAGCAATGGGCCTGCTGTAGCAGACGGTGCCAAATAGAAGGCACTCAGAGAACACTGAACACCTGATGTTGACTCATATGCGGTGCCTCTGCTGCGTCACTTAGCTTGCGTGCTAGCCAGTTAGTCCACAGGTAAGTTCTTGTACACTAAAATTACAGTTTTCTTTAAAAGGATATATGTATATTATTTTTAAAGTGGGGTTGTGTGACCTAGTTATAAATAATCAGTGTCTTACCTGCAATGACAGTGATCAGAGTGCTCTCTGTTTGGAGAATCATAAGCTTTCCAGAGAGATGAGCCAAAGCTAAAACCTACTACCTGCTACTAGAAAAAGGAATTTTTTTCCATCTAAAACAACTCAATTTTTTAGAGAATTCATAGAAATATGAACAAACACTGTTGTTGATATTGAAGCTGTGTCACATCTGCATCAAATAGTGACATGGAGTGGCTCAGTGTAAATTGGTTCAAAATGTCGCATAGCGTGGGACTGTTCTTGAATGCACTGCGGACTGTGTTGCTATGCAGACACTGCTTTGCATGCCCACTGTTTGATGTACTGTGAATATTGCCAAAATAGCTCTTGCTTAAACAGCTATGAAATATTGACTACTCATTAGTACTTCATGCAATCCTGCTGTAAGAAAAAAAGGATTTTAAAGTCAAACGGCCATAGCTTTGCTTGCTAGTTTTCTCCATTTTCGTAGCAAACATAACATCAGCAGTTTTTACAGAGAGGCTACCAGGTGTAGATGTTTTTATTTTATTTTATTTTTAGTCAAACTGACTCTAAGTTTAGTAGAATTAGCATGTTCTCCCTTTGCCAGCATGGTTGTGTTTTTTCCAGGTTTTCCAGCTTTGTTTCTCAGTCCAAAGACATGCATGTTAACAGGAATGGGCAATACCAGTGTAAGCTGCATGTTGTTTGTCTTGTTTGACCATCAGACAGGCTCCAGTCCCTCACTGTGATATCATTTCATTGCTTTCACAATATTTAGGTACCTATTGATCATAATTTTGCATCCTAATGACACTACCTAACAAACTACTTGTGCCACTTGCGTTGCTTCAGATCAACAATGGAGAGGATGCAAAAAGTTTTACCTCACCTGAAATTAATCCCGTTTCACAATGTTCCCAGTCTGTGGCCCAATCACAATCTCTCCCCCAAGGTTAACACTTACTCAGTGTGTTGGCTGCACATGTTGCCTGGAAGCAGAACACTGCTTTAAATCTATTTACCAGCTGCCCTTTTGCATCTATGATTCTGTCTCTTTATGAGAGACTTATTTATTTCACATCTTAAAAAACATTGAACTGAAGATTTAAACAATTTATGTAAAATATCATCATTATAGTCTGTGGTGAGATGCTGTAACCTGCAAACACACTTTATTTTGCATTCCTTCCTCTGAACTTTGTAGGGTTTGTGTGTTTTTTTTGAGGAGTAGAACTACCACATTTGTTTCACTATGAAGAACTGGTACTCAAAACTCTTACATTTTCCCTTCGCTGCATTTTTCTAGCACAAAAGTAACTGCATTTAAGTATAAGGTGCTGGTTGCTGTTGCGTTGCTTAAGGCTAGAGAACGTATGGCTGTTGCCTGTCTTTATGTTTTTGTAGGTTTCAGCTCATTTTCATGTCTTTAACTGCACTTAACAAAGTGAATCAGCCAACTAAAGCGTGGTGCAAACTAGTTTATGCCCTGTTGCATAATGTTGGGCTTAGTTTCAGGATGGAGGGTGATGAGGTTTCAGGTTGATGAATCAGTCTGTTCATATGGTGTATTAGGGCAGTTAAAATGCTTTTATGATTATTTTTCTACCAAGTGATGTCTGGGATATCTTCGATTTGAACCCATACCTTTGTATTGACTTCATGAATCCTGTGTTGCAGGTCTAACTCATATCATCACCATGGACCTTCACCAGAAGGAAATCCAGGGCTTCTTCAGTTTCCCTGTTGACAACCTGAGAGCTTCTCCTTTCCTCATCCAGTACATCCAGGAGGAGGTTAGGCTACGTTACGCAGTGGACACACATAAATATATTTGTCTTCTTTGTCATGCAGCCACAGTGTCGCAAAGAAGACAGTTATGTACTGTACATGAAATATAACGTAAGAATATTTCTCTCCTCAGATCCCAGACTACAGGAATGCCATAATTGTTGCAAAGTCCCCTTCAGCTGCTAAGAGGTAACTACAAGTAGAAAACGGAGACACTCAGAACTTTAAAATGGTAATAATAGATGATTTACTCTAAAATGAAATGGGTGTGGAGTTTTTTTGCCTCTGTCTGTGTTGTGAGTAGGTGAATGTAGCTTTTTGGGAAGAAAACTGTTCCCACATTAAGCCAATCAATTCCATTCTATTTAAAGCAATGCAGATACACTGCCTGGCCCAAAAATAAGTAGCCACCTACAAAAAAAAGGTCACACACTCTAATATTTCGTTCGACCACCTTTAGCTTGGATTACGGCACTCATTCGGTGTGGCGTTGTTTTGATAAGCTTCTGCAATGTCACAAGATTTATTTCCTTCCCGTGTTGCATTAATTTTTCACCAAGATCTTGTATTGATGATGGGAGAGTCAGACCACTGCACAAAGCCTTCTCCAGCACACCCCAAAGATTCTCAGTGAGGTTAAGGTGTGAAAATGAAGTCTCATGCTCCCTGAAACACAATCTGAGCCCGATGAATCCTGGCACTGTCATCTTGGAATAGGTCGGTGGCATCAGGGAAAAAAAAAATCCGTTGACGGAATAATCTGGTCATTCAGTATGTTCAGGTAGTCAGCTGACCTCATTCTTTGGGCACATAATGTTGCTGAACCTTGACCTGACCAACTGCAGCAACCCCAGATCATAGCACTGCCCCCACAGGCTGGTACAGTAGGCACTAGGCCTGATGGGTGCAGCACTTCTCCGCCTCTCTTCTTACCCTGATGCACCCATCACTCTACAACAGAGTAAATCTGGACTCATCAGACCACATGACATTCTTCCATTGCTCCAGAGTCCAATCTTTATGCTCCTGAGCAAATTGAAGCCTTTTTTTCCCATTAGCCTCACTGATCAGTGGTTTTCTTAGGCCTACACAGCTGTTCAGTCCCAATCCCTTGAGTTCCCTTCGGATTGTGCGTGTGGAAATGCTCTTACTTTCACGATTAAACATAGCCCTGAGTTCTACTGTTGTTTTTCTGCGATTTGCTTTCAGCATACGTTTAAGTGATCGCCGATCAAGATCAGTTTTTTCCGACCACATTTCTCCCTCGAAGATGATGGTTTCCCACTATCCTTCCAGTTTTTAATGCTTTGGACAGTTCTGGTCGTTTAAGAAATGAGAAGCTACTCATTGCATCAGTTGGGGTTAAATAACTTGTTGCCAGTTGAAAGATAATCGCCCATGCAGTAATCGTCCAATATGAGGCTCTTACCTGTATGCTTAGTTTAATCCAGGTGGTGACTTTTTTTTTTTTTGGCTGGGCAGTGTATTTATTTATTTATGTTATATCCCATCTCATCTTGATAAATGAACACTACTACTACACCCCAAAGGAAAATATGCAGGATCTGTATCAGGATCCTTTAGATGGTTATTGAAGTCCGACCTTCACTCTACAGAATAATGACAGTTTGGCACATTTCTTTTTTCTGCTAATCATGTAACATTTTTCTGTGCTCATAAAAAAATGTACCTAAGTTTACTGGGGAAAAAAAGGAAAAAAAGGAAAAAAAAAACAAAACATCAACTGACACCAAGTAAGAAGTGTGAGATTTTCTGTTTTACTGCTTTGATTCAGCAGAGTCTGTGGGTATCATGAAATAGTTGAAACCTCGTTCGTTTGACAGAGCAAAGAACTCCCAGTGGTGACAGTCCTAAGCAGAACTGCTTTATGAAAACAATTGAGCATCACTTTGAATGTTGGAGTTGTTCAGTGCTTCCTGTGTTAAAGTATACAGCAGGTGAGGCAGCAAAGATGCTCCTTTCCTTAGGATTCAGAGGTTTGACCAGCTCTCACCACAGCTGCCAGTTAGATTCCTCTGGGTTATGGCTCAGTTAAGAACCTTCAGAAGCCAAAGAAAGACATCTCAGCGTTGCCCTGTGCCTGTTCAGTTTTTTTTTCACTGGCCAAACCCTGCTTGATGTTTTCAGACACTGACGGCTTATATTCTACATGCTATCCTTTAATGTCTCTGCCTAAAACCAGTTTTTTGTGAACTCCCAACCAATGTGGAAGCTTTAAACTTGTATTTCACTGAGAATTGACTTTTTGCAGTTAAAGGTTCCTGTAACATAACTATTAGATGGTAAAATCTTTAGAAATGATGTTTTGTAAGTAAGTGCAGATGATTTAACTCCAGTAATTTCTTTTTCATGGAGAAAGTTTTATTCGAGGCAGAGTCTCATAATGTCACCTTCCTGTGCAAAGGTCTGTCTGGACTCTGCTGCTCACGCATTTGTTTGTATGTGTCGAGTTTGTCTGTTTCTGTGACATCTGCATGTCTGCATGTTTGTCTGTCCCAGAGCTCAGTCCTATGCTGAGAGGCTGCGGCTTGGACTGGCCGTGATGCACGGGGAGGCCCACCACTCAGAGTCAGACATGGCAGACGGCCGATATTCTCCCCCGTTGTCCCGAGCCACCACGGGACACACTGGTCTGGAGCTGCCATGTAAGACAAACTTTGCAGCAATATGCAGCTTGATAATCCTCTCTGTGTCTCTCCTGGAGTTTCATCCAGACATTTTACTGAAAATAATAAGTCCTGTAGATGCTCATGGGCTGGTGATGTTAGCTTTAGAAGTTTTAGAATGAAATGGATTGAAAGACCGGAGTAATGACCGTGCTTGACCCTTTCAGAGCACTCGACATGTTTTCAGGTCAGCCCTGCTCCAGGCGTTGTTGTAGCCATCTGTGAAACACTGCAGGCAGTGTGTGACTTTACTCCAACCTTCCTTTCCTGCTGCCTTCTTCAGATTTATTTTCCTCCTCATCTCATCCTGTGCCATCTGCTCTCCCTCCAGTCTCCCTCATTCTGGTCTTTTCCTTTTCCAGCAGGTACTGAATCGCATCCCAGCCTTCTCTTCCTGTTCTTTTAAACTTTCATTGATCACTTGAAATATCGACTCAAGTGATCAATGAACTCCTGAAACCAGCTTTTCTCAGATTTATATAAAACTAAGTGATGGAAGTGAATATTTCTACCTGTCTAATTATGTCTTCATTTGTTTTGTACCGTCCTATCTTTTTCAACAGCGACCAGCAGACATGTCCCATTCCCTGGGATAGAGCTCCCAAGTATGACTATAGTGCTTGAAATAACTTGATTTTGAATTATTAGTTTTTAAAGGAAATGTACTTTAATGCTTCCTTGCATGGAGTGACAGTGAGTTTGAGAGGGCTTCCACCTAACATCCGGGCATTTAGGTTCCATTAGAGGTGTTGATTATGTCTTTGTGCTATTTCAGGGCATAAATGAACAAAACCAAACCAACCTCCACTGACATTTTCCTTTTTTTTGCTGGTTGAATATAAGAGCCACGGAATGACTCATTTGTTACTGTTACAGAATGAATGATTGAAGCTTCTCTGTTTAAGATTAATTGGCTCCCTTAACACCATGTTTAATAATCATTGAAATCTCCATCTTTGCATTTGAAGCCAGTTGGTGCAGCAAAAGATATTCCCCCACACTGCATAAGAACTAACCGCTGCTTAAGTACAGTTCTTCACTATCTCACCTCATTGCTGCCAAACTGGTTCCTTATTTCATTATTTGACTTCCCAGAGTTACATCTTAGTTGCCTTTAGGTATTTCACACAATTTGAAATGTAGATACCTTTTCCCAGCTCTTTTGTGTTAGCCTGCTGCAGCGTTTCAGGAACAGATCAACAGATGGGTGACTCATGAGATTAAATACAGCAAATTGTCTTAAGGCATCCACACGCTGTGCGATCAAGATCTAATAAACTTCAGTGAAAATGTTATGGAGGAGAAGAGACTGATCTATGTCTATTTTCCTGAAACTTTGGCTGTAATTTGTGACAGCAAGTTCTCCGCTGTTTATTTCCATGTCATCCAGCTTGGGGACCATTTCATATTTGCATGTTCGGGTTTTGTTTTTCAGTTGTGCAGATGTTGCATTGATCAGCACGTCATTTCATGCTGAGCTCTTTGATTGGTTAGTAGATGCAATTTTGGACTGTCAAACATTTGTTCCAAGCTATCTGAAGTTGCTAGATTGATAACCAGCTTTGAACTTCCCTCATGATGTGAGGTATTATCACAGTTCTTTCATTTCTATTCCAGCTTTAATTAGAGAGCTAAAAGTCCAATAGCATTTGTGTAGCTCGTGCTGCGTTCCACTCAAACAGCATCGGTGCACTTTAGCCAAGTGGACCACAAACCATGCCAGCAAAATGCTCCACAGTGGTCCCCTTAGTGCAGAGGGGCATGTTAAGTATATAGAGTAATCCTTATCTTAAATATTTAGAACTTTTGTTCTCTACATGATGTGCACACAGCAGGCTTCACTGGTTTTTGAGCTGCGAACATTTAGGCAGGCTTGGATCTTCGTGTCTGAATGCTCATGATGATTGTTGGAAGCCCTCAGTCTCATTTTCTCAGCGGATGTGATTTTTGGCACCATGTGTGTAAGAATCAAGATGCTGTGATGTGAACAATCTATCTGATCCCCAGGCTCCTAAGTGTCAAAGTTTCAGAGAAAACTTTAAAGTTTGATTAAAGTTGTTTTCTTTTCAAGATTTTTCTTCTTCCCTTCTCCGTATCCCGAAATCCTTCGAAGACTTGTGGTGTTCGAAGCACATTACTAAGCATACACTACAGAACCGTAGTTCATAATTCGCTTAACATGAACAAAATCATGCCAGATAATCGTATCCCAACCCACTGATTAGGTTTCTGTTCATGCTTCCATCATTACGTTGTGCTCGTTTCACAAAGCCTCCCAACCCAAATATTCCTGATCATTCAAGAAAATAAATCTCATTAATTTCTATAGAGAGGCCTTGCAGGAGGTCTTCAAAATGTTTTTCTTTTGCGTGATCAGGTCAGGGGGACCTTACAAGTCAGATGCGTTGGGTCAAAGATGTGAATCAAGAATGATTTGAAATCTCTGCAGACTGAGGCCTCGGTTGTGTTTGCTTGTTGGGTTTTGGAGCATGATGTTTGCATGATGTTTGCAGGTTTCAACCAAATCTTCTCTCACCAAATCTTTCTCATTTTCCTGCAACACGTCGTTCCTGATTGAGTTCAAAGAAAACGCTGCAGTTCTTTCTCCTGAAATACTGTTCTTTTATCTTCATCTGCCAGTGATGATGGCGAAGGAGAAGCCGCCCATCACCGTTGTCGGAGATGTTGGAGGCAGAATCGCCATCATTGTTGTAAGAGCTCCACCTTTGTTAGAAATGCAGTGTGAGAAATGACTTTATGTAGGGGTCATTCTATGTCAAATGGATAAGATTTTCTCATATTAAGGCATTTGGGTCGATTCGTTGAGGCTTTGCTTACTTCGTTTGCAAATAATTATTCCCGTTTTGTCCACGTTGAGTCGGAGTTTATTTCTAATATTTAAAAAAAATGATAGAATATCGCAGAAAGGCCTCGTATTTCTGTGGCTTTCTGAGTTCATATAGATGCTCGTTAGTCTTGTTCTTGTCACAGATATTTAGAAAAAAGTGTTTTCAGTGCTTGTAATTACAAACGTGAACGAGGAATCGGGTTTCCAACAGTTCAGGCATATTTCTCATCAGTTTTCCCCCTTTGCTCCCTAATGTTGTGGTCCCTTTATCAGGATGACATCATCGACGATGTGGAGGATTTTGTTGCAGCGGCAGAAATTCTGAAGGAGAGGGGCGCCTACAAGATCTACATCATGGCCACACATGGCTTGTTGTCTGCAGAGGCACCGAGACTAATAGAGGAGTCTGCTATTGATGAGGTAAAATCATCTGTGCTTGGTTACAGAGAAAAGATTAGATTTCATCCAGCCCTCTGGTAACCAAGTTCACATTCCCCATTTATAAGCCAGTCTGCACATTTTGTCAAAGTGTGTCTGGAAGGGGGGGAATGAGACGGCTGATTTAATCCGATTGCATCCATTTACCTTACAAGCATCATGCAATTTATAAGTTTAAATCTGTTGAACAACGACAACAAAAAATCCTGACATGATTTTTGTATTAATGCTTTATTTGTTAGACATTAAATGCATGTAGCTCATACTTATTTAATGAGTTGGACAATGTCTTATGGAGGCATTAAACTGGAGACGGCAAGAATGTAAATGTGAGTTTCACGTGACTTTAACTTAAGAAATTTAAATAGAAAAAAAAAAAAACTTTGTCTCAAGGAGCCACAAAATCAAAATATATTACTGTGTGTGAGTGTTTGAACCATGCATTTAAAAGCTGTGGAAAATCAAGTTAATTAGCTTTTAAAATTAAATTTTTTTTACCACTCTTAGAAATGTAACTATTCAGTAAAATGTTCATCGAAACGAAGAAGTTTGAAACGGCTGCTGCTCCCTTTGTTCGGTGTCTCCAGGTGGTGGTGACAAACACTGTTCCTCATGAGGTGCAGAAGCTTCAGTGTCCCAAAATCAAAACGGTGGATGTCAGTATGATCCTGGCTGAGGCGATCCGGCGCATTCACAACGGAGAGTCCATGGCCTACCTGTTCCGCAACATTGCTGTGGATGACTGAGGCCACGCACACACATTTAGAGCACGGCACACACAAAGTAAACATGTCGATGGTTTGATTAGTTGTACTTAATCTATGTTACACATGAAGCAAAACCTTGTTTCTTTTATCTTAATACATCAGTTTCACTTCACTAATGTATGCTTTGTATCATCAAAGGTAAATGGCACAAATGATCATGTGCAGCTTCTCTGTAAGGCTGCAGAATATGACGAATAAAGCGGTTGTTCTTGGATGAGGAGAGTAAAGTCTTTCTTTTTCCCCCCAACAATAAAAGCAGCTCAGTATCACAGCTGCCTTGGTCAAGTATAAATATATGTTGTGCAGTAGTAGTGAGAAAATTTCAGGAACTAGAACTGTACAGTGGCTTCACACCTGAACCTAAACTTTCAGTATTATTTTCAGTCACTGCTCAGGCTGCCTTTTGAAGCGTAGATGAGCGCCAAATGTTTGAGTGCATTATTCAGACCCAGGTAGATGAATATACTCAGTTTGTGGCAGAGATATGCTCTTTGTGAGGTTTTTTTGTTCAGTGGTTGCAGGATATTATCCAGCACAGTGTTAAGCAGGCTGGCTGCTGGAGTATCTGTTTATTTAACAAATTCTCCGAGTGAAACCACTAACAAAGCAAGGTCATCAAGCCTTTCATATGCCACGCTTAGCATTTCAAGTGGCAGATAGTATTTCAAGTGCACAAATGGTGAGCAGTCAGGAGCCCTTCCCTCCATTAGATTTCAGTTTTGATTAAGTTCACGTATGAATTCCTTTTTTCATTCATGATTTCAATAGGACTTGCATGTCCAATTGTATTTTACACAGCGATACTTGACCCATAACGGTTCAGGTTAAATGTAGAAGTGACAAATTCTATTGTAATGTTTCCACTATGACAGAAAAAGAAAAAAAGCAATTAAACCTGCATTGCAGTTATGTTAATGGCCCCGAACAATGTTTTTGTCTTATAAACAGGCAACACACAGACATTTCATTCAAACGTTGCAGTGTTTCTGTCCGGGACCCTGAACTTGTTCTAAACGCCTCAGAGTCATTTTAATCAGCTGAGGAGCTTTGACCAAGTCCAGGGGCAGAGACATCAGAGAAAATCTGTCACAATTGTATGAATGGCCACCTTCACTGCAGCCAAAATCTCCAAACACCAGTCAATATTTTCACAAAGGGGTTACCTGAAAGATTGTACTCCTGAAAACCTCAAATATTTTCAATGATTTAGAATAATATGTAATAAGATGACAAATCCACACACCTGCGTGACCGTGAAGCTGTCAGGCCTCCATTCCTTCGCAACTAAGCGAGACCACAGTGCGGAAGAATGTTTAAATATGGACTGAAAGAGGAACTGCCCACAAACGTTTACCCGGCTACTTCCTCAAATTAAAACAGGAAACTTTGCAGAGTCTAATGTGGTGGGGGGTGGTAGATGGGTGCTTGGACCTGAACTTTCCAACTGTCTCTGCACAGGTTGTGTTCAGAGGAACCATGCAAGGCTTTTTCAGGAACTGCAAACTGACACTCTTTGTAATCTTGCTGAAGTGGAGAACAGCTGAATTGTTCACTATTCAAATGTTGTGCTGTGCCAACGCATTTTAATTGGTGTTGCTCAGCTTTGACTGCTTCAGCCTGGGCTGGGAGACACTTAACATGTTGTAACTTAAACTCATGTCAGACTTGCTCTTATCTGAAGGTCTGCTCATTTCAAGGGGTGTATGAAGAAAATGGCTACCTCAGAGTTTAGGGTAAAGTTTGGATGCGTGTTAAAGTGTGAGATTTCAAAAACCAGACCAGTGACTGAACTTATGAGAGCGCTGATTCTGATGTTTGCTCAGAGGAATTAAAAAGTCTTACATAGAAGCCTTTTCTTATACATCTTAAATGTGCACATCAGAACTTGACTTGAACCACACAGAATTCCTCTTAATGAGTGATTTTAAGGCTTTGAATTGAAAGCTCTGTGGAGGAGCAACAATAGACAGCTTTCACAGTTTCACTCTTGATTAATTGCTAGTTCTAATAAACGTTATGTGCGTTTTTCACCAACAGAGGGCAGCAAAGATCTAGAAATGCTCGAAGATGCATTCATTTGAGAAATGTATTTTCAAGGTTCAGTTCTCTGGGTATTGACTGACTGTTTTTAGTCACTTCTACAATGAAACAAGTACCACCAGATCATATACAAGAACACAGAATGCTCTTTTTAAAAAACAAACCTTTTAATTATATTTTAGAGCTGTTTTTGTAGCAAATGTTGAACACTGCAAAGATAATTGGCGATTGCGTGAATGAGTGGATGTCTCCAACCTTCACTGGACCATATTTGCTAATCAGTTTCTTACACATATTATACATCTTACACACATTCGGCTTTTTGGGTCATAGTTTTACCTGAAAAAAGGTAATTTGTCTGAAATGATGTTTTTTTCTTTTTCTGTGAGATTTCTACTGAGCAGCAGACTTCCTGCACGCACGAACGAGGCAGCTCTCAGATCTTCCTTTTCAGCGAACATATGTTTACAATTGATTGAAATAGTCTTTAAATGACTGCAGTTTTGTGTGCAGCACTGTCCTTCTAAGTTGTATTTGATCTATCCTCTGTTTGCTTTGTCTCTATTTGATAATGCATTACAGCACCGACATAATTTAATATGATTACTGATGAAGCTACTACACCCTTTACATACCATATATCTACATTAATGAAAACTTCACACGATTTTTTTTTGCTTTTGTGCTTTTACATTTTTATTTCACATTTACATCAAGATTCCACGTACAGAGCATCTTTGAATAAGTGGCTACATAGAAAAACAAAACATTTGTGAGTAATTTTATATAAAAAAGGACAACAGAAAAAGCTAAATACATAATTTTGCATTTCAAAAATGAAAAGTGCATTTTATTACATTTTCTGACAGCATATCACCACTTTTATAGACACAAAGGTAATGTCATGCTCAATAGAAAAGTTGCAGTTACATAAAAAAAAACTGTAAACATGATGTGTGCTACATGTGAATTACTAAATTAAAGAAAAGAGAAAAAAAAAACATCATATGAGAAATACAAGTGTTGCACGACAGCCCACACTGACAGTTTACACTTTCCTTCAGTGAAGCATCTGTTAGAAAAATTCACTTTAAACTCAAAAGCTATAAATTGATCTAAACACCAGCAGCATGTCACCAAATAAAGCAGGAACCACAATACATGACGTTGAGCAACTGAGTTTTAAATGCATCACCTTTCTCCTCATCTAATTCTGCAGAGTCAGGTGTCAGTCTGGTCTGGTTTTTATTCTCCTCTCAGTTGTGAACTATAAATTGTCTTTGTTGGTCCTGGATCACTCAGGCATTCAGTAAATGAAATTCAGGCTCCTCTCCTTGTTTTCTTCTCCCTCTTTGTTCCACAGAACTACGCTGCACAACATTCTCTCCATATCCTCATCCACCTTGTTGCTTGGTGAGATAAAGCCCCTCTCCTCCTCCTCCATCTCCCATTACGACAGAATACAGCTGTTGGTCTTGTTCATGGGTGGCCGGAAATCGGTGTCTTTGGGAAACGTCTCCCTGCGTCTGCGTAGCGCCGGGCTGAGGCGGCTGGGAAGGTTCACCTGCTGCAGGAGCTCCTTGAACACCTCCACCACATTGGCGTTCTCTTTTGCAGAAGCTTCCAGGAAACTGTTGTTCCAGTCCATCTCCACAGTCGCCAGCACATTCTCGGTGGACACTTGGCGCTCCTCCTCTCGATCCACCTTGTTCCCGACTACCACTATCGGTGTGTACTTATCCTCCTTGATCTCCAGAATCTCATCTCGGAGGCTCTTGACAGCCTCCAGCGACTCTGGGTCATCCACGGCATACACCAGAGCAAAGGCATCACTGTTTTGGATGGAGAGCTTGCGCATGGCAGGGAATGAGTAGCTGCCGCTGGTGTCCAGGATCTCCACGGTGACTTTGACCCCACCAATGTCATACTCCTTGCTATGCAGCTCCTCCACAGTGCGTCTGTGTTTTGGCTCAAAAGTATCTTGGAGAAAGCGCCTGATCAGAGCTGTCTTGCCTACACCTGCAGCTCCCAGAAATACAATACGCACCTGAGTCTTTTCCTTCACCTCAAGAGACATGTTTGTGTCTTTTTAGTCAAAATGGATAAAAATGTTCCGAAGGGCTTTAAGTACAATCCCTTCCTCTTAGCAGTTACAGCTACGAAAATCAACACCTTTCACTGGCTATGTTTCTAATTTATCTTCCATTAAAATTTCCTGATCAGCAATTTGTCAAATTAATCTTCTTCTTGAGTTCCGGTCTTTACTTTTGTGGCTCCCTGTTTAGCCGCTCAAAGTTTCTTATTTAAGTACCTGTCATCTGACACACTGCTTTTTATGCCTGTTTGTGTGTGTGTAAGTCTATGGGAGAGAGAGAGAGAGAGAGAGAGAGAGGTCCTCAATGGCTGTTGAAATTCCAACCAATCAGAAGAGAACAGGCTATTATAACATCCAGGCAGCCAATGATGGCAGAGATGCAAATCGGTGTGTAGAGCTCCGTCAGGAAGAGAGGAGGCGATCTGAGAGTGAACACTGCAAGAACAGCGTCGAAAATACTGTTTGAGCAGAGTGCTGATTATAAATCCAGATAGGTCCACAGTACCTCAGAGGAAAGACAATGTTCTTATCTCTCACTTCGAACAGTATATGGAGACAAATTATTGCAAAAATCAAGAGTGTTTGGTTCAATCAACTACATTGTAAAGTCTCTCTGGATGAGACAAGATAATCCCCTGAGAAAACAGTCATTTCTATTATAATTCAGATATCTTCTGCTATCAGTACTTTATTTGCAGCAATCTGATGTTTACAGCAATGCATTCCACATCAGATGCACATTTTTTATGTACCACAAATTATTATTTAATAATGTCTAAATTGTAAATATGGTCTACCTAAACTATGCTTGCATTACTCTGAAGGTCAGCTTTCTGACTGGTCAAATACGTCATACACAGTGTAACGTACGCTGGTAATTTGTATGTGCTCATGGATGAGACTATGGTAACCATTGGCTATATATAACAAAAACTTGATCACTGTGACAGCTGAAGTTGAAGCCTTGGGTTCATTATTTGTCTGTTTGTGGCTCTTGTGTGGAATACATCTGACTGACAAACTGTGATCATGCTCACTTCTCACTTTGTAGTCATGTCCTTAATTATTCATAACTTTGAGCCTTTAAACAGTGAGTTTTACCCCTTGGACCAAGAACAGGGAGACTAACTGTAGAGACAATGGTTACATGGCTACTTCCCTATCTGGTTCTCTATATAGTGAGTCAGCCATTATTTTGTGTTGTCTGAAGTTTCAACTGAAACTTTTCATTTTTCTGTACTCCACTAAAAACTTATCACGTAATACCCCAAAACTAGTAGACAGGAGCTGAAGACTATTCAGTCTTTCAGTCAAAAAAGAAAAAAAAAATCCTAGAGCATACAGCTGTGGAGCATGCTAACGCTAACATCAGCTGCCTCTTTTTGTGCTTCTCTTACCTGTTGAAGAATCCTGAGCCCAATGATTCCACAGACGTCTCAACCTCCTCTGTCCCAGATGCAGGACATAAGAACCTGTATGTATGTAAAACATGTATTAGAACCATATTTGACCTTCTAGTCTTTGAGTCTAACCAGTAACATTTTAGCATTTTGGTTTGCTTTTGAAATATTTACATGTGAACTATAACAATGGGGCCACTGTGGCTTCATAAACATTATTTTTTACAAACGGTTGTTTTTACATATTTGGTTGATGATCATTAGTAAATATAAGATATAGCTTTCCATAAAATCCATACTTATCTGGGCAGATTCAGGACAACCTGACCAGAGCAGGCAGGGATCTGTCTGGTTTAAATGACAATGTATTAAATCACAATTTCTTTCTATATTACAGCAGCACATTTCAGCATGGAGGCTTGGTAGGGAACAGATTGACTCATTCAAGGAGCTGAAAGCCCATCATAACACAATTTAGGGCGGCCGTGGCTCAGTGGTGAGAGTGGGTCGTCCAATAACCTGAAGGTTCGCCGTTCAATCACCACGGCTGAGGTGCCTTTGAGCAAGGCACTGTACCTCCATGCTCCCTGGGTGCTGTGAATGGCTGCTCACCGCTCCAGTGTATGGCATCTGTCTCTGAGTGTGTGACCCTGTGCATGTTTGTGCCAACAGGTGCCAACCTGGATGGGTTAAAAGTGGAGGACAAATTTTGTGTGTATGCATGTATGCATGACAATAAATATGATCTTAAATTGCAATGAGCCAAATGTACTTGTAACTGTAAAGTAAAAGCAAACATCACCCTTGTGCCTTTGCACTGATGCTGTTCTGCAGGTCTCAGTTCACAAGAGGATGGAAAACTTTTTTGAAATGATATTGATATGGAATTACTTTGTGTTTTGATGATAAGTGATGCCCTGTCATGGACTGGTGGGTATGGAAAATGGATGGATGTCCTGTAGAGGAATTAATGAGGAGTGTTAATGGGAGAAAAGATATGTTTGTGCATAAACTCTGTTGAGCTTTAAGCTATGTATAAAAATATAATCCAGATGCAGCTCTCATGTATGTGGGCTTTAAGTGCAGACTCTCAACTTTGCTTTAACAATTGACTAAAAAGCGGTTTCATGGACAGGTGTGGGCTGTTCCTTCCATATCCCTTCATCAATTAAGCAGGTACAAGTTCTTGAGTGTATTCAAGGGTTCCATTTGCATTTCAAAGCCGCTGCTGTGAACCCACAAATGAGCTCTCTATGCATCAACATAGGCCACCATTAGACCCTAAAAACAAAACAAAATTCATCAGAGAGACAGCAGGAATATTAGGAGAGGTCAAGTTAACAGCTGGAAGCAGACTTCCAGACACAACAACAGTGCTGGGTGATTGCAGGATACTTTTGGTATCAAGAACAAACATTTCACAACATCCAGCCAAGCAAAGAAGACACATCCTCATCTGTATCTGCCATAAAGGTACAACCTCATAAGAGAAAATACAGAAGGTTCAATTTAGGATGCAGAGGTCAGATATTACATTGCTACACAGTTATTTCTGCTATTATAATGTCTGCATTTCATCTTTAATGTGGTGTTTAGTAGATATTTTCATAATAATATAGTACATGCTTTATCTACTTTGGTGTGTCCGTATGAACTGGTTTGTAATCTTGATTTATAACTTTTCAGTTTCTGGAGGTAAATATTTCTAATTTATGCTTTGATGTGCTTTTTGAATAGAGTTACTTTATTGAGTGTGTTTTTGGTATTTAGTCACTGTTGCTGGATTAGAAAACCCTCAAATTAAAACTGAATCTTCACTTTAACCGATGCTCATTGTGTAGTTGTCAAGGACTCAAGGAATGTTCACTGTGTAAGTGTTGTAGGTATATTCATGTTTAGAGTAATTGTGTCCAGATTTATCTGGGCCTAATGTTTTATTCTTCACTCCCACCAGCTAATGGTTATGGTTAGGGGTTAAAGGTACATGGCTAGGGTTGGAACACTACTCACTGTCACAGACTGCACAGTTTATTACTCATTTGTCACGGCTCCTGTTGTGTGATGAGACACATGATGGGCACAAAAACGCCTACTATGTATTGTACGTATGGACAAGTGTTTCTATTTCAAAGGTGCTGGTGAGACTTGGCTGTATCAATGCAAACATGGCTAATTCCATCATCTGGCATCATGCACAGTGTGCCGACAGCTTGGCAGTATCATTAACAATCTGGAGATTTGACAGAAAAAAAAGGGGTGGTGACATCTTCAGCTTAGCATAAATAGATAGTCGTGTATGTTACAGCTTCTCAAATGTGACATTTAATTCACAAGATGTTTAAACTTGTACTTCTATCTTTGGAACTTTGAGAGGTGTCTTGTTTGGTTTATCTTGTTTCTCATATGATGACTGACCCTCTGACTCGGCAAGCTTATATTAGTTATCCAACAGTTTTGAAATCCTGTTCAACCTTTTCACTTTTTATACAACTGTTTTATATTGGCTCGACTTTATTTGCCGCATGTCTTTTTTACACTTTGACTGCGACTGTTGTTTTCTTGTCATAATTATCAAACATTAGTCTGTTAGCAGCATTGTGAACTGAATCAGTGTGGTTCGACCTTATTTTATCTATTTATTTATTAAATTAACTGTATATCTGTCTTTAGTGCAAGTCTGCTGTAACTTTAATCTCAGTTTTGATATTGTTTAAAATCCTTGAGAATCAATTGACTTTACAATATATTTCTAATGCATTAACTTTATCTGTACAGTAGTTCAAGACCAACAGTAATTCAGCAGTTGCGTTTCCTCTTGCTCTGCCATCTTGTTTGTTGCTGGTTAATCTTGGAAAAAGACACAGTGAGATCATTTATTTTCAAGGCTATTAACTTGCATTAATGAGAACTTTGTATGTTTGGTGTAGGACAACTTTCAGTCAAGTTTTCCTGTTTATTTTCAATTTTTTTCAGGAAAGAAAAATTAACCTGTTGTGTTGCAGAACTTATTTGCCCTTAAGTCTATGACATTGTATTCACCAGGCAAGTTCAGCATGTTGATCAGTCACACATGAGAATACATGACTCTGAATCACTCTCTCAGCAGTCCTTGGTGCCCAATTAGATGTGATGCACTGGCTGGAACCGTCTGCGACAGAATCCTGTCTGCCTCCAGTTTGTCAGAGTTTGTTCCAGAGAAGTGAGTCTGACTCGTGATCCTCCTAAATTTCCCTTAAGAGAGGCATCGTCTCACACACTGTGACTCTGTCTGTCTTGTTTGGTTATGCAGCAGTGTGGAAAAAGACAAGTCTCAGGGAATACTGTAAACCTCCCAGTAGCTCACACTTTTAGTGCAGACTCATACATTTTCTTCTCTGGAGACTGCTGTACCTGAGCTGGGCAGCAGCGCAGGGCTAAGCACCGGGGGAATATTAGCTGTGAATAACATGAGATGAGCTGCAAAAATGCTGTGGAAGACAAATTATGGCAATTGCAGTCAGATCATCGTGGCTTTCATGACACACTGATGAAAAAAATGTTTTTAAAATTACAACACCAAGAAAAATATGGAATCATCACTCTTTGAGGACAAATTGTGCATTTGACTAAGCTTGATTTTTGTTCCAGTGGAACTGTCAACATGATCTCATGGCAATGCACAGACATAGCACACCACTTTGGGTGCTTTTCGCTTGACATTTATGTGCATTTTAAGCTTTAGGCATTTATACCCTTGAAATACAAGGGATAAACAGCCAAATGGTTAGGTTTAGGGAAAAGGTCCAGGGCACCACTTTCATCCACAGTCCATGACTGCTTCTCTTTAGCCCACAGTAACCTTGTTTTCTTCTGTTTAGGTGTTAATGAAGGTTTGTGTTCAGCTTTTCTGGATGTAAATCACATAATTTGACAGTCAATTTCTTACAGTACAGTCACAAAATATCCTCTAGATTCTGCTGATTTATTTTTCTTTTTTGTTGTGCATTTTCTATTTTCAAAGGATTTTTGTTTCAAAGGAGTATTCTTTCCTGATGCTTTGACGTATTTTTTGGTCAACCTGCATGTTTCCCTTTTACAACCTTTCCATGTTGTTTGTACTTGATCCCACAGCTGACTTGAATTGACATATCTTTTGCCACATACCATGTTTAATCACCTTACTGAAAGAGTAATTGCTTCAACTGACTGCTCTCTGGTTTGGTTGCTCTCAATCCCACTGACACAACAGTCTCAAAGTCTTAAAGCACTTGTTGAATCACAGAAGAACTGGGTTTCATATTTTCTTAGATTCCGGAATGATTCACAAATATGAAAGGCTGTTGGTGTATCGAGGATCTTTGAGTCAACTTCAGAGTTGGTAATTAGAGTCAGTTCAGGCATCAGTGAAGTCAAGTTTTGGGCACATTTTGGACCCTATAATGGGAAGAAGGAGATTAGTATGACTCATTATCTATTATCAAACTGAAAATTGACAACAAAGGCTTTGATTTATTTTAATGCAGACAACTGAGCCAAAATAAGTTATACCATATTACTGTTGTCACAGTGAAAGATATGCCACTGCAGGACAAATATCCAAATGTAATACTGAACAAGACTAGGTTTAAAGTATTGGCTTTGATTGCTAAAAAAAAAAAAGATAAACTGGACATCGATGTAAGTGTTACAGCAGATGTTGGAGCACTTGAGTATCATGTCTCACACATTTTTATTGTCAGAGGTCTGTGTGCTTGCCCTACATTTCACTATGATAATATCCTTTTCATATAAAACTGAATACATTAATCACATGTTAGAGAGGGAGCCTTGTCTATAAATGAGTGCTAACTATTTTCTGCACAGAGGGTGGTACCACTGATATTTAGATGGACACTTAAAATCTAAGTTCACTTGGGGTAATAACTATAAATAAACTTTACTCTGGTTTCAAGATTATTTTAGTTTTTTAAATTTTTTTTTATTTCATTTAATTAAATTCTTTGAAGAATGTTCAACTGGTCCATAAAACATTTGTCAAATTTATGATTTTTCTTTTGTCTATGACATAAAAGAGCTGAGAGAACATTGACAGAGAGAGATGATTCCACATACTTGCCATGAGTTGCACATTTCAGGGAAGAAATAAAACAGATGATGCACTTCATACTACCTTTTGCATGTTACTAATTTTGATTAATTACTTAACCAATGCAGCATTCTTATTATCCTTAATTGCAACTTTTGTGTGACAAAATGCCACAGAGAGCTGAAACCATGCATATCCCCAGGTGGTGTCTCCTGTCTCTGGACAGTGGTGGTTCCATTCTTTTTCGTGTGCTTTTATCTCTATTGTTCCAGGCATTTTCTATTTACACTCATGTTGCCCTGTGGAGATGAGAATGACCAGATGGCATTGCCCGATGGACTGAAATGTTCAACACTGACGCATGCTGGCAGGAAACATTTATGTATGTTATACACCATTATTATGATGATTTCATGGATATTCTTTGTAATAGATTTATTTGCTGCCTGCATTTAATTATCAAAGCGTCATTTTGGTACAACATAGCTTTTATTAAAATAATAAAAGTAAACAGTTTTTATCCCATGCTCATAACATTTGTCTTTTAATTTTATGTTCAGTTTACCAGCAGTTTTCAGTATCTGCTTCACAGGTTGCTTTGTTTACACCTGCTGTGTCGTGACACCCCTGTACTGAATGTGCCATTGTCAAGTGGCTCTCACTTTTGTGAGGCTCAAACTGCAGCTCACCCACTTGAAAAGGCAGCTTGCTCAGAAGATTAGACTGGAATTCACTCAGTGACCAAGATTCAGACTTCTTTCTTTTCCTTCTTTTATTTTTTAAGATTGTCCACGTCAAACCCAGGTGAAAAACCTTGAAATACAAACACAAATAGATGGTCAAAGAAATATAACCCAAGAACATAACCCAAAATCACATACTTAATTTTAAATCTACTGGAAATTAACCTAAAAATAAGTAGAAAAAACTTTTAGCTTGAATACTTTTTAAAACACACCACAGTTTAACTGTACTTTCACCCACATAATATATATAACATTTTATCTTGCATTTTAATCACATGATTAACCACAGCACATTTTAACTTGTATTTGATCCCATGATTAGTCCACCACTCAACCCCAATGTGAGCTGCAAAGACACACAACCACCCAAAGCTCACAGGCTCCTTCTTCAGTCTTTGCAAGCTTTAGTCCTGCAGTCTCCTTTTTCCAAGCTCAGACTCTCCAACTATTCCTTTCACACACTGCTCGCTCTTCACTCTCCTGTGAGTGAGTGCCTCCAAACCACCCTGATCTCCTGATCATCTCCACCTGGTGCATTCAATCCTCTGCCTCCAGCCTGGGAGACACACCCAAACCTGATGCTCTCAGCCAGAGAGGGGATCGGCCTGCAGCTCAACTCAACTCAACATTGTGCTTTAGTGGGTTCTTTGTATATGAATGCAACCTTGCTCAGTCAGTGATTTATTTATTTATTAATTTAGTTTTCCATCTCTTTGCTGCTTCTGCCTGTCTTGTGTGATCGTGTATTCAGATTAATTTGTTCCTCTCAAAGTCAAGTAATGACAATGTTATTTTTCTGTTTAAAAAAACAAAAAAAAATTCAACTCTCCCAAAGGAACCTATATTTTTCACACACTGTCCCCAGATCTTTCCTGGTAGCATTTACTATTATTAATCTATGTGTCATTACTTGGAACTGATTTCCTGGAGGCGATGAGCTCCTCTGTAGTAGGCAGTGAGGGCCCCGGCTGTGTGTATTGATGGAAAGTTGCTTGTGTTTTGACCCTCTGGCCTGACTGTCTGCATCTACACCCCAGTGGGAAACGTATGCACTGCACTGCCATCCTGTCAAAATGATGACAAGATGATGGTGTCGAAGTCTGACGGATGCCAAATATAAATTTTGCCTGACAGTAACAGATGACCTTTACTGCCACTCAACTTTTCTTCCTTTGTATGTTCTTACAAGAAGAGGTGAAGGAGGACAGATGTTTAGATGCAGTTACAAAGGAGATATTGTATTAGGAAATTGATTACGTAATAAAGGAAACCTGAAAGATAAAGATGGAACTCTACAAGCTTTATTTGGTTTTCCTTCCAGCTAAACAATGACATGAATGGGTTGAGCATTCTCTCAACATCCCTCTTTGGTTACCCTACTGTGTCTGCAGCACTTGACCTAAAGCCTGCTCTTACCTACTTGAGACAAAACATATCCTTTGAAGAAAAGAAAAATGAGATAATTTCACACAATAGCTGGTTACTGGACAACTCTTTTTTTCAAAGAAGAACAGTGTTAGTGGTGTAATTTTCTGGAAGCCTATCATTTCACAGTATGCCCTAATGTTGGGTATTCAGAGGTTTTTTGGACAAGTGTGGGGGTAATTTTGGTCAGGTTTATTCACAATAAGAAAAGATGAAATGTTGTTTGCGTAAATGGGCCAGTTTAGTGCGTCTTCTTTCCAAAGCTTGCAATATGAATTTTGTTTGCCATATGTTTTGTGTATATTTGCTGGACATTCAAGTGCATCCATTGATATGTCTTATCTCACAGTTATTCTTAACTGGCAAGGGGGCTTTTGGTTTTAAACACTTTCTTTGACGCAAGTATATTAGGCCTGGAATTGAGTGTGATTATCACTTTGACACATTCTTGGAGATGTCTGAGAGTGATTCATCAACACAAAAACGTGTGCCCAAAGGATGAGACAGTGAATAACCAACAAACACTAAGCTCCCCTTGGCCAAGACAAATTGACATTTTTAAGAAGACTGTCTGTTGCCTTCATTTTCCAAACCAAAATGTAGTGGACACACTCGTACTTGACAACATTGTAAAAGACCTTCAGCAGTGGAGCAAAGTCTAGAAGCCATCATTTATCTCTGTAGTTACTGGTTTGTAGCCATGCAGATGTGTGCCTTCACAATGGTGGATAATTAAGGGGAGCTCATAAAAAAAAGTGAGATATGATTGTTTGCTCATAATATCGGGACTTTGATCTCAGTTCAACATTTCAAATGGTGAACTTTGAACACAAACTTGTTCATTTTAATCTGTGAACTGAACTTGGAACTAATTCTTGTTAAGTGTGAACTTGCACAACACTGCTTTTCTCTTTCATTGGAAGAGAGAATTGATGACATAAAACATGTACATTTGAATTACTTATGGGTTTATATGATAATGTGAACTCATAAGGTGAATGAAAACACGTATTTTCATGCAATGAAATCAATTACTATTTTACCTAAATTGACTAGAGTAAGCTAGAAAGATAGAGATGATATGTGAATCTATGCAATTTATCCAATTTACTTGTATTCACCTTTATCAAAATAGTTGACAGTGAAGCAAAAGGTGTTAAGGGTGAAAGGTTTAACTGGGTTTCAGCTTAGGCAATAGAGGTCACATAGGCAGTTGCCCAATTCAGGACTGCTTTCTGTTGTCAGGATAAACTGATCTGAGAGCTAATCGGGGAAGGGAGGCAGCACGCTTCTCATTTTGAGATACAAGTTTTTCAGCATACACACAGGAATCTTGCAGGGACAGAAAAGGCTGTTTACATCTCAGTTTAAGTGAACTGTGCACACATAACGTTTTCAAATGGTTGGGTGCATTTCTTTTGTGCTGTGGCCCATGCTTCTCTCTGGCTTGCCTGCTGTACTGGAAGAAAAAGATCACCCCTTAAACCTAACCTCATGTCTCCAGCTGTTCCTTTAGAAATAGGAATCATGAAAATTTCCATTACATACCCCTGGACTGCCTCAAGTTACTGTGCTGCTAAAGCAAATGTAGAATCTTGCTATACTTATATGCTGTGAACCTGCCAAAAGATTTAGTGGCTAAAAATCTCTGCTCCAAACCTATGGTTTTTTCCAGTCCAGATGTCTGTCTCGACGACCTTCTGTCGCCACTGTAAAATCTTCCGTCTGTGGCTGTAACCCTGTGTGGATGGTGCTTGGACATATTCTAAATTGCCCTTCAGTCTGCCAGTATTGCATCTGAATCCCACCTTGTTGAACCAATTTGAGCTATGCATGTACAGTAGGTAAGTAAATAGTGAGTAGTAAATGTTAATGGGAGAGATGGTACCGATTTTATGGTTGTGCATTGGCTTTATGGTTGCACAGCTGGCCTTTGTGACTCTTCCATTTATTCCATGAGCATCTCAAGTGAAGTTAAGAGGGCAGGCATCTCGTTTGAAAATTAAACTTACAAGCCCAAATAGTGGAGAAAACAAAGCTTTTTGTCTGGCATTAGTGTACTAACATTCTCATTATTAGACTGATGAGATGCCTGCCAGGATGCTGTGCGTCAGCAGTCAAGTTGCTGGTCTGGCTCGACAGCTACTGTTATCCCTGTAACTCTGTCACTGTACAGACGGCACACCAAGCCATTACAGAGATAACAATGTTCCATCTTGTCTCAGTCATGACAAACACATCAGTGCATATCAAGGGACATCATCATTCACATACTTTGATGGAGAGTAGGTGATTGTGCAAAGGAAGAACCCATTACATTTGGGTGCAGATCTGGGTAATTTTCACAGGTTGCCCTCCCTGAGCTCTTGTGAATAAATAATTTAAATTATGATTCAGTAATACTCTGCCATTCCTGATGATGTAAGCTTCTTTGCAAGTGTCTTTATCATCCACTGCTGCAGCCACCATTTGAGCAGTCACCATCCATTACGGGGATGGTGACCTTTTGATCAGGCAACCCCAGTAGAAATAAAATTATTTTCTTTATCAGAAGGAGATTTGGAAGAACTGTATTATCTATTCAATAGGCATTGTGTTTGTGTATTTCAGTCTTGGGGGCAAAAATTAAAAAAAAAACAACCAAGTGCATTATGCTAAAGGGGGCACTATTGCTGGCAGTCCTGCTATCATATCCTGTGCCAATGACCTTTGTGCTGCCATTTAAAGTCTCAGACTTTGTCTCACACATCCTAAGGGTGGCTTTTAGAGTAGACATAATTTAAGGTGTTTTCAATATACAGAACTATCTAGCATATTGTTCAGCACACAACTACTCTATTGTCTTTGCATTTTTACTGCTCTCTCTGGCTGTCCACCTATGTTCTCTGTGTTGCTTTCTCCTAATGTCACCATAAAAGTTTATTTTTATTAGAACTACTTCCTTGTGAACACATCATGTGCTGTGGCAAGAAAAGTAACACACTAAGTTTAATTTTCCAGATGCATCAGATCTGTTTTACAGTCAAAATGTAATGCTATGAAGAATGGTCTGAAACCAACCTGAAAGTTACGCATTATCTTAACTTAAGAGTTTGTTATGACTATGTCTCTTTCATCAATTAAGCTTTTGTTTCTAGAATTACAAACAAAATTAGAAAATTGCAGCCTCTAATATGCAGGAAGAAAAAATTGAACATGCTTACAACCTAATAACTATCATAGAGAAATACTACAATACTCTACAAAGAATAAAGTTTCCGGCATGAGAATTCACGTTAAATTCAGCCAAGCCCTCAGCACTTGGACGCTGTCTGTGTTTAAAGGATTAATTGAATCTGTTACTTCATTTGTCACGTTTGCATTTGCAGATTGGACTATTGTGATTTCCTATCAGTCACTCTCAAAAATTCACAGAAAAGCCACCAGCTGATCCAAAATGCTGCAGTGGGATTACAGATTAGAATTAGGAGAGATCATCTTTCTTCCATTTCAGCTTTATTCATTGGCTCCCTGTAAAACTCAGAACAGAATTCAAAATCCTTCTCCACTGATATAAACTTCTTAATGACCAAGCTCATTCACATCTTAAAGACCTTATAGTTCCATATTTCCCTGTTTATGAGATTACCCTCTCAGACTGCAGGCTGACTGGTGATTCCTTGAGTTTCCATAGGTAGCATGTGAGGCAGAGCCTTCAGCTGATCATAGTGATAATGTGTTTAGGAGGAAGAAAGCCTCTTTATTTCCATCCCTTTAGCTATGCTGCTATTGGGCTACGCTACCGGGGAACCTCCTATGATCCACTAGGAAATTTTCCTCACTCTGCACTCTTTTCTCTAATCCTCTTCTGATTACACAGTTTTACACAAAAAAAATCAAAAAACATTATAAAAATAATGTGTCCCTTACTTGATCTTAAAAATAGGGTAAATAGATCCTCAGATGAAATATAACACTTGACAAATTACACATTTGGTGGGGGACGGGGTTAGATTTGGACTGGATTTGCAGCCACAGGACCTGGGCACCTTCCAGTTATTGAGTTGAACATTTACTTTTCTGTATAAATAATTTAGGGTCAACGATAGCTATCTGTTTGACAGCGAATGCGTTTGCTGAACCATGCAACAAGACAATGATTCCAAGCACAGCAGCAAATATACAACACAGAGACGGAAAAAGAAAAAAATCAAGATGTTACAGTGACTCGTGTCAAAGTTCAGAACTTGATTGAAATTTTGTAGCAGGATCTTAAGACAGCTGTGCATAAATGAATGTCCACAAACCTCAATGACTTGAAACAAAGTTTTAAAGAAGAGTGATGTGAGAGACTGATAATGTTTTTGGAGCTAAAGGAGGTTCTGCAAGCTACTGAATCATGGGCTGTACTTCGCTTTTTCAAACATACACACATTTGCTTACAATTACACGTGTGTATATGCTTTCATTTCTTACATGAACTTGTTCTATGAACATGTGCAAAATATCAGGACATCTTCAGGTGATCCGGTTAAACTAGTTCTGACAATGTAAATCTCTCCAGGCTGAACTGCTGTGCCTGGTTATCATCTGTCCAGGGTTTCCAACTCTGGGTAAGTGTGTGTTCGTGGAAAACCACTGGAGTTGGCAGCAGCTGATCAATCACAGTCATATATCCATAGCAGATTGAAAGCAGCACACCTGCTGCAGCCACAGCAGGATGGAAAATTGAGAAAAAAAGAGAAAATTAATGCTTTGTGAATGTGGAAAAAGAATAAGTATCTCTGCCACAAATGAAAGAATGAGACAATCTGTTAATTTACTGTTGTGTTTTATTCAATGAATGTGCTGCAGGTGTATTCTTGAGGCACATGAAAAAGTTCCAGTCTTACTTTGTCAGATGCAACAAAGGCTGGTTTAAGTGTACTTTGCACCAAACAAAGAACAAACTTCTAGTTGATTCTGAGCAGTCAGTGGGTTTAATTGTATATGTCTAACACCATTTTCTGCATCTAGACTCGAAGTTGATTCATAAAAAAGGGTTTTAGTTATCTAGTGCTTTTAATAAAACTTTTAAAACACTTTATATAATAGATATTTATAAGGAATATGAGTATACAGACATAATTTGATGTAATTTGGATAGTTTGATACACTGCACCTTAATAAAATTAACAATTAAAAAAAAGATGATTTTGATGAAAGAAATAGATAAAGTTGGCTCCAAGTCTTTAAGGATAAGATACACGGAAAATAGTGACAAATTAACAAATGACTGATCTAACAGTGATGCTGTGTAAAATTAATTATATATAGTGTATACTGAAATGACTGAGAAATGATTTAGGTTTGTGTTGTTTTAGGTGGTAAAAATGATTTTTTGCTCATCTAAGCTCTTCCTCCCTGATTCTTCAAACTGAGAGTACCCTGACTGCTTTGTACTGCAGATAAGACACTGACTGCTCATAGAAACTCAGACGACCCCTCTTGAAGAAAAATCCCTTTAATGCAATTTTTTAAATGTATTCATATTTAAATGTGAATGATACTCCCACCCACCTTCAGTAACACATAATTAGCTCACTAATATTCCTCAAAATTGAATAGCTATAGAAAATAATTTCCCTGTCATCCAACATCACTGCTGTTTGCCCTATTTTCTCTTTCAGTTTAAGTAAAATGCAAAAGCACATACACATACATCGAGATGAGAGAAATGGTTGCTTTTATTCTTGATATATCCTGCAGGTTGCATTGATACCATCTTACTGCATTGTGATACAGGCAATGAAGCACAATCTCACAGCTTTAGGGATTTTCTTTTCAGGCACTATAACTATTACAGCCTGCTTTTTAGATACTCTTTCTCGACCCAGTTAAAAGACATTTCTTCAACCTCAGCTGGTCTTTTGTGTCCTTTGGTCATTCAGATGTTGAGCTAGAAGAGTTTTCTGTCCAGCATCCATCTGTCACAGTGTTTTGCAGTTTTCATTCTTAACAAATCTTTGAAAAGATGTTCATATTTAGATCACAAGAGAATCTCTGGCTTCAGATGAATATTCTCAGTCTATTATTACATGAATTTCATTATTGCACAATGTAATACTGCAATTACTTTTAGAATCTGCACGGGGAGCTAAATGATTTAACAAGTCTTCTTGATTAGCGCATGAACAGAGAAGTCATGAATCATCAGGGAGTTTCATTATACACGCATCCCCTGGCTTGGAAACATGCCAACTGTCTAATTATCTTTATGTGAATGTATCTCTTATGATAACCAACACTTATCACGATAAAACAGCACACATAAAATCATCCTCTCAGAAAAAAGTTAAAAGTTATGCAACTGATTTTATGCAATCTGACACATGATGTGAGTAACACATGTGAGTCCGTGTGCATGGAAAAGATGACCTATAGGCATTATGTTAATGTCTGATTTTCATGCTGCACTACTTCAGAATACTGATTCTCAATTAAATGTGCTTTGGTGATAAACAGATGTAGATCATCAAGGTCAGAGGGATGGACAAAAATGGAAAAGCGAGAATCATTGAAGTTCTTGAATTATTCATATAGTTTTACATATATTTCTCTGAGAGGGAAACATGCAGAGTGTTGGCCACCTGTACAGTAAGTCTAAAAACTAGTGCCGATTGAGCACCCGTTTAGACGCTTTGACTTTGGGAATTTTTAGTTGAACTTCTTCTTGTAACAATGAGAGGCAACAGAAGGTGTGATCATTCCTCATACATTTGACAAAAGCAGCCAGTTCACAACAGACATTTCAAGGCAATTTACAGAACTACTTTTCTCTAAGCATGTGGCGACGGTGGGGAGAGAAAACAACAAACCAAACATTCTATTTTCAATATTACAGTGGATGTCATTTCCACTATTTTCATTCTTAATTGTAGGTAACCATTTCACAATGCGCTTTCTCCTGGGGGAGGCGTCCTCTTGTGAACAAGAGGATTTGGCTAAAGTATCATCTGATTGGTTGAATTCCTGGAGGCACTACCACACGGACTACTCTAGTCGGAAGCTACCACAACTCTTTTAAAATATAGTAAACTCTCACAAGCACACTAGAACAAAGACTACAGCAGTACGTCTTTGTTTGGTAAATATGCTCATTACCCACAGTGTTGCAACGCTATGAATTATGTTGTCTTTAGGTTCCTCTCCATCTTTGTACTTCTCAGTATACTCACTTGTTAGTAGGTGCAGACATGGTAAGTGTGTTAAAATGCCTACTGAGGCAGAAAACATCTGCTGCCAAGAACTAGAGGAGCTAATGATGCTTACACACTCTCCTGTTGTTAACTGAGCCTATGTTTCTAATTGCTTTTCTTTGAACCCAGTACATGAAGTGCATTGGGGTTTGTTAATGCAAAATATGGTTGCTTGTGTGAGCAACGCCATTTCCCTGAGCAGTTGTAGAAGCAACAAATCAAAAAATCAAACAGGCACTTTAACAAATGCTAAAATGAACACAACAAAACATTTAAAAGAACATGGTTGTTTCAGTTAACTGATCAGATGAAAGTGATATGAACTGAAAATTTTCACCTTTGCTATCCATACTGTAGTGACAGGTATGGTGCTTTTCTCTCTTTCTCTCTGTCTCTCTTGTCCCTCCTTCCCTTCCTTTCTCCCAAGCCTGTATTGGGGTTTGTGTCAACCCCACTTCTGGCCATCATAAGAGGCCTGTCTATTTATTGACTTCCTGTTTTCATTTGAGGAAGTGCTCATTCAGCATGTACCTGTTTGGTGTGTACTGATGATCAAAGCAAAGATGCACACGCATGTTCATTTTTTTGTTTCTAAAAGAGAGCTGGGGTTGAAATCTGTTTTGTGGAGCTGAAAGACCTTTTTCAATGAGTTTCAGGTCAAAAACTACATGTTTTCAGGGCATTCTTAAAAACACAGGAGGCATCAGGTAAAATTATCAAAGAAGTGGTCTTTTAATACTTTGCTCGACAGCACATCCCATTTCTGAAGTTCTAACGTAGGAGTGACTTGTGTACCGCAAGCTTTTGTGTGTTTATTAAGCATCCATTTGATTCTATTATACATAGATATAGATGAGCTAACTTTGTGACTGGATATGTTTATCTCTGCATTTTTACACATACACACATCCAGTTACATGTCCAATTTAGTGGCAGTTATGAAGCCTTTCTCCACAAGTCCTGTGCCAGGCTTCCCTTTGAGGGCTTTTGTTGTCCTGAGGACAACAAAAAACTCATAAACATGTAAATTCAGGGATAGAGGTTAATTCTCATTCTTGTATGATCGTTGGTTTTCTCTGCAAAATACCCTCATATGACTTGAATTTTGAATGGTGCTGTATAAATAATCCAAATGGAATTGATTAAATTCAGTTAGAAATAGTTCAATTGAAATCTGTACTTTGTGTTCTGTAAATATTGATTGTCCATATTCTATTTGCTTTTATAGATTTAGCATTTAAGCATTAAGCATTTAATTAAGGAGTCATCAGAAACTTACATCCCTACCATGCATAACACTTAAAGTATGTTTGTTCAGATACAACTAAAAAACCTGCCATCACTTACAGGCTAAGTGTAATGATATCACACATGAATAGACTTTAATAAGAAGTTTGCTTTTTTAATAGTGTCACAAAAATTGGTTCTACTAATTATACAAACAAATAACTAAAAGAAATAAAGATGAAAGCTTCATACTGTAACTCTGTGGAACACCATTAAACAGGCCAAAGCACCGTAAATGCTGTCAATGAGTAACCAAAACTGCCCACAAATCCTTTTTCAGAGGGAACAACCAATCGCTTGTTACTAATTCTGACACAGCAAACCCTAAATTGCACTGAATTAAATCCTTTCTCCTGGCTCAGAGTCTAACTGTAAGAAAATCATTAGACGTGTTTTTTATTCTTTTTTACCAGGCCACGCGCCCCTATACTGATAAGCTGTAAAAACAATGTAAACACAATGTAGCTCAAAACACATCAAGAGTGCCACTTGACTGCATTTCCCACAACAACTGAATGAATCATATACATGACTATAACACATAATTGATATGGATCAGTTTATACCTCTGATTAGACTTGAATTTGGTCTGTTTTTTAATTTTTCCTTATATTTTATATTTCTTATATCTTATATTTTTCTTATATTTTCCTTTTTATTAACCTCAATTGTTTTGGCACAGGATGTTGCAGTGTAGAAGATATATAACGTCTTTCTGCAAACAACAAAGAACCCAAAATTTCTCAAGTTACAGTCTTCTGTGTCATTAGGGAATGCATAACAAAATGATTGAATAACTCACTGTGGAGACAGTATTCTGCTGCAGAGGGCTACAGTTGTCACATGACGAGAAGGGCAGAATCTGTTCATTTGTCTGAGATCAGAACTCAAGGTTCTGAAGGAACTTTAAGGGAAGATGCAATGTATTTTAAGCATATGTAGTGTGCTTGTGATACATTAATGCCATACTGTATTAAAAATGAAAATTCATAAATGTCACAAACAGTGACAGTAACCATAAAATACAGAAGACTGTAACAAAACAATAGACAAATGATGCAGCTGTGTCTCACCTGATACTTAATTGATGTTGGTTTAAAATGACACCTGTCATGCACGAATGCCTCATTTTATTAAATGCCTTTTGCCTCAACTCCTCTCCCCTCCTGTCTAGTCCTCATGTCACCTACTTGCATCAGAAGTCTGGGATGCAAGGAGAAAAGTCCAGGAAAGGAACTGAGGAAAGGAAACAAGGAGGGGAGAAAATGATTAAGGTGAGAGAGAAGTGTTGTTGAAACTTGTGGACATGATGCTGATGCCCTCTCTTAGAAGGGTCTGCTGACAGGGAAGCAACCCGCATATAAAGATTACCAGTCATCCAGGTCATGGTAATCAGTTCTGAAGAACTGAAGAAGCCTTATTCAAGCTCTTATGAGTACAGTCACAGCATAATACAGCATCCGCCCAGGCTGACCCAATCAACCACATGCCAACGATAAAGCCAAACTTGGCACAGCATTTACCTGGTGCCAAGAATACCCACACCAACTGAGTGGACTGGGTGTTTTAGGAGGAACAAACTCACACACGGACACACATACAGAGATTTGGTGATACAACAATCAGATGCTATGGATGTGGAGTGAAAAACAGGACAGCAGAGGGACGGTGATCATCATTTTTTCCCACTCCACAATTCTTTGCCTTTTTCTCAAGTATCTCCTTTTCTCAGTTGTTTGAACATTTACCATTTTTCATGATCCATTTGATTTTTCCCTCTCAAAGGTTTTCCTTTTGTCTCTATTTTTTTTTCCCCTGTCTTACAAAGAAAAAAAAACAGTTTCTGGTCCTCTTTGAGATTCAATATGTTCTGGAATGATAACCATTAAAAACTAATGACAAAAATGAATACCAAAAATTAAATGCACAACTCCAATTTCAGATGAGGTGGGGCATTATGGAAAAAGATATTAAAAAGAAGGGATGGTTGCATTAACTATCACTTTTGTATCAGTGCAGACAGTATGCAGCCAAGATATTTATCTTGATAACTTACTATTTAACTTAATTTAATTTGTTGATGTCAGGGGCAATTTCAGGCTAGTAGTGATGTTTCAAACTTGCTATGTCAAGAGGGCATTGTAATCCTGTATCCTGTGTGCAATTCTGTATGAAAGCAGTGCAGATGAATGGCTTTGAACAGAGATGGAAACTTTTCTAGTTTGTCAACAAAAAACAATGTTTCTCTTCTTTGAATAAAATTTTCATTCCCCTTCAGCTGGTTCTGATTTGGTATTTCCCCTTTTTAAGTCTTACATATTCAATATTTGGTCATTTGAGTGTCTGGAGAACTGTCAGACAAGATTACAAACATCTTTTCATTCTTATAAGTCGGGTGCTTTATCTGCAGCTGCTGTCAGGTCCTGTTTTTACGGAGAACTTCCTGTCAAATTAAGCTTTATTGAATTTCAGTAAACCGAGACTTATTATCAGTCAAGCCAAATTATATCTCAGTTCAAGACAAAAATAGCTCAAATACCAGTCTGTAATCTAATGTCTGAGTATGTTATCTCACTGAATGGAGAGTCAACAGGACAAGACCACTCGAGCAGGCAGCACAACTCTATGATTCACGAATCTGTGGATTTATATATCCTGTTCTATATTCAGCCTGTTTATATAGCAGTGACTCAGGGCTAAGATGTTTCTGGAAACTAGACAAGTGGAATTGTGGCACCAATGGCAGACTTGCTGCATAAATGTCTGGATGTGTGTGTTTGCATGTGTGTATGTCAGAGTGAGTGAAGAGGGGGATACTAGAGAAAGTGTGCTATGTCATAGCAGCCAAAGATGGTTGTAATAGGTGCTTTAAGTATTTCTTTACAATCATGTTCAAGACACCTCCCAACTGTCATTGGGCAACTTGTACAGGTCGACAGTCCATCACAGGGCCACATCGACACAAACGAAACAAACAACCAGCCACACTCACTGTTAGGGTCAATTTAGAGCCACCAATCAACCTGACTTGCGTGTTTTCAGACGATGGGTTGTTGCAAAGACTATTTCATTGAATTAATCAGTTCAATTTACTATTATATCGTTTGTGGTGACAGCACCAAGAAACAAAATCTGTGTTCTGTGCTTGAAATGACAGATAACTGCTCAAAGGAGGAGGTGATACAGGAGGAAGATGGTGTATGGTGGTGAGGATATAAGGACTGTCAGGGGAATATGTCTTCACAGGATATTGATTGCAAAGAAAACATTTTCTTTATTATGTTGGAGAGGAGTTTAGATATATATAATATTTTCAAAAAGACAAGAGACTCAAAGGGTTTCAGGACAGAGACATCTTAAATTTAATTTGTCATTATTGTCCAGAATAGCATTATTTTATAGAAATTGCAGGATGAAGTATGTCTATGCAATTATAGCTCACTATTAAGTAAATAGGTCGTTTAATTATAATATTTATTGCAATATTACACGATTAATGACAATCTGCATCCACTCATGCACAAGATCTGCGTGATGTTAAGGTTGTCATCTTCACCAACCTGCAGTTGTGGTCTTTGTGTGTGAAGTTTGCATGTTCTCCCTTTGCCTGCTTAGGTTCTCTCTCAGTTCTTCTGGCTCAGTTCCAACGTCCCAAAATATGCATGTTGGGTTCATTGATGATTCTAAATTGCCTGGCAGTATGACTGTAAGCACATTTCCTTCTCTTTTGTGTCAGTGTTGGCCCCGTGATGAACTGGCTACCTAGGATGGGCTCCAGACACCCCCTGACCCTGAACAGGATAAAGTGGCTGCATAAATGGTTGCATTATTAATAGCAGCAGTCCAATTAAAATCAACTCAGCCCTTTTGTTGTGGATACCGCATAATCCAAATATTTGTAACCTCAATGACTGAACCACTATACACAACCACCATGCATGTGCCTGAATAAATCCTGATAAAAAAAAATTTAAATTAAAAAACACTACAGAGAAAGACGACTAGAAGTGGAGAAACAACATTGTCACTTGTTTTGCATAGACACTTGGCATTAACTAGGCACACAATCACCATTATCCACACCTCTGCAATTTACTGCATTCATAAGGCCACATAAACATCTGCAAAGTCCAAATCAGTTTGCATTTGCAGATGCAGAAACCATGTATCTAGTTTTATTAAAAAAGAAAAAAGAAACATCTTGCCCTGGTGAGCTGTCCATGGGACTGAATCATGAGAAACGATAAGAAAATTCTATGTCTCTAAGCTTCAGATTTTAAATCTTATGATTCTTATGTGAAAGTAAAAGATTACTCTATGAATGAGTCAGAAAAACATGGCATTGTTGTCACATCCGAACAGCCCATCTTAAATATTTTTAACAGCTTTACAAGTGGTTGGTGGTATCACAGTCATGCTTTGTACAACTAGTTTGAGCAAGGTGCAAGCAACAGCTATAGCTCTGTTGCAATACATGTTCCTGATTATCAGCAAGTCTGCCTTTTTGCCTCTCTCCACTAATTTGTGCTTGTGGAATCCATTTTTCAGTACTGAAATGAGCTTAGCTGCATCCTTGGTCATAGATGGGCACGATGTCAGTGGACCATCATCAGAAGTGTATACACTTTTTTTAGACTGCAGCCTCACCCTGATTTACCTGCTTTTGTAAACTGGTCCCGAGACTGCTTATCCAGCAAATGATCTTGTTTAGTTGTTGGATCATTTTCATACACCTGTAGTGTCTTCTATACTGATATTCTTTAACAGAGTATTAAAAGACAAGATTACATGTAAATCATGCTATAACTGGATTCAGAGGAATTTAAATGGAACAACAGGAAGCCCTTGTTGTTTCTTCATTGTTACAACAAATGATGAGTATTAGTTATCAAAGACTTAAAAGAGGTATCATTTATATGTAATTTTAAAAAAGTGAAATCTCTAATTTGTTCATTTGTATGCAGAACATTTAAACAAGTCTACAGTTTGATACGAGAAACGCGCTCAGAGAAGTCTGTTCATTCTTTTAATGACACCTTTTTTCTAAACTTTCTGAGTTCATGATTTCAGCAGATCAATACTATAATAAGGAAAGATCAAGCGAAAGAATAAAGCAAAAATGTATTGAGGTATTGAATTTAACATTTTTTCCCATTTAGAATCTGATGGTTCATTACTGTGTAGCCTCACACATCATGCTGATGCATCCCCATACCATCAAAGACACTGACATTCAAACCTGCCATAGATAGATAGAAATGTATATAACAGAATTATAATATGCACAGTTCTGCACATGATATATAATGGGAATGCATGTGCACATTTCTTCCTTTGGTTCTATGGAAGTCCATGTCCATGTGAACTTCAGGTTATCAGCCATTAATAATTTCCTGTTGTTATGATAAGGGGTAAAAAGATTTCTTATTTGCCGAAGGTTTCAGCATTTTTCATTTATTTTAGTGTGAGAGTCTACACGCATGTGTGCACATGTGAGTCAGCAGCAGTCAGATGGCTCATCAGTCTACACTTGGCTCACTAGTTTGACAGTTAGATAATCAGTCATGCCACATCCTTTTGGACTCTTTACAGCACTGATTCTAATGGTCTGAAGTTTCATGTGATCAAAACTAATTAAAAAAGCAATAATCTTAAAATAATTTGTTCTTCCTGCATTGATGGACTACACATACATATATAAAGGATTTGTGGGTATTTTCCTTCCAGTGTTTGTGTATTCCCATCTACAGGTGCAAACTTAGTCATGGCTCCTTCGTTGCTGGTGATGATTAATCCTCCACCTGTCTCTTAATCTGAAAGTCTGTCATAGTTTCGTGGTTTAATGGAGGATGGCCACCCGTGCCAAATCCACCCATCAGGTTCATATGACACACACTGAGAAGGACAGCTTAGTCACAGACCAAATTAAGACAGACAGGAGGCTTAGTTTTGATCGTATGCAATGCAGTTTTATAGCTTGTGTCAGGCTCAAGTGGAGACAACTGTGTTATCAGTTAAATTAGAACTGAATTTTGGTGATGATATGTTAGATTGTTCATGCAACCACTGTCAGTTTAGATAAAGCAGCTAATTGGATGAATAAGAAACATGCTGATTGGTGCCTGATATCCTGCAATGTGTGCGTGTGGAGAAGATTAAGTGGGCAGATGTCTTTTTAATTTCTAAACACATACGGTTTTATAGGGACGAAGGAAACCAAAGACAGAATAAACTGAATCTATTTCCATACCCATAGTTTCAGATATCAACTCTTGGTGAATTGTGAAGTTTCTAAAAAAGTATCTAAAATTAATGTTAAAACAGTTAATGGTATTGATTACTCTCAGCCTTTCTCTCACTTGTGGCACAAACTATTGAAAATATAATGAGGGTGCCTTAATTCTTGTTTTAATTCATGCTAAGCCTTAGATGCTTTCAAGATGTATGTAAGGCTTATTGAATTTGGAAGAGAGGAAGTGGGAACTCATTCACCCCCGGCATGCAGCTAATGAGACACCATGGCTTTTTTTGGTCATTCTTTGAAAGTTTTGGTTTGTTTCAGGGTGAAATTACAGAATTGATTTAGCCCTCCTGTATCTCCTTTTGGACTGTAATTCATGGAATATTTTTAAGAAAGCAGGTTCACATCCAACATAAGGTAAAAGAACTAAGGTAAAATAACTAAGAAATTATTCAACATATGAAATAAATCCAAAATTTTCTTTTTTTTCATGAATTGTCTGTACCACTGCTATGGGCATATGACAGAACTGCTTCATCAGTGCTTTTTATGGGTGTTTCATGGGAATCTGGATCTCTCAGTTAAGTTTAATGAGTGTCAATTATGTCCAAGTTCAACAGTTAACTGGTCTGGTATTGGTCTTGACTTAATCTCGACCTCTCAAAATCTTGTCTGGGTCTCGAGACACTCCTGGAATCGACTTAGCCTCAGCTTAAGCTGTCTTAAAGGGAACATTACTGTAGGGAGCAAAATAGCCCAGGGTCAGAATGTCACTATCAGACATACTTTACATATGTCTGATGGTGATCTTTTTATGCACAGACAATACATGCATATTGACTTGCTTGTCAGAGAAAACACAAAAGTTTTATCATTAAAAAGACTGAGAGCTGGTGGTTTCAGGGTAAATGAGCCATCAAGTGATAAGCCAACTCCAACATTAAGATGACTAAAAACATCTAAAAAATCTGCAGTACCATGGAAACTGAGTGAGACAAACTCACTGATGAGTGCAAAGGAATTTAGAGTTGAAAATGAAATGTCAAGCTGAAATTAGAAAAACAACAGCTGCCTCGTGTTAGTTCTCAACTTTTATAACAAAACTTTCAAAGTAAATCTCCCAAACTGGTGGAATAAATAGACACAGACACTGTCAACGTTATCTATACATCTGGTAGAGAATTAGTTAAATTTCAACTTGTGTTTGCCCCATTCGAAGCACTGTACTCATATCTGTATCACTTTCAACAAAGCACAAATTTGGAATGCTATGGATACATTAACATACAGACATGCACAGCAGCAGGGGATTCATTTGTCTTCTGATGAAATGTTCAGAGGAACCCGACAGATTGTGTTACTAAATAAATAAATAACACAGCTATTCAAGCGTTCATCTTTCATGGGTTTATCTGCAATAATTAGCTGCAGCACTGAGTGTTTTTTTTCTCAGTATCTGAGCTTCATATCTGTATAAATATCAAAATTTTCATTTTTTTTCCTTCCACTTCCATTTTGTTTAACACAATCCTCTGTGGTTGTTAGCTTGATGTGAAGTTTTATGGAAAAAAAGACTCCAGAGGGACTAACAGAGTTTTATGTGTTTGAGAAGCTTTATTTCTGACAGACGATGCATTCACAATGTGGCTGCCTCAGGTGAAGTAAAGGTTTCCTTGAGCTGATTGAAAACTACATTGTTACTTGTTGTTGGATAAGATATTGACTTAAGCATGTCACAGTTTCATCCTCCCTGTCTCCCCTCCTAGCCTTATGCCTCACTAATTTTCCACTCTCCCTGCCTCTGCTCCTCTCTCCCTGCCTCTGCTCCTCTCTACCTGCCTCTGCTCCTCTCTACCTGCCAGCCACTCCCACCTAATCAGCCCAACTACACTCACCTGCAAGCTCAGTAGCAGCTCATTCCCAATTAGCCCTGCATATAAGCCTCTCCTGCACACACACCCTTGCCAGGTTGTGTTACTACATCCATGCGAGACACGCCAGTGTCCGTTAGCCACCTGATCGCTTGTTGCCGATCCTGCCTGCCCTCCTCGCCTGCCTCCCAGTGAACTTACCTACCTTCTGTCGCCTACCACGTGCTCTGCCTCAGCGTCTCTGGGGTCTGTCTGTTCTCCTGGCTTCGACTCTGCTGCTCGCTCCTCGTTGGCCCCTCTGCAACATCTTCTGGCTCTGGACGCCGTGACTTCCTCTACCTTGAGACTGTGTGTTGGGTATTAGCCTGAAGAATGAGCTGTTTGCCGAGTTTCCTCATCTGCTCAAGCTCCAGTTCTGCTGGTATAAAAATAAAAGTCATTACCAACTGTTCCTGGTTTCCAGAGTGCTGCTTTTGGGTCCTAAATACACCTGTTACAAAGCACAAATTTGTAGTAAAGTTATATTTTCCAATGCTTCCATCCACTGCTGCTATGTTTCCCACAACCCTTGCATGCTTGGCATGCTCTGAAATATTAAAGTGACATGACCTGTTGTTATACCTCACTTTATGTAATGGAAAATACATTTGTATTTGCAAATACATTCTCTGTGGCTCTTTCCAGTGACTTAACCGACAGGTCTGAATGAAGCTCTGCAGAACATTAAAGTGAATGGCTGAATGCCATTGCTTTAACAAACGTACAAAGCCATTAATATGTCGTATCTCAAGCGTGAAAGGGCTTATTGTAGTGACCCACATTTTTTCTCCTTATAAGTATATGATGAATGAATATTGTGCAAATTCAGTTCTGATGCGTTGACCCAGAAAATGTGTCATGCAGAGCTCTTGTTAGGCTTTTTTTTTTAATACAAATTACATTTTCATTCCTCTGCTTCTTTTAACGAGGTCACGATAGGGTGAATCACTGGAGTTTTCTGTATTAAGTTTTTGTTGTTTTGAATTTGTGTGATGTCATTTTGGGAAACAATGTTGCTGTGTCATAAGCATGGAAACTTTTATTTAGTTAGAGTAAAATCATTAGCTGTGAGCTTGTGAAAACAGTCATCAGTGCAAAAGATTTACTTTCCATGACATGTTGTTTTTGTCTACAGGGGATCTTTCACTTTGAAATTTCCCCAGTGTTTTGGGTCTAAAGAGAGTGTTAGACCTACTTTTCTCAATCACGAGCGTCATAAACATAGAGTTAAGCTAAGTATAAAGTTGAGAGAAAACTTTCACTCCAGATTTTCTACAGCTGTTTCACAAAAGCAGCTCATATAGCAAGCTACTTGTTTACTTCAGTATAACTCAGAGGCTCGTACAGACGTCATCCCTCCATCAATCCTCACAGAGTGGACTGTAATCCATTCAGCTTGCTACAGCTTATCTGAATAGCTACTCAGTGTCTCTTTTTTGGGGGAATTGAAGCAGGATAGAAGACTACATCAAAGTCCTCCTCTGGCTCCCTTTCATTGCTTCTGCAACAGACTGTCAGAATTACTTACCACATCACAACAAAATAGATAATCTGTCCTAATATGTACTTCTTTCTAACATGCTAACTGTTTTTTTTATACTTTTTCAACAGCATGATTATAAAAACAACACACAAGGCAATGTTGGTTTTCAACACCACAGTGAGTGCAGAAATGGGTGTCTGGATGAATAGGACATTAACTGTATTCATATGATCATCTGTGTTGTCAACCATGTAAACTGTGATTAATGCTCAAAGTCCACCCAGAAATAAACAATGTTTTCTATGTTTTCCCGAGACATTTATTAACTATAGCTAAATTGGGTTTGAATATAAAGCTACCTTATGTACACAAAATTCCACCATCGATTTTGTTGTGAAAGTTCTCTTCTGCTTATCAGAATTTTCTTTCAAACTGGTTTTATGCTGTTTTATTCATCACAAGTACTGCTGTATGTTTTTTAGCTTGTAAGACAAAACCGATGAGTCAGTTTTAATCTTTGATGGAAAATTCTCTTAAGAGCATGATTTCAGATGTTTTATGTGGCAGTTCTCGTGTTCTTAATGTGTGAAGAGTCGACTCTGCTCTTACTTTTCATTGGAAGTAAGAATACTGGAGATGACTGCTTCCTCTTGTGGCTCGCAGGCTTGTATTTCATGTACGTTGCATGAATCAGAGGGTTCACTTTTCTTCGCCCTGTTTCGCTGTCCTTCACTCAGCCCCTTAGCCCCAGCTGTGCCAGCGACCAAGACTCAGTGGGAATCTTGCATAAACATATCTGTGTATCACCATCAAATATATTTATCCAAGCTTGATATTACTTCAAAATATTAACCAGATGAATGGGCGCTGTTAGAGCTTGGCGTGGGGGATCTGAATCCTCCAAAGCCTCTCTTGGTATGGGTCTCAGTATGTGACAGACAGAACTCATTTAACACGTGCTTGTGTGCGGAAGGTGAAGTCTGAACACAGATCTTCACTTTTCAGTTTGGCACTGAGAGCAATTAACCAGGCCAGAGTAGTGACGCACTGATTCACTGACCTTTGAGTCTGTGTAGACTGACAAGAAGAGAGAAGCAAATACAGTGGGACACTGTGCACTCCGTAGAAATAAGTTCAACAAATTGGAGTGGAAATTATCCGTTGGAGACCAACATTATTATATGTATTATATTATGTATTATTTGTCAGTCTGAATAAAGTGAGAATAGAGGTCCAAAAATGAAAGACTGCAGTGCACTCTGCAACTGCAGAGTTAAAAATACATTTTTCATGAACTATGTATTTCAGAACCTCTGATTATCTCAGTAAAGGAGTTCATGTGGTTGGCTGGGTTGTTTGCTTACTGGATTACTCCAAAAGTCAGTAGATTTGCATGAAAGTTTACCAGAACTTCTTCTTATTGTTCTTTTTGCCGATTTGTTTTTAGAGCATCTCATTTTTGTAATTTGCTTGTCAGTTTAAGATTTTTTTCAACTCCTCTTATGTTTATCTTCACTGTGACAACATGTTCAGCTATGCAACTGATACTAAAGCAAGAAAGCATAACTGTGCTGCAAGAGAATCTCTTCCTTCTAAGCATTGATTGCTTTGTACAATGTTCTGAGAAACCTGTCAGTGAGAGACACGGATGTCTTCTGTGAAGAAGTTGTGATTGTTGAGCTACATTTCTTTAAACTGCTTTAGCTACTTGCACAAGCCTTAGAGTACAAGCTAACAAAAGTACAGATTTAGTGGTTGTTGGGGCAGTAAATGCATGATTAGAGATGCACCATATTCCACTTTTCAACTGGTTCTGATTGAAGGTCCGATAAGCAATTGTCTTAGCATTACAGTTGCAAAAATCCAAATAATTTTTGGTTTTAATTAAAAAAATTCAGCTTTTTTATCTAATTTATACTCTGAAATAAATAACTTATACAGTTTCTCCAAGGCTTCAGCTTGTTACAGAAGCTTCTGTCTGTTACTGGATAGCCAACAAACACAGTTCTTCGTGTTACTGAATGGGTATTTGTACAAACAACAACTGATAACAAGTTACAGTATCTCCCTCTGTGTACCAGATTATAGGTTCTTTATCATTTTCTGTAAACACATCTGTAAATATGTAAGTAAATCAAATAACAGGACAAATCTGGCCAAAAACAGATACATTAGATAATAAAAACAGAGAAATTATATAACGTGCCAGTGACATTAATTTTCCTCTCATTGGTTTTATGTTTTATTGCTCAGAGCAGAAAAGTATAATTTTGAAATCTAAATGATCTCGTACCCGCTAAGATCAGGTGATTGAATCTTTTCCAACTGAGGAATACACACACACACACACACACACACACACACACACACACACACACACACACACACACACACACACACACACACACACACACACACACACATCAATAAAAAATCTAAATCAATAAAAGCAGGAATTAATAATGATTTCTCTTGGTCTGATGTTGCAGTGACCTTTCATATCCATTCAAGCTGAAAATGTACTGTTTCCTGTCACCACCGCCCAAGCAATCAGTCACATATGATAGGACCTTGGTTCATGACCTTGGTAACAAGTTGTTTTTCCACTTTGTTTCGCATTGGGGCACCACAGTTCCGGCCTTTTGCTTTCTGTGAGAGGATACTTTATTTCTGAGTTCTCATTCCCATTCACTGTTTGGTAAGAGAGAGAGAATATTTCTCTAAATCTAACCAAGTAGTTTTGCTCAAAATTAGGCAAAATACAGGTTTAATCAAGGTAGCAACAAAATGGGGTTGATAATTTGGTTGGGATTGAGTAGGGTTTGGGATCAAATAGAGCCTTTCACATTACTTTCCCAAACTGTTTTTTGACAAAAAAAAACGAACAAAAAAAACAAGAAAAACACTGTGTTGTGTCCATGTCATGAGAGGAGTGGTGTTTTCATCTTTTATTAGCGTCCAATTCAGTGCAGTGATGCTGACAGGCAAGCTGTCAGAAGCAGCACTGGGAAACGGCCTTCAGGGTTTTTATGTGCTGATAAGTCACAATTAGTTGAGTAACTGTCAGCTATCTGAAGTCTAAATTGTTCAACTCACTGCATGCTGTCCAAGAATGCTGTAGGCAAAAGCAGACTGGCAACATTAATCAAAAATACTAGATATGTTTTTTTATTTTCTATGTTTTTGTGAACGTACACAAAAGGAGCTTGAAATTGTAGTACAGGTAAGGCTACCTGTTCAGCATCTGCCTGGTTAACTTCCGCCTGAAGCCACATCTCACAAGTGTTTCACTCTTTTAATCCCAGAACACCTGGTGGTGGAGCAGTGGTGGGGACATCTCCCTACCATCCTTAGGATCCCTGGATCTCCTACAATTTAGCCTTTCTGCGGAGCCAGAACTAGAAATTCCCCTCTTCCACCTGTACTTTGGAGTGGTGGGAGCCATTTCCCTGACTGAGACCTAACTCTATGGACAATCTGCTTGCTACCAATCAGAAAAACTTGAAAGCTGCTGTAAAAAGGATGGGGGAGATGGAGCAGCCCATTGCCATCCCATTAGATATGGTACCATCCAGTAGAGAGCTCCTGGGTTATATAGCAGATAAGAAACTTCCTGAAGTATTTTCGTACTATGGTCTTGATAGTTGTCGGTATGTAGAAAAAATCGAGAGCGAAGGCTATGACTTGGTGGGTAAACCGTTAATACAAACTTTTTGGCAGATAAACTCATGAACCCAGCGTTGTAATTCAGGAATATAATTCCGTTTTTGTTTTTGCCTGTTGCTAAAGTTTTTGTAAAAACAAAAGTTAGAACTGACACAACTAAAGTAATTATCACAATTTATTTTAATGTTTAAGGCTGTATGCCCACAGATTTAAACTTCATCTGCAACAGAAAAGCCCCTATTTGAGCTCTAAAAGCAATTTGAATGATGTTTTTAAAGAAAGCAAGAGTTATTTCTATTTATATATACAAAGACATCAACAAAGCTAGTAATAGACTTTTGAAAACATTTAGTTAAGAATCAGCCTGGGGGATGTTAGCATTGTTTTCTGTGCCTGAGGAAAAGGGAGCGTTCTGTTTATTATGCTGTTCATATTCAATTAGTGACATATGTTGATGAGAATTTTAGAATGTCATATTAATTAAATTGTGTCACTGTTTGTTCTCTTCAATGCCAAAACAAAGCCAGACCTCAGACAAGTGGATTTAGTGAATGTAAAGCTCGATCTATCGATCTATCGAATGATAGATAAGTAGATCTAAGTAAAAAAAGGAAGCAATCCTTTAAAAATACAATACATTTGTTGCACAAATGGACAAACATAATAGTTTGGTGTTAAAATATACAGTAAATACATTTAATTGAGAAAAGGTGTGCTGATATTTCCTGACACTGCCATGTCACAAGCAGGCTCTATAGGGTACCTTCTCCATTCAAAACCAGCGCTCCGGGCTCTCCACCAAGTGAAAATGTGTGATGAATTTTAAGTGAGAATGGGTTACTAAAAGGGAAGGTAAACAGCATCTGCTTGAAAATGCGAAAAAATTTGGATTAGTGTCATAAGCCATGTTGAATCAACCATGCAGATTTTTCTGTATATTTTCCCCTTAATCTTGCCTCAAACCACTTGATGCTGAGAAAACCCATGAAGATTAAAAGCTTTGCCTGTTCCAAATGTTTAAGCATGGTAGGCTCCCATTAGCTCCACTGGCAGACACGATATTTCCCCCTGGCAACATGTCGCCCCACAGGTCGTCTTTACACCTACCTGCCTAAAAGATTACAACTCCAACTGATATCCTCAAAACCCCCACATGCTGAAGAGAAAGCCAGTTTCTGCAGAGAATAGAGAAGGCTGAATATCTAGGGAAATCAGCTCCTGTGTCTTATCACACTTCTCCACCTTATCCTGATTACTTCTCATTCTACTTTGCCCCTACTTCATCTTCTCATCACTCCTTCTGCCTTTTGTTATTTTGTAATAACTCTCTGTCCTTTATCTAATTTTGCCCAACAATGCTTAAACCATTCCATACATAATACCTCTGTACACCTTCCATAGACGGGAGAAGGCAGAGGACAGCAAATTGACAGCTCTAGCCTGCCATCTCTACTCATATCTCTATCATCTGAAATGCTTTGTTAGTTGTTGACTGGACTGTGGGAGCTCTTACATTTTTTTCCTCAGTTCTCTCATCATAATTTAGACTGCATGGAAAGCTTCTCTGTGGTGTTTCTTGGAAAAAAGAAAGTCCCAGCATATCAGCTTCCTTAGTTGGTCAAAGAAGCTTTAAGAATCAATCAAGTGCATGTGACAATTTCAGATCATAGGCATCACTTTTAAGCTGAATGGCATCAAACACCTGCTCACACACTCTTGCCTCTTTCTGTTTCTATCTAGAATGGAGATGGGGCATTTGTTGGAAGTTAAGGTCGTTCTTGTGCATGGACTAAAACCCCAAAAAATCCTCTACATCCATTACTTATAAATGGCTTTTTTCATGTGTCTCTCCTGAAAATAAGAAAATGTATTCCATGGGTAAATATATTCTATAAAGCAATGTTGGAGACCAGTGTTACATCCATCTGGCTACAAAGTGCCTCTCTGTAACACACTGAGTACTCTTTGATAGCTTTTTTTCAATGTGCTGGTCTAATATTGTGATAATTTCCTTCTGTAACAAGTTGTATTTGTGCCTAAATCAATTTCTTTTTCATGCTTGAACCGAAAAAAAAAAAAAAAAAAAAGGTAGTGAAATGCTCTCATGGTAGTTACAGTCACTGAAACGTGATTTCATAGGTCAAATTAAAGGGGAAGAAAAGAGGAATGAGGATGTAAATGGTGATGTAGAGCAGAAGTCAGTGTGGTTGGAAGAAAAAACATTTCCAAATGGGGCGGAGCTCCTGGAGATGAAACAGGAAGCCACTTCCACATGGGTCCACAACTCACAGGGTGGAAATTTGAGGTCAGGTGCCAATCCCACACATTCCAGACTGGCTCTTGATCAGTTTCCACAGCGTGGTCTCTGGAATCAACCTGCTGGAGAGGGGCTGGACTCATACTTGGAAGTTGCCCATAGAGAGAGGCGTCGAGTGAGTATGGGGATACTCACAAGCCCCCAGCTGAGCAATTTGAACTTGGAGTTTTCCCCACTGAGTGAGAAGGTCACCTAACTGTGGCCGAAAGACTTTGAGGATCTCCTCAATCTGGCTAACCTGTCTTCCATTGAGGAGGCAGAATGGGAGGACTTGGGGGAAGATTCTTCCATGAACTTGGTTGAAGTCATCAGGCTAGTAAAAAAGCTTCCAGGTGATAAAGTGCTGGGGGTGAATGAGATGCACTCTGAGATGCTAAAGGCTATGGATATGGCTGTCTTGGCTGACACGCCTCTTCAGTGTCACATGGAGGTCTGGGATAACCCTTGTGGAGTGGCAGACCGGGGTGGTGTTCCCCATTTTTAAGAAAGAGGACCGGAGAGTGTGATACAACTACAGGGACATGGGGGTGTTGGAGAGGAGACTTTGACCAATCGTCAAACCTTGAATTCAGGAGGAGCAGTGTGGTTTTTGCTCAGGTCATGGAACAGAATACCAGATCTGTTCCCACTGCAGATTTTTAAAGGGGGATAATGGGAGTTTGACCGTCCAGTCTACATGTGCTTTGTAAACTTGGAAAAGACTTATGATGACAAACATCATAACCATAACCACACATCTATTGGATGCTGGCATCAATATAGCCTCAGTTGATCATGAAGAATTTAAAGCAATATGTATGCTTATATATGGCTATATATATGGCAATATGTTTACAGAAAATACACTCCTCCCCATCTGTGTCTGCTCCCTCAAAGTGAAGCCAATATATTGCTTTCAGCCATAAAATAACACTAATAAAAGGATTTGAGGAACATACCCAGGTGAGTACTTATCAAATTCATGTTTGCTTTCTCGCGTACAAGTCAGTCTCACCACAGTTTCCCAAGCAGTAAGAGTCTGATGAAACTGTCTGTAAGCCTTGGCACCAGGCAATCCTCTGCAGAGGAGGCTGGTTGTTCTAAAGAGGGATATTTAGAACAACCAACATAAACACTTGAACTTGAAGACTTCAGCTGCTGATGATAAACACAATTAAAAGGGGTAAAATAACACAATAAAGTGCACCCAAGTAATAATCAGCAGTGTCTTAGTTTTCTCAAAGCTAACAATTTGTTAGTGTTACAGTTTGTGTTCTTAAGTTAAGTTTTTTATATATATAGATGTGTGTTTTACCTATATTTTGCATATTTGATCTCTGGTTCCTATATTCTTTGGAGTGTTGCTCTCTTTAATGGTGTCCACATTTTCCTCAGGTTTAAACAATTATCAGTTGCAATTGGATACCATGAACGACGCAACTGAACTGTTAGTAGGACTATTAATAAAGGATAAATAAAGGAAAAAACAGTGGATAATCTGTTCTGATTATTACATTAATTGTACCAGATAGCAGCAACACCAAAAGTAACCTAAAAAAGAGAATGCATAAAGACTGTTGTCTTTAGAATTAATTGATTGCCAGTTTTTACCTAGACTACATCCATCAGTTCATTGGTGTTTCTGTTGAAACAGTAAAAAAAGTCATATTTGCAATGCTTTTACATTTTTTAAATAGAGGTTTTATATTCTTCTAACAAAAGCATGTATCTGTATTTATCCACAATAACAGTGGAAAGCAAAAAGGACAGCAGCAGTAAATACTCTACTAAATACTTGCTGACACATTAGCACGTTTTCTCTCCTGTTGATATTCCAGAGGTTTTATTTGGGGGCTTGGTGGTCTGTACATACCGTATCTGCATGCATGTTTCCTCTGTGCATATTTAGGAGGAATTTACATCCAATCAAGAGACTGCATATATTGACTGACTGCATGTTCACATTCATCTAAATGTTTATATAAGATTTTCATTTTAAAAAAGTTAAGAGGAAATCTGTGAAACCCAAAATATATATTTTAATATGAGGAAAGTGGCAAATATTTCAGAAAATAAGCCTCCAAATTTGGAAAAATTGCCTTTGTTTTAGCTCCTGCAGCTGAAGGTGTTTCCAAGAGCACATCCTGTCTCAGCGACACACACATGCACACATAGACTCAAAAGGTGAAAATGATACTAGCCTCACAGCTGGTAACAAACAGCAGTGTTTCATCATCTAATTGATTTTTTTATGTGTGAGTGTGCGCCTCTGTGACTACGCATGTGTGTCGTTTTGACCCATTGCCCCTGAGGTTTTAATCTATCTGGAAAGCTCTACAAGGCTTCTGCAAAAATAAGTAGGTCTCATTGATCGTGTCTGAAAAACTTCTTGTCTGAGGGAGGTCAGAATGTTCATTGGGTATCTGCAGACCTCTTTTACCTCAATTATCTTACTGGTGGTTTTGTGTGTTTGAAGAGTTTTACTGACATCAAGATTTTTATTCCCTCCCAACATACCTGTTTATAGAGCAATGGCTTTTACTTAAACTATAACTCTGTTTTGAGTTAATGTTAAATTCACAGAGAAAAGAAAATGCATCCAATCAAAAAGCACAATTTAAGTTTTTCAATAGTATTTTTTACTGACATAAAAAATTGTGACTAACAGGGTTAGGAAATATAATCTGAGTACTGCATGTTCTACATATCCAAATGACACATCACACATCTGAAACATAATTAATTCAGCCAGCATCAACACATCAACCAATGAAAAAGAACAAAACAGTTGGTAGCTTGAGCGTGCTTTTGAGAAACTGGATTTTCTTTAAGGAACCTGTACTTTTTTTTATCTCTTTTTTTTTACCCGTTTTACCTCGGTTTCTACCTTAGCTTCCTTGCTGGTTTAGAGAATATATGAGCAACGGATTAACTTCAACCCTCCTGTTTGCATTCTGGTATAGTGTTTAGCACTGTCACCTCACAGCAGCTGGGTTCCTGGTTTGAATCCCAGTGGGGGTCTTTCTGTATGGAGTTTGCATGTTCTCCCTGTGCAAATTTGGTGTCTGTCTGGGTACTTTGACTACTTTGGTTCTAAATTGACCCTGGGAGTGAATATGAGAGTGCATGCTTAATTGTTTCTGTGTGGCTATGCTGTATGTGTAACCTGCTTCTCACCCAATGGCAGCTGGGATAGGATCCAGCCCCCATCAGCCTTGAACTGGATCAAGCAGATGTAAAAAATGGATAGATGGAAGGACAAGTTTTAAGATTGGGATAGTTATTGTTTAGTAAAAGTGTTGAAACTGAAAATAATGCACCATATGTGAAAGATCTTGTTTGCACATTGTTTTAATATATTGTGTCATAACCAAATTTGTGCTCCTTCATATTTGCAGAAATTAATAGAATTTTTAGAAAACATTTTGCTAGCGATATTTAACCACGCACTGAAACAGATCTGAAAAAAAGGTGAATATGTTGTCATTAGAAACACATTTGATGGTTTTCACATTCTGTGTTCAGTGTTGTTGGAGAACCCAAATGCAGACCAGATGACCGGATGACAACAGGAGGTTGAACACATTTATTCCTTAACAAACAAATAGAAATAGAAATAGAAAAATACTTTATTCATCCCTCAGTGGGGGAAATTCAAATTAGCAAATTATTGATAAAAATATGATAAATATTTACAATGATTGCATATTAGACAACAACAATAATAATAATAATGTAAAATAATGTAATATAATGTAAAATATACAAAAAATAAAACGAAATGTAAGTAAAAAGCAAATCACTAAAAAAGTTTAGATAAAAATTACATATAATTATATAAACAACGAACAAAATTGAGAGTTACACAGACTTGCTGCCGATAAGGCCGGCGCATAGCAACCTTGGTAAATAGCGTGGCAGAGTCGGAAATACACAAATCCAAACTGGAGAAGAACAAAAACCAAAACACTGACAAATCTAGAAAAGACTAAACTAACCAGAAATCAAATTAAACTTTAACTAGAAATGAAAGTTATTCAGTTAAATAACTTTAACTGAATGAAAGGTTGTAAAGGCGAGGATCTGACAAATGCTGAGAAACTACAAGGAGACTAAATACTGTGGGGAGAGTGACTGGTTAATGAGTGCAGCTAATGAACAGGCTGTAGGGAACTGAGAAAGAACAGAGAGGGATGGTGGAGCAAGAAACAGAAGACAAGTGTAACCCTCTTGTTACTATAGAGATGTTAATTTAAACCAAATGTACTTCAAAATGTTTTGGACCAGAAGGTTCGGCTACTTACAGGAGCAGTGATGTGAATGAGACCCAGACAAAAGCTTAAGTTTTGAATGCCGGCTTGTATTGAAGACATAAAATAATAAATGTTAGAGAAAATAAAAGTATTCTTTGGTACCAGCAGTATTTTCAATAATACTGTTACAACAATCACAGTAGTTTCTACCTGGGTGCACCCTTTTTAAACAATCACATTTCAATGTAATTTCAAAAATAAATCTGGATCAAATAACATTACAACAAAAACTTCAATTGGAGGATTTACTCTCCCCAGCCCAAGTTCACTTCCTGTTTGTGAAGATATGTATAGTCTGTAAAGTCCTTAAGAGTCCATGGTAAGTCAATTGTTCCAGGGAAGTGTGTGTATAAAGGGCAGCAAGTGAAAAGAGTGTGGAAGGACTCCTTGTTGCAGTGGGCCTACCACACTGCACCGTGCAGCAGAGGATCCAAGTGTTCAGTTCGTCCAGTGGGGTGGCTCGCCATCAATGACAGGTCCGCCCAACTAAAAAACCTGACCTGTCAGACAGTGTCATAATACTCTTAAGTAAGTAAATAAAACAACTTTACAATCTGTCCTGATTGTAATATTGCTTTAAGCAATTGTAATTAACCTGTATTTCTGTCTATACAGTTTGCCTTTTTACACATTAAGTACATTTTCAAGTGAAAACAAAACAATAATACTCTGCATTAAAACTGCAGTAAAACATGAACATTAATAATTCCTCTCAACTTCTTTTCGCAGTGTAAACATAAGAATTCAAACATGTGCAAGAGAGCTGAATGTGAACACCTGTCTTTGAGAATAGTGCTAATAGAATTGACAGACTTTGTTTGAAATGTTTTTAAAATAAAAGCTCACACACTTTGCCTAAGCACACAAACCTTCCCATGAGTAAGTAACCGATGTTCTGCATAACACACAAATGCTTCTTTATCATAACAAGATAACTATTCACTCATTTTCCATTTTCTCTATGATTGTTTCAAACTCATCAAGTTCTGGCTGGAATAATTAAATTCTTCTGCTATGCAGCGGTGAAATTACAGTTGCAAACATTGATATTAATGACATGATGATCCCTATGTAGCAGCTACATTTCCCTGCAACCCTGGTATTGTGAGTGCTTGCACACAGTTAGAATATCATGATTGAGTGATAGTAACACTTGAGCAGTAATTTTTTTATTATTCAAATTGTATTGACGTTGAAAGTATTTTACAAAACATCTTCAGCAAACAAAAACAACCAAGAATGATTCTATTGAGTGTAAATGAAAATGTTGGTTTTCATAGCCCTTTTCATACATGCACTGGAGCCCTGAAATGTTCACGTTCTGGAGGGACAGCATGTGAGAAGCTGAATGCTCACATCAGCTGTAATTTTTCCAGAAAAGAACTAATTGAGATCATTTATGAATATAGCAGGTAATCCTTTGAGGGATTTGGCATGATTGAGTGTGCGTGCTGAAAAGAATAGCTTCCTCATCCTGGGTCTGGAAGAACCTTGAAGATTCTGCTGCAGACAGCTGGCAGATGTGGTCGGGCCTTTGTCCATAGGTAAACATTTGAATGCATGCTTTAAACAACACTGTAACCCAAAGAAGTCCCAAAAATATACACACAAACCTAACTCTATATTGCTTACAGTTACATTAGATTAGGAGATGCAGGGCTCAAAGAAAAACCAGACCCTATAAGGACACTGGCCAGGACATCTTTAGATGGGTCCTGTATGTGCTGTAAAACTCACTGCTGAGTTACCAACATTAGCATTACCAACACTCAATTTTGTCCCTCACTGAAGCAACTGTCCCACTTCAGTTTAAAAAGACCATCATTAACCTAGTCACCAAGAAATGCCCAGTAACCTGCTTGAATGAGTACTGACCAGATGCATGTAAACTAGTTACTGTAAAGTGCTTCAAGAGAACTTTATAGGAACACATTAAATCCACACCACACTGAACTCTATTCATTTTGCATACTGGCCCCACAGATTTACCGAAGGTGTCGTTGGTATAACCAAACACAACACACTTTCCCTCCTGGATAATAAGGACACCTTCATCAGAATGCTTTTTGTGATCTAAAGTTCAACACTCAATAAAATCAGCCCCACCACACCGACACAGAAACTGTGTATCTCTCAAACTCTGTGACTGGATCTCAGACTTCCTAATCTACATACACTAGTCAGGTCTATCAGGTTTGAAATCCATCTCCAGGACACTTGTTTTGAAAACTGGCTGTACACTCTACAACCATCACTTAGTTGGTTGACGTGAGAATGTTCAAATTTCGAGAATGTTGAACGGACATTTGGAAATTTACTGACAAGACAACAGTCCATAGCCTCGATAAAATGAATGATGAGGCAATGTACTGCTGTGAGGAAGGAAACCTGGAGCAATGGTGGCAAAATTACAACCACACGCCAAATATTTGTGAAACTGAGGAGGTGTCGGTGGATCTGAGGAGGAGGAGAAGCCATCTTGTCATAATTATTAGTGGGTGAGAGGTGGAGTATGTCAACACCTTCCAGTTCTTCTGTGTATAAGTCACTGAGGACTTTACCTTTTTGTACCTTCTTTTTAAATGGTCTACCGCTGAAAGTATGAGTTGATGCAATTGGCTAATCATTTCTGAAAATATATTCACGTTATCGTTTACGTCATTAAATGGAAACACAGGAAACCAAGAGCTCATTGTACTGATAACTTATTCATTATTGAAATGAAAAAATAAAATACAAAAATACTTAATTTATTCAATGATTATTGCAAATTTAAGAATTTCCACCTGGGGATGAATAAAGTATCTATCTATCTATGAAAAAAAAGCTTTAGATCTTCTTTACCTTTGTTAGATCTAGTCCTCCTTTTATTCAGAGACTAAAAAGTTTGTTTCATTTAAATTCTTCTACAGAAATTCATTGACTATATCAACACACTTTTTAAATTAAAATTTTCATTTTTTTTGTGTTTTTTATTTGTTATTATTATTTGTGTCATAATTATACTAATTATAAAAGAGCCATTCCCAAGGCCAAAAATGTTACAATAATATATTGTTACAATCATATATATCATATAGTGGTATATACGGTTTTATATGAAATGACATATGAGCTTAGTGTAAATTATGTAATCAAGCGTAGTGAGTTGGTGAGGTTTATAATCAAGAGGTGTCCCAGGGCAACCAAGCCTGCAAAAGACTAAATGCAATACAGGTTAGCGTTGCCTGAACCTGAACAAAAGCAAGCAAAGAGGAAGGCCTGAATGCCATAATACCAGCCTAATGTGAGTATGCACATACCCCCTTTGCCGGGGAGAGGCGTGTATACTCCATTCCGTTGCTGTACTTTCACACATGACAAGGTGCACAAAGAAAGCTCATTAGTCCTGGCTTGAAAAGGCGTATGTGAAATAGGGCCGTGATTGTTTGAAGGCGGTATATCTTCAGATAAAGGCTATCCACTTTCATTTACACTAAGAAAAGATTCTCTACAGCTTTTCTGCCACCACTTTGAATGTGGAACACCTGTCATGGCATGCAGCTTAGCTGATGTTTTTTCATCCTCATACCTTTCACTTCTTCGGTTTCTGCTGCTGTAACCGTAGCATTTCAATACACCCCAGCACAGAAATTAAAACAGCTGAGACATAGCTCATATATCCTTCTGAGTCAGTCATGCATTGATCTCTTTACAACTGTCACATAAAGCCTTTCAGTAGCCCACTCTAAATGACATAAAACAAACTTGTACGTACCCTTCCAACCTCAGGAAATGCGTCTGAAAAGAATCTTTCAACTATGTTAAAATCAAGTCAAGTAGTGTTTAAGGCAGTTATGCTCTCTGATTGGCTATACAGAGATGAAAGTAAGGCTAAATACACCTTCTCTACTGTTGCCTGTAGACAATCTCCGCGAACACTGATGTACATTCAGTGTTTGAGACAGGTCTGCTATATGTAGCAGCAAACCACTGTCCAGGTTCGGATTAAGTTGTGAAAGCATGTTGCTGCTCACACTATCAAGTACAAAGCCAGAAAAATGAGTGAATTTCAATTTACTGCACCACATAAGTAATGATAACAAAAGCAGTACAACTCTAATTCCAAAAGGTTGGGACGCAGATCTCATACACCAACATCTAATTCACAATAGAACATAACTAAATATTCAACTCATTTCGAAAGAATTTTAGATCATTTTAAATTTGATGGCAGCAACACGTCTACAGCTTGGACAGAGGGAAAAAAAGGCTGTGAAAATAATTGGTACTAAAAAGATTTTTTTTATAAAAAAAGATAAAATAGAAACATGTTGCAGCTAATTAAATTAACGGGCAAAAGGTCAGGGACATTATTGGGCATAAAAAGAGTACCTTAGAGAGGCCGCGCATGCTCAGGATGGGAGATTGGACTGGAGAGAAGTTTTGGTGCAATCTGTTGGTTTCCTTAGCTAGGAAATTGTTTTTGAATTAGCTTTGTATGTATGAATCGGATTGTTTTTTATTTAATTAATTGGATTTGATTGTCCCGGGTGGGGCCTTTCTGTGTGGAGTTTGCATGTTCTCCCCGTGTATGTGTGGGTTCTCTCCGGGTACTCTGGCTTCCTCCCACCGTCCAAAAACATCTTAGGTTAATTGACAACTCTGTGAGAGTATGTGGCTGTTTGTCTCTGTGTGGCCCTGTGATGGACTGGCGACCTGTCTGGGATACGCTCCAGCTCCCCTCGCGACCTGACCGATAGATTAAGCATGTATAGAAAATGGATGGATGGATGGATTTGATTGTATTATGATTACAATGAATTGAACTCCAATTGGCTTGAATTGGACTATATTATTGAAGTGCCTTGAGATGACATTTGTTGTAATTTGGTGCTATATAAATATAACTGAATTGAATTAAAATTGAATTAACTAAAGTAAAGCTACAAAAATCTAAGTCTACAAATCATGGAGCAATTTCAGAATAATATTACTCAACATAAAATTGTGAAGACTTTGAGTATACTCTTATCTACAGTATGTAATATCATCAAATTTGCTGCATGGGCTCAGGAACACTTCCAGAAGTCATTGTCTGTGGATGCAGTTCACCGTGCTATCCACAAATGCAAATGGATCTGCCATGTAAAGAAGAAGCCTTATGAAAAAATGGTACCGAGAGGCAGTTCTTTTCTTAAAAGCTCATCTAAAATTAAATGACGCCAGCCAGGTCTCACAGAAAAACATGACATTTTTTGTCATTGACAAGGGTTATTCAGCATTATGAGTATTGTGTTTCTTTTTAAAAATGATTCAGAGCTTTTTAGGGCAGGATTGCTTGTTTACAGAACTGAGTAAAGGCATACAGACCATCGGGCTGTGAGCAAATACTGATGTTTGTTGTGATTTTAAAATATGTTGGTGTATTTTATGAAAGAAGCATACAATAGATGCTCATAATGCGATTGGTATACTGTATATGCTTCTTACAGCTAAAATAGATGACAAATATTCTAGAAGAAGATAGACAGCACAGAGAAGTCAGTCAACAACACTGAGTCATGTGTACATCAGCTCTCAGGGCAATTAATCCTAAATTGATTCCCATTTACCGTAATGTTAGGTAACAGACTATCAGTGCTTCGCATAAATCTCCTCTGTTTGTTGATATAATCTGGCTTTTATCTCCTCTTCCCATCCCTCTGACCCTGTCTTTTCTTCCTCTCTGTTCAATCCATCCATCCTGCATTACTGCTCCTGTCAGTCAGCCTCTTTCCCTTTGCCCCTCTCTCAATTCATGTGTATGGCATGACTAACTGTGGTCACTCACCTGAACAACGACCACCCAGCTGTCAGGGCAATAATGTAAGCCTTTGCCAAGAGGAGATAACAGCCGACCAGGATAATTTGTCAGACGCGCGAGCACACAGCCACACACCCCCCAAACACACACACACATGCACACACAAATGAAGTCAAGGCACACAGTGAGAAACCTCTCAGTTACCATAGGAACATGACCCAAAGCCCCGAATAGACTCGTAACAGTGAACTGACCAAACACCCCCCTATGTGTACTTTGCCCAGACAAGGCGCTCACAGGAGAACAAAACTTCAATCACAGAGATGATGTAACAAGGCAGCAGGATCCCTTACAAAACCAGGGACCTGCTTCATCAAGTGACAGAAAACCATAAAGGTCACATACAACACCAGGAAGGTTTCTGATCATGTCAGGGTAACAAGGAAAAGAAGCAAAATATTGAGAAATATAGGTGTAGATTGACCTGCTCAATGATAATAGTGTAGCCATCTGTTTAGTTGTATCTTAGAAATAATTCATAACAAAGTGAATTGCTGGATGTACATGAAAAAGACTTTACTTGGATTAAATTAAGCCTGATAACTTGGACATTTTGTACCCTGTGGCTAAAAATCACCACCAATGCGGCTTCTTATCAGGATTTTGTCCTGTATGTTTTTCTGTATGTAACTTGCACCTCCTTGTGGTTACAATTTGATTTCACAGCTAAAAAAAAGAAAATAATCCAGATAATTCTGTTATTGAACAAGGGAGGAAGTTGTCTTTCTTTTTAAAATGTTTCTTTATTGATTTATTTTTCTAATCTCCAAGTCCAGACTGAGGATAGAGACTTCGTTCACTTTAGGTTATCTCCATAAGCATTCTTTTTATTTTAAAAGATTTTTAAGAAGTATAGCTTCGTATTGACTCCTAAGCTGCATCAATTACCATTGCAAGTAAAGTTTGGAAATATGAAACTCTTCCCTGTTTAAAATTATATGTAAGATTTTAGTATTTTAGATGCAACTATTTGTGGTAAACTATCTGAAACCATCACCTTATATTCAGTCCTTGAAGTCAAGTTGTAGTGATTTATGTCTTAACACATTGCTTTCTTTATAATGTCATTTAACTTAACCGTTATTAATTTGACATACACATTTCTCCAATTTAAATGCCATACAGTCCAACCTACAGTCAATCACGTGATGGTACCATAAGACTTAGACGTTGAGCCAGAAAAAAAAAGAGCAGGAGTAATTTTTTGTGAATGCACCTCTTTATTTACAATTTGGATCAATTACAGCAATTATCGATTACCAGAAACATTTTTCTAAACAATAACAGCAGTTAAAATTTTCCAAAAATCTGAAATTATGAAAAGCATGAATTTGATATCCTAAAAGCCTTCTTCAAATTAACTTGCTTGAACAAATACCAGTAAAACTATGGCTCAGTGATTTAATGCTTGTGTAAAAAAAAAGAAAGTTTTTAAAATCAATAATTCCCATTAATTTCCTGAATCTTCTCTTGTTCGGCATCCAACAGAAAAAAAACATGTTACACTCAAGCTTATGTTGTACATCATTGTAATTGTTCTGACTCATTGGTGCACCTAAAAGGCTTTAATTCTGCTCTTCTACATAGTTGTTCAGTGTCAGCCAATTATACAGTATCGTGTTTCTTTAGGCCATTAGCAATATTTTTCCAAGTGAGGCTTTGACAGATTGTCGAAATACATTTGAAAGACAACGCAAATAGCATATTTGAACTGGTGTATGTGAGGACATAAATCTGTTTGTCACTTTCAAAACAAGTAACTTCCGTTGCTGTGAATGACTGTGGTTTAGAGATGTTGATTCAAGCTCCTAATGTGAGGTACACAGCCTTTAGTGATCTGAGCTTAACTTTGTGTGATTGCTAGTCTGGATGCGTCCATTCTGCAATAGTCAAGGTGATCTCAAGCTAGTTGACTGAGGGGCACTCAGCTGCAGACCCATCTCACTCAAAAGCTCAACCTTCACCTGCGAGGCACCGACTGAGTGACCTCATTAGCAAAGTGGCATTCTGACTTTAAAAAGCTCTTAGATGTCTTGTCGGATGAGGAAGTACTGAGGCATAAAGAAGGTAGGACTTTTCTCTTGGAGCTGGTTTTGTCCCCTGGCTACAAGCTCTACCTGCAAGGGCTTGATCAGTGACAGGCTGAGCTAAACTGAACATTGTAAACACGGAGAGATGATTTATGTTCGTCTTTTTGCTCATGCTGACAGTTGGTCTGATTTAAATTGAAAGTAAACAAAACTGAATGTACAGATAACCACAAACTTCATGTTTAAATTTAACCATCTAAGAGAGTTGATCCAAGCAGTCAACACATTTTTTCTCTTTTTTTGCTCTCTGAGAGTAATACAAGGTGAATGGAAATTCATATGTGGTACACAGAGCACTAAATATGAGCACACTGCTCATCTCTGAGGGTAAAACCAAAGCAAATTCAGTTGCACTGCTACATATCACAAATAAAAAAGAAAGCTTAAATTGATGTAAATCAAACCTTTAAATGAAAACACATTACCTGCTATGTGTGCAGCCCTAAATTGCCTTCACCCTCTTGCTCTCCCATTTGGTGACTTAAGTGTTTCTTAATTAACAATATTGGAAATAAGCCTTTTCTACCATTCTGTTTAGGTATCTTATTCTATCACTTTTTCAAATGTTGAAACTTTTACTACCCAGTGACATCTTAACCTTAAAAAAACAATGTTGAGTCTTCTTTCCCCAAGGGAATGAAAGCGCAACATAACACTGTTCAATTATTTTCTTGAGGACATTAAACAGTTATAGTTGCTTCTTGCTTATTGACGATCACTAATAGTTCACTAGAGGGCAGCATCCAACCACAAACAGAACTATTGCTAAACTGACAGTTCGTGTATACTGCTTTTTTTTTTTAAGCTCAAAGGCTTCTGTTTTCTATAAAAAAAATGTATCATGTATATACCAGTCAATAGTTTAAAAAACAAAAAACACCTTAAAACAGATTTGTAGCTTGAGACTAGTTGCCAGTCTAGTTACATGAAAGTGTGCATCCTGTTAATGTTTAGCTGTGTGTCCTAGTTGTTTTCTTTGACTCTCTCATCAATGACTCTCTATCAAAATTAAGCAGTAGTTATGTCTTACACAGAGTAATGATTATCAGCTCCCTTGTTATCACCTCCCAACAGTCTGTAATTTGCTTGTTTACTTTAGCCATAACCTGAAAGACAAGACTACCTGTGCTGTGCAAAATGATTCACTTAATCTAGAGCACTGTTTTTGTTTTATGGGAAACAAAGAAAGAAAAGAAAAGAAAAGAAAAGAAAAGAAAAGAAAAGAAAAGAAAAGAAAAGAAAAGAAAAGAAAAGAAAAGAAAGAAAGAAATCTCTGTACCTTATTTGTTTTGATTAATTTTAATCATTTACGATGTTTGCTTTGTGATGCGGTCTTACTTTGTCAGATCCAGTGTTTCAGTGTGATAATGAGTGAAAATAAGACAGATAAAGCTGTCGTTATGCTTTCCTGTGATCTGGTTTTACAGGCTTCGGAGTGTAAATGACTGTCTCTGACCTGATATTCAAGTTTCTGAACCAAAGAACTTGCAATGTATCTACCAGATGTAGCACTTGTCAGGGAGCAGTTGTAAGGCACATTTGAACTTCTCCACTCCAGGTTATCAGGGATAGTCAGCCAACTATGGATGGTCACCCATCCCTGTCCGTCCACACTTTTTGTAGTGTCATGCCTCACAGACTCATCCGAGAGATTGTGGGAACCGTGAAACCAGTGTACATCTCCATCTGGATAGACACGTTTGAAGGTGCAGCTGGGACCGTCACTCCTTAAAACACTCTCAATTGTCCCACAACATTCTAAAGAGAAGACCACAAAAAGTGTGTTGAAATGCATTTGTTGTGCAAAACTTTTGGGACATTAAGTGTTCTCATTTAGCAAAACCGTCAAATTCTGGATGTGCTTACCTAATTTTCTCAATCAAAAAGTACCATTGTTGGACAAATTTACATCACACATTATTTGACTATATCCAATGAATATGGCATATTCATAACTGAATAGAAAAACTTCCTGAAAAGTGGAAACAAATAGCTTGCTTTAGGTGCACAAAACAAGACATGCTGACGTGGTTTCTGGGAGATCGGCAGGTACAGTATGCATACAGCTGATGCTTCACACATCTCTGTCTATTGTTTCATGATATGTTGATGATCTGAAAACAAAGGCAGGAAGGAAGAAACCCGCTACCCAGCAACACTTTTTATGAAGGGGAAAGAAACGCCTGTGGTACATTTGTTAGAGCTCAAAGTTAAATGTTGATAATAACGCTGAAAGGGCATTTTTATTTTGTGCATCCATTACATCAGTTTTAAAAAAGCTTTTAAGAGACATTCTTTGCTCAGCAAGAATAAACATAGACTCTGACCTTGTAGCTCCACCCTTGTATATTCATGGAGCACTCCTCGGTTAGAGCGCAGTTTGCACCTGTAGGGCATCGATTTTACGACCTCCAGAGGCAGGACTTCTTGAAACACGAGGGACAGCCGCCCATCTTTGTATTCACAATGGAAGTCACTGGGAGAGTTTTTCTCGTACGTGATAATTCTTTCCTCACTGTCCACCAAACATAGAGGATTTTTATCTTGGGACCACTCCATGTGTGTAATTGATAGTCCATGCTGAGATGAGGATATGTTGCAGTGCAGGGAAACTTGTTTGCCACACTCTGCCGAAAGCGCAGCACTCACGTTCAGTCCCACTAACTCTGCAGACAAAGATACAGATATGCTTAGGTTTAAGTTAAACTTGCACTATCAAGATATCATCACACAGTTGCACAGTAACCCCTTACATTTTCTTTTTTTTCATGATGTTTAGCTCTGTAACTCAGAGAGGTTGACAGATCACATACATACCTTGTGTTGTAAGAGTGAATGCAGAAAGAAGCCAAAGAAAACACAAAGCTGTGAACTCCATTGTCAGCGCTTTTGCATTTCACTGTAACACACAGAACCATTAAATTAAAACCCCTCTTAATACATACACTCTACAAGTTTCCCTGCAGACGGGCTATCACCTTGATTGTAGAAAGCTGGTTTCTAACCAACACGTTTGTTCAGTTTTTACCATTGAGCAGAACTGACCTCTGGAATATTGTTGCTTCTCCTTATTTCTTCTTCCGTGCTTGAATTTCAGAGTCCTACTAATTCGTTTCCTTCTTCAGGCTTAGGAAGACATAAAGTTAATCATTACAGAATTACAAAGCAGAATTACCAGGAAGGCTGACGACTTGCCACTGTGGAGGGAGTGTGCTGAAACCTAAACAACAAGGAGAGGGCAAAGGAAATGTCTGTGCATGTCTATGTATGCGTGAGGAAGAGAGAGAGTGAAAAGAACAGAGAGACTGAGAATGAAGAGCTATTCATGAAGCAGAAAAAGCTGCCACAAACAGACACTTGTATGATGCCTTTGATGTGTTGCAACAGTCTTCTGCAGCTTAATTTTATTGATATAGACTTTTCCCATTACGTCATTATGGCTATTTAATACTGTTCTAATCGGCCTCAAGAAAAATGCTCCATTGCACTGTACCATGCTCCAGAGTGTCACTTTTACTCTGTCAAGAGCTTAATTGTGTAAAGTCATGAGTCACTTTACGGGAATCAGTTGTACTCTCATGGAAGAGACATGTACATGTCGAAACAGTCTTTTTTTCACTTTCAGCTGCCAAAGGTTGGGTAATAAAAGGCAAAGACTAAAAGCATAGTTGTATTGCATAAAACCAACGATACAGTGAATGTAGATAAAAGTAAAAAAAAAAACTGTATACATATATATATATATATATATATATATATATATATATATATATATATATATATATATATATATATATATAAAGAATTTGACTCTGATGGTGAGCCACGGTGGATGATTGGGATAAGATCCCCAGAGCCTAGACACTTGTGGTGGATTTAGGAGATGGCAGACTTCTAGTGAAGCTACTTATTGGGCTTTATTTTTCATAAGATCTTATTTCACTGGTATTCGCAGTCTGACCCTGACAGGGATTATAATCAAAGTTGATGTCTTGGATCTTGAACAGCCTGCTGCTGATTTTAGTCAATGCCATTGACTTGGCATTTTTACGCTAAAGACTGCATTTTACGGTGTCATTGGTCAGCCTCTGGTAACTCATTATGTATGACACAATGATTTTATTGGACCAGCTTCTGCAACTACACAAAAGATAGCTTCTTCCAGCTGGTGGCCCAACCCCTTTGATCTCCTCAGTCTAATATTTACAGGTACAATCAACTTTTCAGCAAACACTTTCACCTCTGGTTAAGTTATCTATTCACTGACCTGTACTGGATAGTGCTCAAGCCATCTCTGCCACAGCTATCACTGTCTGATTGTGCTTTTGTGCACATTAATATATTCTTTAATAGTTAAAATACTACATTGTTTTCCAGTTCCGTTAATCCGTTAATCTCCAATTTCTCTTATTATTTCACAAAAGAGACATTAAGAGAGATTCTGGTAGATTTTAGAGTAAGGATCCAGAGACCTGTAAAAGTTTCCAATGTGATCATTATCTTGTCATCTGATCTGATGAGACAGTAAAGGAAGTAGCCAGGCTGTTGGAAACAGCTTTATTGGAATATTACTATTGCAAAAGTATGAAACAACCCATGGATGACAGAGCCAGTGGTGATTGATTAGTTACTAATATGTACTGATAACTAATATTTATTTCTACAAGTCATTTCCTGAAGAGACACTGTACAAGTAAGTCTACAAAATTTCAGTATGGTAACAAATTGGCACAGAGTTGAAGTGATGTAGAAATGATTGCAGTTTTCAAAAACAAGACACAGATTAAATATATATACATGAAATAAACTTATAGGTGAACCTGCAGCTTTTGAGCCAGATCTGCAGCTTTGAAGCAAAAAGACTCATAGGCCTTTCCTACTGCATCGTGGTATGTTGAGTTTTATCCTGTTTTCTCTGCTGACCAGATGGAGAGTTTTATGATGCAGAGTTTTAAATGTGAATTTTGCACGATGTACTGAAGGACTGAAAACTGCTGAAGATGGTATCTCTCTAAACATAGACTGACAAAAAGGTTGATCACGACAGTCACTCTAAAGATTCATTAGGTAGCAAGTAGTCTGTAAAAGTGTGTCTGCTCTGACCACACAGGAGGTAAAACGTGAAGAGAACACTGTAGAAATTGATGAATTCCTTATGACACATCACAAATAGCATTTAAGGCTCCTTGATGGCCATTGTGTTATTATCAATACTGATGTCTGAAAAAAATTCACAAATGTAAGGAGTGAGTTGAAAAACAGGTCTGCAGAAAGGAGACTTGAGAGCAGTACTTAATAGTATGCACACTCATTCCAGTAGCACCTAATACTCTGGAATACTTGTTGCTATGTTTTGCATGTCATCTCACCTGCTGATGTTCCAGAGATTTTACTTGGGTTCTGCATGGAAAATCTCTGAAAGACGCCTTGGGTGAACGTTGCTGACTTTTGCGTTTTCACATAACATCTCTCCAAGACATCTCTAGAATATTTTAAATAATTCTGTGACCTCTCCCGGATGCCACATTATTAGACAAATCCCCTGTAACAGTAATCGTAACTTTAGGTAATTCCTCTAACTGCCATTCCTCAACTTCCTTGACAACTGAAAAAGAAATGAAGCAGTGAGGCATCTGTTTTCGGTTGAAGATTATTACTTGAGCTGTTGATCATATATTGCATCACAGCTTTGAAGGTACAAGTAATAATGTCTGCACCCTGTTACACCCCCCCCCCCCCCCCCCCCCCCCAAGTCCTACTCAGCTTAGCCTCAGAGAGATTTTAAGAATTTAAGCAGTGCTTGCACTGAAATGAAAAAGGTTTATCCAAATTTCAGCAGTTTCTATTTAAATTACCATTCCTTGCAGTACTTGTGACGCCTCAAGACATCTGCATTTCTTGTGATTAAACGGATGTCTCTACACTGTGAGTTTAACAGATTTAAACCAGTTCAAAAAAACATTGTAGGAATTACTCATATCAATTCACAGATATAGATGTGAGCATTTACAGTCACCGTTTTAAAAGGCATGGCATTGCCTCAAGGTATCCCACATAATTGTTTTGCATGTTTAAACAACGTTTTCTGTTTCTCGTGGATGGCAGGTTGGGACATGCCTTACAAGTCCTTCTACCTAAATGAGGTGACTTGTACCTGCTGTCAGTTACAATTCAAAGTAGTGCCCCTGAAATGACACTGAGGAGTTTGTCCCCTTTCAGAAAGAGCAACAAAGTTTTTGTAAAGATGTTGAATTGAGTAAGGAGGAAAATTCCCAGTTTGACACCACACTGTGACCTTTATTCTTTTTTGGGTTTTAGTTTAGCTTTCACTCACTGTTTGTTTCTGCTTGCTGTTTAGTTTGTTAATGAAAAGTTAACCTCACTCCTTCACTATTTATGCGTGAGAGTTCAACGTTCTGGAAGTCCATCATGTCCACCATGTTACCAAAGGTTGTACATATACAGAAATGCTATGGAAGCACTCCACAGTGGTCCCCATCCCTAAGAGGAGCTATGTTAAAACCCTGAATGACCTCAAGCCTATGGCTCTCATGAAGGCTTTGGAGAGGATCATAAAAAACAGGCCAAGGATGGACCCTCTCCAGTTTGCCTGCCAGACGGGAAGGGGGGGTCGATGATGCCAAAACATTCATCTTGGACACTGTACACAAGCACCTGGAACAACCCAACACCACAACCAGATTCTTGTTTGCAGACTTCTCCTCTGTATTCAACACATTACAGCCACACATCCTGGCAGAGAAACTCTCCACATGCTTCCTCTTGAATAACCAGCTAATCCTGTGGATCACTGACTTCCTGATCAACAGGTCACAGAGAGTGCTTGTCAACACCTTCTCCTCTACTGGCTCCCCTTAGGGCTGCATCCTTTCACCTCTGCTTTTCACCCTCTACACAGATGATTGTAGGTCCACCCACCCAGACTGTCATCTTGTCAAGTATGCAGATGACACATCTATGTTTATGTTTATGTATTTAGCAGACGCTTTTATCCAAAGCGACTTACAAATGAAGATTTAACAAGCTATATAAAGCTAACAATAAACTACATAGAAGGAACCCACTAGTCTGACTATGTCAGAGGTGACAGAGTAGAGATAGGGTGTAGGCATAGAAAGAAGTGCAGAAAGATAAAGTGCAGAGATAGAGGGGGTAGGGAAGTACAAGGTAAGTGCTAGGATAGGAGATGCTCTCTGAAGAGCTGGGTTTTCAAGAGCTTCTTGAAGATAGACAGGGACGCCCCTGTTCTGGTAGCGCTCGTGGGACGACACATGAAAAGAGTTTGGATTGTCTTAGGCGTGGTGAAGACCCTGCTAGACGACAATCCTGGGACGAACGGAGGGACCGAGTTGTGACATAAGCCTTTGCAAGAGCATTCAAGTAGATGGGAGCCGTTCCATTAAGCACTTTGTAGGCTAACATCAGTTCATCTCTCTCATCTCCCTGCTCTCAGGACCCTCGCATCACCTCGGCTCAGTCTTGATGAGTTTGAGAAGTGGTGCAATAACTGCTCCCTTGAGTTAAATGACAATACCAAAGAGATGGTGGTGACCTTCTCTAACAAGCAGAGGCAGTTGGCTGTTGCAGCACGTTCCATGGGAGGACCATAGAGATAGTGGGGGAGTATAAATACCAGGGCGCCATCTCTGACAACACCCTGAAATTCAATGTCAATGCAGAGGAGATGCTCAGGAGATGCAAGCAGAGACAGTACTACCCGAGAAAACTCAACTTTTGGAATTGACCAAAACGTCCTACGGACCTTTTATTATTCCTTCATGGAGAGAGTCATCACATTCACAATAACTTTCTAGTTCCACTCCATTAGCCTACAAAACACGACTCGCCTACAAAACACAGTAAAAATCTGCTCTAAAACTATAGGACTCAGATCACTCTCCACTGTGTGACCAGCAGAGTCTGAGGACAGTGCGCAGGGTCCAACAGGACCCCTCACAAATGTCCTCCTTTTTTAACTTAACTTTTAACTTCACTTTTACTTACCTTGACATGTGTCTTAACAACTGCTCTACAAACATTTAATTGCCCCACAGGAACAAAAAAAAGTTGTTTAAATTTAATTGAATTGAATTAAAGTAGCACAACTGATCAGTGCTGTTGTTCTAATGGGAATCAGATGAGGTGGTGGTGGTGATAGTGGTGTTGGTGGTGGAGTGGGCACTGGGGCACTATGGAAACAGCTGGCCCCTCAAGTTACAGTATTGTTAAGTGTTGCTTGTTTTACAGTGTGGTCATTGCACAGAAAAGCCAAACAGAGACAACTCTCTCCCCTGAAGATGGGATGCTGATTTTAAAATGTTGAAATTGGCTGAATACACACACCATTTTGAATTTACTTTGATGGTTTAAATACTGCTGAAATAACTAAGCCCTTGCTTTGTGGTATTCACAAAATTCTCACCTAATTTATACATACAATGTCACTGAAATCATTTCACCTCTAATATACAGTGCTAGTTGCAAACTGCTCTTTATCATTACTGGAAGATTTGTGTGAAATTTACGAGGTAATAACTTCTTACCATAAACTTGACAGTGCTTTATAGATCCCCATTCATTCATCCGGCAAATATACAGATCAGTTCCATGATGAATTTGCCTAAAATAGCAAGATAATCAATCAATTGAGCATGTGAGATTGATCTTTCTTTGAAAAGAAATGTTTGCTTCGTTCTAAGTTCAGTTTTTAAGTTTATTTCCAGTAACACTTGCTTTTCCTCACTCTGACAGCCACACCTTCAAATCACTTGAACTTTGACTTTTGCTTCCTGTATTCGTGTTAGAACAGCTCTTTCTTTCCAATTAAACCTTGTAGACCAGTTGAAATAAGAGTAAAGAGAAGAAAGCTAAGCAGGTCTTGCAAATAACACACTGATTTATTCATTCAATTATTCTACTCTATTTCCATTTTTTCAGTTTTTCCGTGATTTCCTTCCTCTGCACTTTGTACACCCAGTCAACAACAGGTTGTAGGTTTATAGTGCCATTATCCAAAAGTAACAGGATATAATCAATACTACCAAGAGAAAATTCAGGATGAGGAGAACAAGACTCTAAATTGCTCAGAAATTGTTTCTTGAGCAAAGAAGAACAGAAGCACTTTAAGCAACAGTCATTTTTTTTTGTTTGTTTGTGAGAGTGGCTTTGTGTATGTTGCAAGTGACTCACCATTAAAATAAAATGGAGCCAATTTTCCCAAACTGTCATTAGACTGACATCAGCAGGTTTGTGTTTGTAGGGTTTTTAGTGTGTTTTTTAGGTGGAAAACATTTGAAGAGGCTGAAAGTGTGCTATATGGATGCATTTGGGACATTTCTTCAAGACTTGGCATCTTATCAGAACCAAGTTGATAGTTATTTCTGGGTATGTTCAAATATACTATATAAATATCCCTGCAAGAGGTAAACATACTAAGACATTACTCAAGGTGAATCAACATGTTTACCATAGATTTTTTTTAAACAATAATTGTTAAATTATTCTATTGAGTAACAAATTCCTTTTTAAGATGCACAAAAAATGTATAAAAATATCAGTTGTGAGAAACATAAAACTTAAACTTATATTCCTCAGATTTATAAAAGATAAACATTTCAAAGTGCCCTGTGAATGTATTCAGGAAAGGGTAATGGCAAATGTTCATAATTTACATCTACAGTTCTTTGACATAGACATACGACAAAGTGCATCAAGTCACATCAGATCAATGAATATTTATCAATCTTTTTGTCAGGGAACGGTGGTGAAGGTAGGACCCAGATGCAGTTCTTCAAAGTAAAACCTGATTTATTTTCAAAAACAGGGAGCAAGAACAAAAAGCGCAGCTGAGCCGGATAATCAAAAATACTAAACTGTGGAAACAAATCAAGATAAGGCAAGACTATGGACTGAATAAATAAACAAGACTATGAGGCAGGAACCAGACTTAACAAGACTTAACTGTGGCATGAAAGGTTAGTGGGGATTCTGCAATGGGTGCAAGTGAACATAGAAACTAAATAGTGTGGGGAAGTGATCAGTGATGACGTGCAGCTGTGAACAGAAACAGGAGACATGAGTGAAAAAAGCATGACCTGGAACATAACAAAGAACCTGAAAACATGAAGATCAAACATAAAACGTGACAGAACCTGAACATAACAATAATCAAAACATAAACTGTGACACTTTTATGTATGTGCAAATTATTGTTTCACTCTGTCATACCACATTCTTTTAAATGTCATTTCATTTAAAATGTTTGAAAGAAGTCAACACTACAGTAAGGAATAGCTTGATATTACAACACAAAAAGTGGCACTGTTGCAGAAATTACCCTCATGATAAGACAACGCTGCAGCAACTATGAGAACATTGAGACATTAGGGAGCATTGTGCTTTGCCATCTGTGCCCTCATTATACACCACTTTCACTATAATCTACAGACAGCTACAGGCTTCAGAAGGATGCGTCTGAATAATCTTGATTGTGGTGCAGCTGCCTGCTTCAGTTGGCAGGAACAGGGCTTTAAGGGCTCTGAGATTATAAAAACTATCCTGGGAATATTCTTACTGACACAAAATAGATGATACCTGGAGCACAGCAGAGAACTTTGCCTTTGCAATGACTTTCACAGCTCTCAAAGTGAGAAATGTTTAGATTTTTACTTGTACGTAATCTCTACAATAGATTGAAATGTGTGAAAAATGTGGTTTGATTTGGTTTGTTTTTGTTTGTCGGTTACTCTGAGTTATGGATGGACTAAAGTTGGCGCATAGCCCAACTTTGGAAGTGATTAACTTTCGACATTGAGTAAGATCTATATCTGTTAACAAGTATTTTTTAATCCAGTCTCAGACTCCTATTATTGATTTTTGTAGCACTGAAAATACAACCATATTTTCAAAAAAAGACTGACAATACTGGAAATGTCCATGTAGATCATACCAGATGAGCATCATTATGTCCTGCACAGAATCAGTATTTTCCGAGCCGTAATTGTCTGTAATTGTCTGTAATCTCTAAAAGAGCAGTCAATGCAGGGATCAATTTTTTTTTTTGTTTGGACTAAAAATAGGTGAAATATAGCATTTGGATAAATATGATCATATATCATATGGTTCCTGTGAACCAAACCTTGTCAACAGCTTTACTGCATCACAAAATTGTGTTTGAGGAAGAGTTCATCACTCTTAAACCATCTTGGAGGAGATCAAAGGCATGTTTTGCCGAATCAGAAAGCTAATCTGGCTCAGAGCATAGAGGAAAGCTGACCTACCTTCTTAGCAAACAAAGAGCCATGCTCAAACTTAATGCCAGTATTTGCCGGAGCAAATGATTAGTTTCCTATGTTTGCTTGCAGTTTGCAGTTGGTGATGTCTTATTACAGTATTACTAGACCTAAACTTATTCTTTATCTTGGCTCAACTCCCAGATTAGATTCTGGCCACTAAAGGTGTTTTGTGATAGGCTGATTAAATGTGGTTCAAACTGCCCCAGTGAAAATGATGACCCACTCTGTGATAAACAACACTCAGAAAGCCACATCACACTGAGGTGCTTATAGACTGAGGGTTTCGTTTCCAGAGATTTAAAGTGAGTGCATCTGTGTCAGTTATAAAAAGGAAAAGATTATGGTAATTAAACAGGAAGCAAAGGAGGATCTCTAAGCACTCCATCCCCTCATGAACTAAAGAGAGAATCATGTTGCACTCATTGCCAAGATTGTACAGATACCTGCACACAGTTTCTTACAATATGCACCGTTAATTCAGCTTAAAGTTTTTACCTTAATTTGGACATGGTGAGTCTGCAAGAATCAAAATAAGGATAAACAAATGATGGCCCAGAAGACGGAAGAAACACAGTAGCAGAGATCTACAACCAAACAAGTGGTTCTGCGAGGCTGTAAATTGTTTTTGATTTAATCTTTAGAAATGCACCAGTCACAGTGGCATTAATCCTGCTCACCAGAGGGCATATTTGATAAACTATCTCACAAGCGTTTATTGAGCTGACTTTACAGAACAAATTAGAGAAATTCCAAACTTCTATATTTTTGCTGGTTCTAAGCATTTATTTGAAAAAAGATGTATGAGGTAGTGAACATTTAGATATCAAGTATTTATGAATTATAGCCAAATCTTTTCTTATCCTTCATTGAACACTCATTTGAAATAAGTAGGACGATTGATTGTATTACAGGTTTTTATATAATGAAGTATGGTCAGTTGAAAAATGTGATTTGTGTATGATAACATTTTATGTTAGAAAATGATCTGATCAAAGGTTATCTGACCTATTTACAAAGAGAACAGGTAACGACCACAAACTGCACATAAATGATGGTTGTAGCAACTGTGACTTCACGCACTGGTGTGTGAACTGTCTGAAACCTTGTATTTGTTATTTAGCTGTTGCCATCTTTGGCTTCAGCCAGAATGTGTAAAGTATAAGTCTTAGCTTCAACCTGAGAGCCTATGCACATCCACTGGGTAACTCAGCAGTCACTCACGGTTGACCTTCTCATGATAAGGCATAACTTTTAGTCTTATTATGATTTAAGCTGATAAAGGTGAAATCATAACAAAACAATAAGTCTTGATTAAAGAGTTATAGGTGGCCCTTTACATGACAGCACGGTGATAGGATGGTAAGTGAAATAAACAAGTAAGTAACAAGATGGAAATAAACAGGGAGTAGTGAGGTAATCCTTCATTTTTAGCGTGTAATTAAAAGGTAATAACTAGGTAATAGACTGGTTAAAAGCAACAGGTACAACTTAAAATAAATAAAACAAATATTTCAGGTCGCAGAAACACGTGTTCTACAGCTCATTTCAGTGGTAGCTCCATGCACAAATTTGAGCAGAAATGCACTACGGAGGGAAGGAAACACATTTCCTTTAACCTCCTATTGTTAAGGCCGGTGGACTTAAGTGTTTGTGAAGCAGGAAAGCGGCATCTCTCTTGATGCACTCTCAAACTGTCCCCTAGTACTACATCTTTAGCCCAAATTGTGTGTACAATTTTCAATTGCCCTGCAGTTTTAGAAGTGATCTCGCCTCCCCTGTGGCTGTGCAGCATAGGCCCATCCATCTTTGAACTGACTATGATTAGAGATATTGGACTGGCCTCGCTGCTGATGGTATTCATGGACAGTGTGTATTAGCCTTCCAGCCTCCCCTGGGCGCTCACCACTGATTTAGTGAAGCTGAGGAGCCATGAATTTTCAGTCAGGTACTTGAGAAGAAGCCTTGTTGATTTATGCTTTTGTTTACAGGGTGCTGTGGGGACCTCAATCAGCAGTGATGAAAAGGGCAGAGTGTGTAACTACACTAGACATATGTGGGTATGAGTTAGTGCTTGCACACCTGCATGCATACCTTTCTGACTTCTGATTAATGAACAAGGTGCACAAGAAAAATCAGGAAAACAAAATCAAGAACAGTGGAAAACATTTTAACTTTTGAAACAGTGAGAACAGAAAATTCCTGGGGGAGAACACCTTAGCAGGTAAATTGAAGATGTATGTCCATATGTAACATGATCTCATGACACTGCATAATAGCTCACCACTTCAACCACATAGTGTAAAGCATTTCTCAGCACAGTCTCTCAGAACCAAAGTGAAATTGTTACGTCACAGAAAACTAAATGCAGACGATTTAATATTTCATTTTTTTAAGTGGTATCCAGCATAACTTTTAAAGTAATGTATTTCAATAGATCTTCTGTATCGTGTGTCCAACAGGTTTTACGTGTTTAGCTCAGGGGGCAGAGCTCGTCAGCCTGTAATCCAAGAAAGGATATTGCCATCCTACAACCACTTTGACCATTTGGGCTTTTTTGCATATTGAATATGTGTGCATATCAGTCAGTACATGACTATTTCACAAAATGCTGTGGCATTTTATTTCTTCATTATTTTTGTGTGCTGTAGGACTAAAAAACTGCAAATTATTTCTGGCATTGAAATGATTCACATAATGGCAGAAGTGCCTTTACAGTATATGCTATGCAATAATACAGAAAACAACAAAAGTTGAATAGTAATGACATGATGTGATAAGACTTGGTGTTATTACTCTATTTTCTGAAATCAGGCTGTCACAAAATATTTCATCTACCAAAGCCATAGTCAGTGAGTTGACTGTAGGAAAGTTTGGGACAAAGCCTCGAATTAAGAACTATGTTATCTCTTATTCAGCTGCAGGGTACAACATGTATGTAGTAAATCACTGAGTGAAATTAAGGAGCTTGGCAAAAGTCTACCATTAACATTTCTGTGATCAGCTAACAATTTATCACCAGAAGTACCTCATAAAAGTTAGTTTGAATGTCATTCACAAGAAAGAATTCCCTGGGACATAGACTTGGTCAGATCATTAGCCTTCATTGATGTCCCCTTTGAAGGCATTACCCTTCCTAAATGACGCCCCTCTCCATTAGGTGTGGAGCATAAAATGAGCCTTTTGAGTGCTGATCAAAATAGCCTCAATCAGTGCTCCCACATCTCTCTGACACTGTGAAAAGAGAACTCTTCTCTTTGCAGGAAAGGGAGTGAAGGAAGTGCAATCCATTATCTTTGCCTTAAAGGTCACTATTACAGAAAGCAAACATCAATAATGTGTTTCAGTGATCCCTACAGATTTCAAGTGTTAAGTGGTGTCCTTGTTGGAGCTGAGAGGGGTTTAGACCTTAAGGTGGGTGATCTGAGGGATGGTGTTAGAGGAAAGTATAGGTTAGGAATGGACAGATATATTTAGGTGAAAAATACCTCTAAGTATAAGACAAGAAAAGTTGTGTTGGAACTCCACCTTTTTACACACATGCATGTGTATGCCATGCTATTTTTAAAACTGACAATCTCTATTGTTCTAGGAGAATGATTGTGGAAAAGGAGGTGTGGGCAATTCACTCATATTTCCAACATCAAAGAATTTGGCCTTCAATCCTTTTTCTGGACTCTTTGACAAAGTGACAAAGTTATTTTGCCAACTCTATTTTAACACTCAGTTGAAACATCAAAACATGTTTAAGAATTAAGCCGGTGCTTCTGCTCACCACTGTCTTTTCCATTTTTGTCTGACAGCTGCAGCCGCAGGACTTGTCAGAGTGATGTCAGAATTAGTCTTGAACATAACTATAATCTAAATGTTAGTCAAAATCAATACATGTTGGAGAGGGCAGATTGCCAAAGGCTGTCCGGTCAAGTCTCTCACATCAAATTATATGAGCAATGTTGAGGATGACCGCTGGACTGTCTTTGAAAATTCCACAAACGACAAATAATCGCAGACAAAGGGAGACCAATAGGAGTAGAGACCCAAATTAAAACAGAAAAGATCATAAGGGTAATGGGTTATTGACCCTTTTCTCGTTTCATCGAGGAAAAAAAGACACAGCTCACATTTATGGATGCATTTGTTCCAGTCGTAAAAGCAATGCAGAAACTTGCTTTGAAAATAAAAGCTTGTTTTTTCCCCCTCTTTTTTTTACTTGTAACAACTGAAATTTAGTTGGGTATTTTTGCTTAAACCCACCATGTGCCTGGAAAAATATCCAAAATGTTAATGAAATTAAAGTACAACTCAAATTAAAAAAACGTTTGGACATTATGTAAAATGTAAGAAGAAAAGAAAATGTTTTCATTCACATAGTGGAAGGAAAATATATCTAATGTTGAGATGTTTTATTATTTCAATAAAAACTATTTGCTCACATTGAATTTGATGGCAGCAACATGGATGAATGAAATTCTTCTACTATGAAGTCTTGTTGAAAGATGAAAGGACTTCCCTGTAAAACCTGTATATATCATTCAGCATTAATTGTGTCTTTTCAGATGTGCACATTGACAGTTCCAAAGGCACAAATACACTCCCACACCATCTGAAATGCAGGCTTTTGAACTGAGTGCTGATAACAAGCTTGGTTGTCCCTTTCTTCTTTAGAGTTCCCATATACCAAACCGATGCCAAGAACAAGATGGCAAACCCTCTGCTGCGTCTCCTCAAGTTGGCAGTGTCAGGGAGAACAATTGCACTTGAGCACACCACAAGCATAACCTCCAGGTCAATACTCCAATGTTCAATGCATATTGCCATAAAGAATTGAGAAGTCACTTAATTTTTTAATAAGATAAAATTTTAGAAACAAAACAATTTTTGTATGAAGTTGCAGAAATTTTCAAACACATTTTTGACACTGTTTTAATGAACCCAAAATTAACTTTTAAACTCTCAAAATCTGACTAATACACCCAGATAATGCAGTTGTGGATTAAATCACTCAAACTTAAATAGGGCAAGGTGCTCAGCACAAGCAAAGATTACATTTTATATACCTGCTCTTCGTAGACTGCTAGTTTTTCATCAGCACATCGAATACATTCCTTTAAAACTACTTAGGACTGTACCTCCAATGTTTTAAGCAAAACATAAGCAATGGGCTGTAGGTGTTGCTATACATACTCAAATAAGAAATCCCTCGTCATTGTCAGTACGGATGGTGCGGGAGAAGGGAGGACCCAGATGCAGACTTCAAAAAGGTATCGGAGGTTTATTTTGAAAAAAACAAGGCATGAAAAAAAAAGCGCAGCTGAGCTGGATAATCAAAAATACTTGACAAAAGCGAAACAAGACTGTGGATAAATAACAAGACAAAACAAGACTATGGATTAATAACAAGACTTAACTTTGAGGCCCAAAAAAACCAGACTTGCAACCCATTGATGTGAATCATGGAAGGTAAGGTGAGAATCTTGCCAAGACTGTGACTGAACCTAGAAACTATATACTGTGGGGAGGTGATTGGTGATGAGGTGCAGCTGTGGAACAGAAAACAGGTGACTAGAGTGAAGCTAAGTGACAGGGGAAAAAACATGACCAGAAACCTGAAAACATGATGAGGAACCTGAAAACATAACAAAGAACCGGAAAACAAGAAAATCAAAACATAAAACGTGACAGTATTGCATTGATGCCTGATTTTGCTCATGACATGTCTTGTATACTACTGAAAAATCAACTTGGAAGGGTGAATATTTTACAAAGTAGACTTGTAAACAATTGTCTGTGTCTGTCTGTACTTGGGACTTCGATCTATCAAACAAAAAGATAGACAGAATTGAAAAATTACACACATAGCTCAAAAATTGCAAAAACATGCATAACATCTGGAATCCAGTTATTCCCAATGAATCGATGGTCTTCAGCTATAGCTACTTTTCATTGTGATAGTAAGTGATCTTTGTGATTATGATTGAAGCATGGAAGAAAAAAACTGTATCTGTGTACCTATAAAATGCTTTGATGGACTGTAGTCAGTGGGTCAACACATACCCATACACTGCAATCATGACAACGTAATTAGATTAAATCAAGACAGAGAGTAGAATGTAGTTCCACAACCTAAGAATATCGCTTGGCCTTATTTAGCAGAAACACTGCAGGATACTGTGTCCATGTACATGGCAGACTGATAAAAAGGAAAGTGTCACTCCTCACAGAGCAGCAACTCTGGTCAAACAAGATGAGGGTAGGATCGCCTGGAAAAGAAATGTACAACAAACCCAAAGAGTCACTAAAACTTTGACTGTAAATCATTTGTCAAACACGTCAACAAATTTCCCATAAAAGCTGGCAAGATTTTTGTCACTTCACCCAAATGATGATGAAATCATACAGGAAGTGGTCCCAGAGTCTGACACTGCTTCATGAGCAACTTTGAAACATAATAGGCTAATTCAGGAGCATATTGAATGAATATAGATTGAGAGGAGCCGGTTGGAAAGTAACTGAGCTCACCATCATTTTAATTTCCTCTCAGTGCTGAAAGGTTTTGAGATTTTTTCCATTAGGCCTGTGACCACCAACAAGCTCTTACTTGGCCACAACATGTTGCTAGTACTGTGTGGTTGGGACTATGATGAGATTTTAATGGGCCTCTGTCAATAGCATTTTGCCACAGTTTGTTGTACCATGTAAGAAAGCTACACTAATGTTTTAAAACAGCTTTGCAGGAACATTAACACAGATCAGCATTCATTACTGGCTGATGCAGCATGTAAGTGTTCTAATGATGTCACAACTTTCTTCAGAATTCTGTTTTCTTGAAGAACTTTGTATGAGTTTCTAGTCAGATGCTAGATTTTGTATTTTGATTCATGAACACACCTGCATTAACTTGTTGCTGAAAGTGTGAATATTTTCTTCACGAGCCTCTGTTCATTGCACATGCAATTTCAAGAACAGAGGGAAGCTACGAAAGGGTCAGTTTCTCTGTCACACTTGTTCAGTCCTCTCTGCTATTGTTCCAATGCTCCTCTGACTCTGTTCAATTCTGCTAATTGACAGCAGGAGACCTCATTGTAAAAATATAAGAATTACTATGCTTGTGAAAGTTTTGATTGTCAGTAAGTGCATTCCTGTATCTCCCTCCCTTCATCATTCTGCCCAGCCATCTTAGTATACAGCCTTTTATTATGGTTTCTCAATTCCCAAGGTTTAGAACTGATAGCATCTCTGAAATGGCATTATGAATGTTTCCACTGTCAAAAAGAGCCACAGAGGGGGCTGTAGGGTTGGAGGATTTAGATGGATCGGATAAGAAGCAGTAGATCTGAGTCTTATACTGAGATTACTTTTCCAGTTTTATTTTTGCTTGTTTTTCCTTGTGACATAATTAGGTGTCGTCACTAAAACTGCCTGACAGCAAAAATACTTGGTCAGGTTGAAATTCATGGTTGGGATTAGACTTCACTAGATGTCAACCAGATTTCAGTGAATCCGGGTAATGAGTAAATTGAAATATTTCCATACATTTCCTCTCATTTCCGCTGGAGGTCATTTTATTTTAAACATGAACCTCCTGTAGTTTGGCAAACATGAATCTGTTGCTGTTAGTGAGAAATATTTTATAATAATGTATTTTATTCTGACGTTTGTGTGGAATTATTGACTCAGTGCAGCTTGCTGCTCAGGACAGTGCAGCAGCTTTAGGCAAAGCTGTCAGATTAGGTGTAGTTGTTCAAATGTCATATAGTGAAACAACTCTGATGTCTCAGATACTAATAAATGCTTTCTGGATTTATTTTACTTTTTAGCACTACACTGGCATTGTCTGCATATTTAGTTGCATTTGTGTAGTGCAGAAATATAGCACCCTGGTGAGCGTTTGGATTACAAGACACTTATGTGACTGCAGATTTTCCTCACCAAGGGAATTAGCCCAGCTGTGTGTGTGCTCACACCACTCGTCTGTGTGCTTCATCTTTCAGCCCTCACTGGAAGCCAGACAAACAATTTGTTTGTTTTAGGAGTTGATTTTTCTGTCCTCTCCATTTTTGTGTACCTCCTTTGCTTGTCATGATTCTGCATGTGGCATATCAATAATCTAATTCTTAACTCATGGCTGCTGGGTGCTGGACTAATTACCTCCTCCATTATCTGACCACATCTCTCATTACGCTGTAAGCAGCATTCATTAGGGCCGAAAGGAAAAATACTTTGGGGGGTGCTGATGCAGAAAAGACACACACATGTGCGCCAAAGACTGATGTGCATCCACGAACATCCTCTGAGCAGTATTACACATGAGTGCTCAGGAAGACAAACAGACAAACCTGTCACCTTTCTGCACTCACTATCTTCCCTTCCTCACCTGTCTTCCTCTCTTTGCCCAGTCAATCAGATATCCATTAGCTAGTATTGGTCCCAAGAGGTAGTCTCTCACATATTGCACATCCACGGGAGCATTTCCATTCAGCAAGATGGCTCACCTCCTCACCTCACTGTGATAGCAGTGCAGCCCAGGGGAAATAAAGATAGCTGCAGCCAGTGGGAGAGATGATGGCTCAGATCAGCACGTTACTGACCACTTCAGGCTTCATGAGCCAGGATATGGTGTGGTTCTCCTGGTTTGGTACCATTTACGCTGCAAAGGCTGAAAAACTACCATACGTAGTGTTGAGGGAAAATCTAAAACGGTATCCTTTGTCAAATACTGCACAGTGCTTAGCCATGCACTGTTTGTAGTTAACCACTATCTCACTCTCATCTCTTTAAGACTTTACTATGAAGTACATTTTCGGCAATTGTTTGCTTGATAGCCCTTTCAGCAAAGGCAACAGTCATGGTGCATTAGCATGAAATGCGGAGATAAAGGCCAGTGTGTGACAGAAGCAGGTCACTGTACTCAATGACCTTTGTAGGTAAGACTTATACAGCCTTGTTAGTTGTGGAGTACTGGACCAGTTTCAGCTCTCCTGCAAAAATGAAAATAAAAAAGTAAGAAATTATTTGGTTGTAGGATCAGTTAAGGTTTGATAGTTTTAGTATAAAAACAATGCACGTCACTGTACACTCAGTAGGCAGCCTGTGTAAATGCACTGTTTAACATTGTGTGTATTCTCTGCAAATGAATTCATTGTCATCCCTCTTTACCCCTCTATCCACCATACCTCTTAGAGCTTGCAGCGAGAGATGCAGTCTGACCTGTAAGAAAGAATTAGGTGTTGTGTTGTTCATCATCAGCTGCTTCTCTGTCCTTTCTCCTCAGCTATCAGCCTCTTGTTATACGACTGTTTATCAGCCTGATGGCAGTTTGCTAATGGTGTCAGCGGACTTCAATTAGCTCTCTGCCACGCTCGATAGCACCGTCCTGCTGGAGAGGGATTTTAAATTGTTTGAAATAGCAGAGCCATTAAGTGTGAATGTGTAATGGGAGTTTAAACAAAGAGAGAAGGAAGAAGAGCACAGCAGCACCAAGCTAGTCTGATTTTCTTTTTTTTTTCCTCTGCAAACTGGCTGAAGGTTATAAACACACTATATGACTTCTTCTAGCAGCGGACTGCAAATGACTCTCCCTCCGAAATGTAAACAGAGACACTTTTTATTTCAGTTCACTTTATTTCAGACTGATTGTTTTTGGGTTACACACTGTGGAACAAGTATTTATGAGAATTTAAAAAAAAAAAACATGACATGAAATCCTCTTTGTCACTATTACATGAGCATTCTGGGATTAATGAAAAAAATTTAAAAAATAGTGCAGTGTGACATCATAAAGATCTCTGTGTTTACAGTTTGATGTGGTTTGTAGCTCTATGCATTTACATCAAAATGACATTTTTAAAAAAAAAAAAAGAAAGAGAAAGCCAAAGTTTGCAATCCTACTGCCACTGTCAAGATAATACATGTAGATACATGCACATTGTTTCCACAAGATTGGAATTCGTGTACAATGTAAATAAAGACTGAATTAATCAACTTTTAAATAGTCCAAACCCTATATTTGATATATAAAGATTCATGTGGGTTTCACAAGATTACAAACACAAAATAATCCATTTCCTCAGCTTCCAGGCTATCTATTTCTCGCCAAAACACAAAACTTCAGACCAATGAGTGTCCTATACTGGTAGCTAGAGGGAGCATTAGGTGGGGTGAGAAACACAGTGTTTTTGTCTGGTTTCAAATGCTTTATCTGACTGGCTGAAGTTAACATGTGACTTTGACAGAAAGATTCCTCATTCAATCACCTGATAAGTGTGTTTTTTTAAGTACCTGTACTTTTTCAAATGGTTTTCTACAAAAGACATCCAAAGTCTTTCTGGACACCATCGAGCAGTTGTTTCAGGTTACTTACACACATTTCAGAAGCCAAAATCCCCATGTAAGGTTAGCGAAGGACACTATTAATGCTGGAAGCTGTATAAAGGTTTTGGTGCATCATATGCTGCCATCCAGGCAACATTTTTTCACAAGGAAGAACTTCCTTACTTCAGCTAGATAAACAATGTTTTGTATGCAGAAAGTCCAGCCGCTTAGTCTGCTGTCCAAACCTGTCTCTTATGGAAAACAATTGGTACATTGTGAAACAAAAAACAAAACAAGGAGGCCCTTTGCCTGTTAAACAGATTAAATCATATCTAAAGCAACACAGAGAGAATATTTCCCTTTTAAAACTACAATAATTGTTATCTTCAGTTGCCAAAATCTTGTGCTATTAAAGAATACATGATTAAACACAGTGACAAACATGTCCTTGTACCAATTTTTAGAATTGTTGCTGACATCAAATTCAAAATGAATTTGTAATTTTCAAAATACAATAACATTTCTCAGCTAAAACACGCAAAAGGGGCTTTTTTATTTTTTGTAAAGCAAATGAGGCTTTTTAAAGCTGGTAAAAGACAATTGCTTTTCGTTTAATCTAATAAGTTATATGTGCCAAACATCAGTTAGTTTGTGAATGTTTCTTGGCTAGTGGAGATCTTTAAGCATAAAAATCGCCTGTGACAAAACGCCTGATCAGGAATGGACATATCTGGTTGTACAGACACAGCAGGTGTCTCAAAATAAAAACTAATTTATTTTTGGTCTCCAGGCATATTAGATGCTACTGTTCTTCTCTAAACCAACACCAACTTATAAGTTATTTTGAACAGGGAAAGAAGGGAGCAACCTACAAAGAAGTTGTTTCTATGAAGATTAAGGTCAAGTTATATAAGCTTATCTTATAAACTTTGCACGTCTGAAATATATATATTTGATGTCTTTTAACTAGCAGACAACTGAGAAGGGTAGAGATTGTGGTTTTCTGTGTTGTTTCTGTCAATAAAGAATCAATTAAAGAAAAAAGTCGGAGAAAAAACCCATAAAGCTGCCTAATATGTCAATGTCACCTTTTGATGGGTGGCCTCTCACTGATCAATCGCTCCTGACTGAAGTCATCCCTCAAAGGTAAGATTTAAAGCTTGTACTTAAATGCAAACTAGCTAAAGTGTCTGACTGCATTTTATCAAATAGATTTTTACATATGTAAATGTATGCATACTGGGTACTTAAGACCCAGATATGCAGTACGGTACCCCGCAAACATGCAGAGACTGTTCCTGTTGGAAAATGGTTACAGGAGGACAGGAAAAACTGTTGCTAGGGGGGCAAATGATGATATGGTTTGAGTCTCCAGTAATGATAAAGACTTGAAAACAACAAAATACTCAGAAAGCCTTATTGGCTTGAAAAAGGGACCAAAGCAAGCTGGATCAATAACTGAAAATTGTCTTAAAAGCCTAAGTTACATTACCAGTCACAGCCTGTATGATCTCTCTCAACAAGAGTAAGAAACAGTACATGTTTATTTGCCTTTAGTGGACACTTAGTGTTCACTCCATTATGAATATAAATAGAAAAACATGAAGCTTATATACTGAACAGACTGATGAAACAAGTGACAGAAGTTGACACCAATTAACTATAGTCAGGCATCTGAGGACTGAGGACAACTACTGGTGAGTATGGGCAACTAAAACATAATAAATATATTAAAAACTAAGATCAGGACTAAAATAAAATAAACACAAGAACAAAACTGAGGCAAAACAAACCCAAGACTATAGATAAATATATAAAAAAGCAAGAACAAAATTTAAGGTAAATCATAAAGGAGAGACGAGAAACACCAATAAGTAAACACCTCACAGAAACCAAACCAAAGCAAAGGTCACAGACTACAATAAAAAAAAATTAAGAAACTAAATGGAGCAAAGAATAAACTAGAATAAGAAGACCAGTAATTACAAAATACTAGGGAAAAAAGTAGAAAACATGAATCAAATTAAACACTGAAAAAAAAATCATAAACCACAAGCAAAAACAGGAAAGCCAAAAACCCTAATACAGGATCAGTAATGCAGAATAAGGGTAATAGGATCATTTTCTAATAATTCTTAGAGACAGGACATAGTTTGATATTCAAATAATGACACTTAGATCTCTACATCTTATCTTGAACAGTAATCTGCTATTTGAAAGACAGACTTCCAAACCATTTGAAAATACACACTTTTTCATAAGAGGGGTCATACTGGTATGCTCTCGATTGTCTATTCGTCCAGTCACAGAGAACTCTCTTTTAGAGTTTCTTAGACAAACTGCTAGTAGGCTGGATGCTTCAGGTTCATGAAAAAAAATCTGTAGGCGGTAACCAACACCCAGCACACTGAACAGCTTATGCAACATACGGCTTCCTGTATTGTGCAGCTTGTATGTGTACTTGAGTCTAACACTCAGCCTGGGGCTTTATTTCAGTGATGAAAAGCACAAGCAGTTGGGAAACCATGAAAACATTTGGGAGATAAAAATGTAATAGGAAAAATCAGTTAAATCATAGAAAGTAGATCAACATTTTTGAAAACTGAAAATGTCATTGTCAATGTCAGATTTATTTATATAGCACATTTAAAGGCCAATGGCCAGCCAAAGTGCTTTACAGGATGAAATAATCAGCCGCAATAAACAATACAAGCAAAAGTAGAACAACAAACAAGCAAAAATAGTAAAACAGTGAAAGGCAAACAGATAAAAGATCCATTACAGGTGACTTAACTCAGCCAAAGGCTAGGGTAAACAAATGGGTCTCAAGGCGTGTTTTAAAAGTGGAGAGGCTAGTCGCAGACTGCACAGAAAATGGCAAAGAATTCTACTGTGTGGGAGCCTGCGGGGCCTGCGGGGCCTGTGGGGTCTGTGGAGCCGGCGGAGACTGCGAAGGCTTGATCTCCTTTAGTTTTAAGGAATGAACTAGGAACGTCCAGAACTGGTCAGCTGACCTCAGGGCTGTGAAGGCTCAATACATTCATAAGGTTGGATAAGTATTCTGGGGCCAGTCCGTACAGAGACTTAATAACAAATAAAAGATTCTTAAAATCAATTCTGTACCTAACCGGAGGCCAGTGAAGAGAGGAAAGCACCGGCGTTATGTTCTCATATTTCTTTGTCCTGGTTAGGAGACAGGCGGAAGAGATAAAAGCTTGCATTACCTTTTCAAGATCAGCCCTTCTTAGATAGGGTTGGACTTTGGCTAGAAGCCGAAGCTGAAAGAAACTAGCCTTAACCACAGGGCTGACCGGCTTATCCAATTCAAATGCCCAATCAATAATTACACCAAGATTTATGGCCTGGGAACCTATGTAAGGTGCTGGGGGGCCAAGGGAGCTGGCAAGGACTGGGTCTGGCTAGTGTAGTACTTTATTCCCTTTGTTGCCAGTTGTCAGTTGAGAAGGCAATTGGTTAGAACACTTTAACACCCACATTGGATACCCTCTTGCTGCAACCGTGTGAAGATGGAGTTGAACCATCCAACTCCGCCCACATCCAGGCTGTTAACCATGTTACTTAAAAGCCGCGCCCACTAACCTATAACCCTAAACAGTCAATTTGAGTGTGGTTTCTCGATATAAAGAAGCAGTTTCTTAGCTTTTGTAAAAAGTGAAATAAATCAATTGTAATACATTCTTGGCTGTGTCAAAAGACAAATTTCAGCCTGAAACCTGTTGCTCTCAGGTCTTTGATCAAGGAGTCATGCAGCTTGTGTAGTTATCTTCAAAATCTACAACAGAGCCAACTTGGCCTTTGATCAGATATTATCAGCAGGTAGCCAGGAAAAATGTTATTTAAATTTGCCATTTCTTACATATCCTTTAATGTTTTATGGACAAAAAAATATGTATATATATATATATATATAATCAATTAACACACCTCTCCTATTCTATTCTAATATTCTTGGCTTACAGTTTAAATGCACCTGTCAGTAAAATCCAGATGGCATTCATATTAGAAAGCAGAAAAGCTGAGTAAAATACAAATAATTTACATATACGAATCTGATGGATGACAAATAGTAGCACAACTTGAATCAACAAACTAACTTTATGTATATGTACATGACAAGATTGTTATCTTTCCCGTTAGTTTCTAAGTGCAAGGCACAGCTGCTGGAAGAGTTTCTTATTACGGCCCCATTCTGCTGTCCTGGAGAGGACAGTTTGTGTTTTGCTTACTGTGGAAGTAAAAGTCAATCACATTTGATGTTACTAAATGTTGGCTCTGATGCCATACTAACACAGGATTAATAATGCAAACAGAGCTGTGAAATGAAAGACAGGATGATTATATTTTCTTGGGGTTGGTGGGATGGGTTCAGCTCTAAATAGTTTAAGAGGAAGCACATTGTGTAGAGGTGAGTAAATATGACATCAAAATAATCACTTTAATGTTTTAAATGTTAACTATTTTGAGGGGAAATTTGACTTTACCTTACTTCTTTAAGTCAGTCAGCAATATTTGATTATCTTGGCACATTTGCTAAATGTGTACAATGTTACACAACGTCATCATAATCCTATAAGAATGCAGGAATTTAGAAAAGACAAGCAAAAGGCTAAGATTGGTATTTTTTCGAAACATCATCTGACATCGAAACATCATCATCTGTTCCAGACTGAAAACTCCAGGTCTAGATAATGATGGTGTAGGCTATGTTGATTGGTGGAACATTAAACTTGCAAACAATAGTAAAACTTCAGCCATGTAAAAAACAATTAAATAACTGTTCAGTTAATCTTAGAGAATGTGTACAAGAGGATAGCTGGATAGCTAGCTCTAGCCCTATCTAGATTAAGGTGACCAAACGTCCCCGATTTCCGGGGACAGTCCCCGTTTTGGGTGACCTGTCCCCGGTCAAAGTGTGTGTGTGTAGTGATGTGACATTAAAGTAAGTATGATTGTTTTTCTGAATTGAAGACCTAACGTAACGTTATAAAAGTCAGTGAACATTAACATTATGACACTGTTTTCATGTCTGTCATTAGTGAAGCTGTAACGTTAATATTAGCATGAGATTACCAGGTGATGACATGTTTTTCTCATGTTCTCCTCTGCTCTTATTCTACCCAGGCTCCTGAGGTGGAGGTGGATGAATGAGGAGATAACTGTATGTCACTCATTTTTTTTATTGCCACCTTTTGTGTAAAAAAAACAGGTTAAGATACATGAAAAAGTAGTTGACCCTGTTTTTTATTTCATAATTTTTCACCACTGCAATGAAAATGTCCCCGATTTTAATTTCAGACATCTGGTCACCTTAATCTAGATTGTTTAGCAATGTTGTTTTGGGATGCTAACTGTCCCATCCTTCTCCAGTGACACAACCTGATCTCAAAGCAGAACAACTAATTACTACCCTGGTCCATAGTGCAAAAAGTTGTAGTTTCATGATAAAAAACTAACAAATGGACTGTTTTCCACTCTCATCTTACTTTCTCTATGTGGACACAAAGCTTACGCAATGACATATAAGTTCATTGTCTTCCCACATTCTCAACGTGGTGACTTTCAACTGGTATGTGTCCCCTCGTGAGGACTTTGTTAACCTGCAATGTCTTGCTTTTGTTTTTACTCTCACTGTACTCTTCTACTTCCCTCTCACTCGCAAATCCTTAATTTTCTAGTGCACTTTCACCCACAGATGATTAAAGTTAGGTGCATAAAGTGCACTGTTTGTTTATAGTTTACTTGGTTGTATATAAATGGATAAGAAAAATATACGTTTAGGGCTTTAATATCTATGCACCGTTATGGTGGTGTCACGTAGACAGAACCCCTTCACAAAACAACAGCCTACACATAATACCAACTCACGATTTTCAACCCTGATTTGTGAATGCTTTTGATATGGGACTGGAAGGCTGGACTTGGTGAAAACCAAATTTTTTAAGGTGCATTGAACATGTTCAACTGAACACTATACTAGCCTACAATTTGCAATAAAACTTAAACCCCCAATGGAGCGGGACTCTGATTTATGATATGAACAGTATGCTGTATTACAGAAAAGCTCAAACTTGCAACTATTCTATTTATTAGAATAGTGTGAACTGAGGCGATAAATCAAGTAAAAAGGGTCAAATTCTAAAGGACTGCTATACAATCTGCATTCAGCTGGCTGTTTTAGTTAGATTAGAACAGTTTATACCATTGGTCTGTGGCTAATGTAAGACTGTATTTAAACCAAATATATTTTCATTTAATTTTGGCTCCAAAATTTAGGATTTTCTTTTCTTTTTGCTTGAAACAAAAGCATTATTTTGGTCATTATTTTTGTTTCCATTTGGAATAATGAAATAATGCCTGTGACTGTGTTAAGCAGCAGGGACCCTCCCTGCTCCATTGCTCACCATTGCCCACCTGCAGGTAGCATCTGAACTCCTTTGCTCACGGCGTGACAAAGTGATTGTGGCTTTCTGAACACATCGACTATCTGGATTTATGAGTCTTGTTTTGACTAGCGAGGGATGAGAGTGAAATTGAACACATTTGTACGCAGCAGTATAAACAGTGGAATTAGAGATGTGTCTACATCAAAACATCTCTCTTTATCTCGCTCAGTCACATGCACACCACTCCAGGTCCTGTAGTGTCAGTAAAGTATTTCTGTTGCTGCTTTTGGGCATCTCAAATTGCCAGCTTGCGCGCGAGATGACGCCAGGGGCTGAGACCTCCTCAGTAGTGATTCATTGCTTTAATCACTCGAGCTCTCCAACCTCTCACCAACCGTTCTAGAGTTTGACACATCACTGCCTTTTTTGAGTCTTCACACCATTTGTCCTACTTAGAACACTGTCTTCACTCCTGTAGACAATTACAAAGTGGGAGCGCAGTGTTGTGTGGAGCTGGTAAAAAATGGCAGCCAGCTGAACAGACTGAATTGCTATGAAATTCATTATAAAGTTTTCCTCTATTCACTTGAGATGATGGTGGTTTTCTTGCACATTTTTTAAAACATCGACATCATCTCGCCCTATGACTGGAAAAATCTCAGAAACTAGAGAAAGAAAGATCCTACATGTTGCTTGCATTAACAAACTTTTTCTCAGGTCCTCTCTTCTTACTTTTCCTTCACCTCACTCTGTTATAACTTTATATTCACAGCACAAGAGCAACCTTTCTAAGCCTCTATTGATTTTTGCCTTGGTCTGTCTTTTTATTGTTGTATGATGGAAAAAGGACAGAATCAATCACACCTATTTTCTCCATTTGCCACCTAAAGGCAGCAATCTCAGGAGCTCTACAACACTAGTGAATGAAAAACGCCCACAATACGACAAATATGTTGCTGCTTTCCAGAGTCAACAGAGGATACTGCAGCTGAGAAGCAAAACCTTAATCTTCTTCTCATTTATGCCAAAATGTTTAATTGCATGAAGAAACCGTGATGGTGGGCAGCTACTGTGGCTACTATTTGATTAAATCGGTGAGAAGGTTACAGAGAAAGAAGCTTTACAGATGGCAGTGATTCCCTTCCAGAGTTTTTGAGGACACGGATATATACTGTGTGTGGCAAGTAGCATGGTTGTTGGCTGAGAAAGCCATCTTGGGACTCAGCTCACATTGAGATAAGAAGTTTATCTGAAGTAAGCTCCAAAAGGATGTGACTTCTCACTCACTTACACTACAGCTCCTAGTTTGCTTTCCTTATGCTTCATAGTCAAGCCTCCTGACTGCTTCTCTCTAGCATAGTTTTCCAACAACAAAAGCGGGGCAAAAAATTACACACAGAAATGATGCCGGATGATTGTGGCCATGTTTGAAACTACTGAGATGTGGCTCTATGGGAGGCGAGAGCTGTTCCAAATAGGACATATATCAGAGTATCTCGAGTTTGCATCTTATGGGACACTGATGTTCCACTCCCAAACCACCATTTAATCCAAAGAAACTGAGTCAGAGGCTTCAATAGCTGAAGTTTTTTCCCCCATGTTGCCTCCTGTGAAACACCCACAGCTCGAAAATCTAATTCTAAATCCATGGACATCACTATGCTCTCAAAAAGAGATTCAGTTAGTCCAAGATTTTGGGACCTGACTACAGGAATTTTCTCCCCAAGAAATACGAGAGTATTTGTGAATTCAGCTCAGCTGGTGGATGATGAAGCTCAGCTTGCAGCTAATGTTGCAGTGCCATCTCAGATGTGAATGGGATTCAGGACAAGGTTGGGTGCTGGAAAGATTTTTCTTTATGGACCTTTAAAATGTATGTAATTAAAAAAGCTTCCTAGAATAAATTATGCAAAAAAGGATTTAAAAAATCCAGAATGATTTTAGATAAAATGATAAAAAGCCTGTGATTGGAAAATAATGCATGGTGACCTCATATCCTTTGAAGTATAACTGTCTTCTTCCCACTTGCTGAGGAAATACAGGAATTAGAGCGCAGACTGAAGTGATGAAAGGAGAAGGTCTGCTGCCCCCTGTGCATGCTTAAGTATAATTTTATAGTCTAATTTTAACTCAAGTACCTCCAGTATTTACTTCTGCCAGGACAGAATATGTGTGTTGGCTGCCCAGTGAGTTTTGTGTGAGATCCAAAGAAAAATTATATTTGGATCACAGTGTGGGGGATCAGCTCCTTCTGTCTTCTGGAAGATGCTTTTAGGAGCCTTTCTTCTATTGCCTATTCCCTCCTTGCCCTGCTGTCACAGAGTAGGACTGCTGATCTGTCATTCACTATGTCAGTTAAAGACCCTCAGTGGCTTCTGCAGCCATTTATTCTTTGGCGTTCTGTTGTCATGCTACAGTCAGATGGCTGCTCCTTTCAGCTGAGGGCCACTGGCTGTCAAAAAAGTCGGCTTGACGAAAGTGACTTTGTGAGAAACCATGTGTGTGGTGTGTGTGTGTGTGTGTGTAAAATTTATGTAGCTTCACCACACAAAAATATACAAAGCAATATCTCAAAGTCTGGTTATTATGAGCTTGTTTTTTCAAAATGTAACTTACAAGTGTTCACAGACCTGTATTGCGTTTGTTTCTTTGTCTTTTGTTGTGGGCATATTGCTAATGTGTCTATCTGATCTCATGACAGAATGTGAAATAGATATTAACACATTTTCTGTCTCTTTCCTTCACAGATACAAGTTTCCACACATACAAGAGCTTTGATGTCCTACGTCTCCATACCTGATGGAAGAAGAGAGACAAATCTCTAGACCTCCGTGACCACTTTTGAGCAAGAGATCACTAGTTTGAGACTCGTTCTGCACATTTACGACAATAATTCTACTTTACCTCTTTCCTCCCACTCGTAGTTCACTACTTTTTGCCCTCTCCTTCCATTATACACAAAGATGACAGTGAGTAGTGAAATCAAAATAGCTTGATGAAGTTTCTCTAGTTACTTTTCAAACAGTGCTCAGGGCTTAGTGGCTGAAAGGATGAAATATAGCAAAGAGTGGGACAAAAGACTTGATTTGAGTAGAGGCGAACATATTTTTTAACATTTTTAACTAGTTATTTTGTATATATAGACTAATAAGATAAACTATTATGTATACATGTTAAAGAACACCCACTTCTGGGGAAAAAAATTAAACAAGTACAGCAAATTAACAACAAATGTGCATCACAGAAAAGGTTAAGAGCTTTTTAATGATTACTTTTCCTACAAAACATCTCGGTTTGTTACACTTTGATGTAAAAACAAAACTAACAAAAAAAAACAATAAATAGAAGCAAAAATATTGATATAATTACATCCTTTAAGCTGCAGAGCAGTTTCTAAAGTAATTAATTAGTTCCAGTTGCTACATTAAAGTGATTTATTCCACACTGATTCAAAATTTATAAACAGTGATGTCCTGTATATGAATCTGAAATGGGCATTTCGACATAATCATACATCAGGCAATATAAGTACAGTTTAACTTTACTTTTGTACTTTAGGACAGCAAATGCAGATTTCTTGTTGACTCCTAACAGAGTAGTTGCACTTTTTCTTTCACAATTTCTTCCTTCAAAGAGCTACAATAAATCTTCTTCCCTGTGTGTTCATAGAGCAGTGGCGGCATAAATGGATCAGATATGTCTCTCTTAGATAGGGATCAATAAGATCACATCGTTTTGACATTGTTTTGTAGGACTCAGTCGCTTGTTTTGGGATTGTTTTCATCATTTCTGTCAATAATCTGGCAACACAAGGCTGTAACAACATACCATGATGAATTTGTGTGTAGGTGCACGTGTTTGGCTTTGACTATGTGCACGTGTGTGTGTGTTAAACCAGAGAAGAAAAGGGAGTCAATTTCGATTGTAATGAAAATGCAAATTTCTCTCTCTCGTGCCGACCTGCACTGTCAATCAGCATCGCAACACTCCATTCAACATCTGACAAAACAGCTCACAGTCAGCACTGTCGTGACTGGGTCAAATCTCTCCACCAAGCCATTTCTATCACTCATACAAATAAATCACCCCCCTTATTGTTAAGTTCACCCCTCCTCTTCATTCCCTATCCCTCCATTGATTTCTGTCATCCCTGAGTTTGTCTGAGCTGTTTTGTCTTTAACTCTCCTATCAGCACTTTCCCTCCCTACCAATCAGATTGAAGAGGTTTTTTTTTTATTGGCAGAAAAAAAGTTAGTGGAATAAAGAGCTCTAAATGTGGGCAGCTGGTGGGATGATTAATGATTAGTAATTAACTTATGGCTCCGCTTTCAATTACAGTTCAGAAGTAGGCCTAATGGATTGTTTTTCATTTATTTTCTGTGACCAAGTGCTGACTACCAATTAGCTTGTCTGAAGGGGGTAGGATTAACAAAATGAGGCCCCTGTCATCACTTGATCTAATTTCCTGTCTTTGCTGGATTGGACAACATGGATAAACTGTTAACTACTTGTAACCAGCATTTTTTGACAGTAACATGCCCTTAATGTTATAGCAACTCATTGTATCTTTGAAGGGAATTCTGGTTGGATGTACCAGCAGTGGTAGTGAGGAGCTGGAAATTTGACTTTTCAGCATATTCGGTTTGTTGAACAAGAACTCTGACAGGCTTCTCACTCATAAATACTTTATTTTATTCAGAGTAACAAATTATTATCAATTCCAGAAATACATCTGTCCTTTCACAAGGGCAAGTTGTGTCCCTGTCATTGGGTACTGTGTGAATATCTTACAACAGATGGAGGGGAAGCTTCAGCTCCAATGCTGTAGAGAAAAAAAAGTGAAAAAAACCCCCCAAAACTTGCACATCAATTTGAATTGAGAAGAGTTGCCAGCAAGAAGCCTATTCTTTCTACAAAGAACATGGCAGCACAGCTTAGGTTTGCAAAGTTGCATCTAAGCAAACTAAAGGATTTCTGGAACAATGTCCTTTGGACAAACAAGACCAAAGTGGAAATGTTTGACCACATAACACCACATTAGGAGTAAACCAAATACAGTTTAACAGCACAAACCCTACGGCTCAAGTAGAAGAGCTGAACCACATGTTGAAGTGTCCTTGGACTAGACACTGAAGCCCACATCGCCAACGATTGATATTACGCATGTGTGTGGTAGAGAGAGAAACACTGTGTAGCTTATAATAACATATTGACTAAGAAGTAGTGTGTGTGTGTGTGTGTGTGTGTGTGTGTGTGTGTGTGTGTGTGTGTGTGTGTGTGTGTGTGTGTGTGTGTGTGTGTGTGTGTGTGTGTGTGTGTGTGTGTGAGTGCGTGTGAATGTGGATGGTGAGTAAAAGTGCTTTGAGTGGTCAGCTACAAAAGCACTACTTAAATGCAGTCAAATTTCAATTAGTTTTAGCAGTGACTGCCTTGGGTTTACAGTTATCAGTATCTAACGTTATTCCTTCATGGTTCATGTGAAGATCACATGTAACCGCTAAAACAAATGTCCATATATGCCCTCCTTCCTCTGTCCCTGTTTGCTGATGGGTGTATTGCATTCCCTCACTTGTTAAGTTTCTCTTTGTGAGTCTGTTTGTTTGTGTATCAAGGTTTAACAGCTCCCCTTGATATCTGTACACTGGTTTTATTATATACAGCTCGTTTTGTGCAGCATTCTGTTGGGGTTTTTTTAGCTTTCGTTGGATCCCTTGTTGGGGACTGTATGGTGGTGTGGCGGTTAGCACCATCGTCTCACAGCAAGAGGGTTCCAGGTTCAACTCCCGGCTGGGGCCTTTCTGTGTGAGGTTTGCATGTTCTTCCCATGTATCTGTGGGTTCTCTCCAGGTCCTCCCATCATCCAAAAACATTCATGTTAGGTTAATTGGTGTCTCTAAAATTGTCCTTTCTCATTTGTCTCTGTGTGGCCCTGTGATGGACTGGCAACCTGTCCTCTTGCCCGATGACAGCTGGATGGACTGATAGATGGATAGATCCCTTGTGTTTGCATCGTACTTCAATTCAGCCCTCTCATATTGTTCATACCAACATTGACACGTCACAGCAGTTAGACACCCTCTGTTCCACTTTTTCAGGATAAACTTTGATGAAGTTTTTTTAAAAGACAGCAAATGCACAAAAACGAAGATATCTGAAAAAGTCAGTTCTGTGCAGAGGCTACAGGTAAAATTTGCCACATATCTATTGAAAGGCATTTTTTAAAATCTTTATATAAACTAGTGTTTATCATATAAACCATCTGCGTTGAAATTTTGAGTTCACACAGTTTAGAATTGAACAAGTTCATAGTTCATCATTTGAAATTCTTCCACAGCCACAAAATTAGTTTCTCACTTTTTTATGACCTCTAAATTCTCCTCTTTATATGGAATGTCGTCTTATGGAGTGCAATGAAACAAGAACATGGGCCCCACAGCCATCTGAGCAGATACATGTACATCTCTACATTCTTCTGTTGTATTACAAACCATCAGTCTGATGTTCATTATGAACATCCAGCAACAACATGTCATGCACCTAAAACAACGTCGGAAAAAAGATCAGTACTAGTAAAAAATAACAAACAAAAAAAACAGTTGTAGGAGCAAGACACCAAATAAAATCATACTTAGTGGCAGGGCATGAATAATGTGAGGATACAGTCAGTGCACAGCTGTCTGCGCCAAGACCAAAACAGAAGTTAAACTTAGATTAGAGTTGCTTTCGTCTGGCTTTCTGTTGTACACAGTCCATCCTTCAGAGCCACATTTTTAGAAATCACCACTTTTAGTCAGTTTTTGTTTTGCTGTATGTTGAGGGAGCATTGCTTTTCAGTTCCATAACTACACATGTCAGTAACTGTCCTAATGCAGTTGCATTAGTTGTATGTGAGGTAGCTGCCTGTGACTGGTGCAGAAATCATTGAAATGTCTGTGGTTTTTGCCGGAGTGCACTGGGTGCGTGGAGGCATTATTCAGCATGGTCTGTTCCCTTTTGGCAAGAATGTCGTTGAACTGCTGCAAGAAAGGACTAAGATTGCTTCAGTTAAGAACAGCCTCGTTCATTCAGAATTCACAGAAAATATGAAAGCAGCTCATGAACGTACTCATTTTAATGCATTCATGCGCAATGCTGTAAATCAGAAGGATTGTTTTTAGGGAATTATGAAACTGTAAAACTCCAACTGACATGTCTGGGTACATTTCCTATGGTTTAAATGGTGACAAAATTCAAAATTCAAGTTTATACTAAACCTCAAATACTTTTGTCCTTTTTTCCCTTAACAAAAACATCCTCCTTGCTCTATCCCGATCCTCCCTGATGCACAGGCAATTCATTCATTTAATATTGTTGTTTATTTTATGCATTCTAAATAGCTGGCTGTCTAATAAATTCCCTGAAGATCTTTCAGTTGATCCAAAATGCTGCAGCCAGAATACTGACCAGTACTGCCAAGAGAGATCGCATCTCTCCAGTTTTGGCCTCTCTACTTTGGCTCCCTGTATAGGCCAAGTCCCCACCTATCTGAAAGATCTTATTATTCCCCATCACCCACAAGAACCCTTCTCTCAGTGCTCTGGTCTTCTTGTTGTTCCCAGAATGTTTCATAGTAGAACGGGAGTGAGAGCATTTAGTTTTCAGCATTGCCTCCTCTCCTGCGGAATCAGCTTTCTGCTTGAGTGCGGGACACAGACACCCTCTCTGCTTTTAAAATGAAGCAGAAAATGTCTCATTGAAAGAGCCTATTTTTAATGCATTGATATGCATGTGAGCTACTTGTTTTCGAGAGGTTACTATATTCTGTGCTGCATTCCGTTGATACTGCACATTGAACAGTCTTTGGCAGCTTAAATATTTTTGACTTAATTCAGCTAAATGTTATATTAATCAACTGAAAGATGACACTAACTGATCAATTTAGTCATTGGCTATATGAGCTAGAAAGACATCATGTGTAAAGTGTCAGGGCATTACAAAATGTGACGACAAACACACAAAACATCAAAACTGTCTTTAGTTTTTATTACAGGTTCTCTGGTGCTTATGTGGCTGTGGTGGCTTTATAGATGCTTCTGGCTGTCTCAGCCTCAGGGGAGATTTGGTTTGAACACAGACGTCTCATTAACAATAATGACATGTTCTACTGGGGGAACTACGTCAGTTGAGAAAAAGGAAGACAGGAGGACTAAAAGCTGTATAGTAGAGATGTGATAAGAGTTGTCATACTTTTCTGTATATTTCACACCTCTTTTGTTCTTCCAAGGAAAAATCAAACAGATGTGGGCAGACTGTGCATTTTAAGATGTCATATTTTTCTAAATAATTCCTTAAAAGTAGGATTAAATAAAGTATTTAATGGCTTTGTAAAAGCCTGATTAGGGCTGATTCTTCAGACAGTACCTATGGGTTTTCTCTCTGTCTGATGGAATGCTATTTAAACTTGAGTGATTTCTGCTACTGTGCTTGCAGGATATGCCTAATTCCCGTGTTTAAGAATTTGTGTGGACTGATATATAGCCATCACACATGCTCACACAAAACTGAAAGGTGTTGAAAAAAAAAATCAAAAAATCCAGTGTCTGTGCAGTGGATCCCCGCTGACAGAGTATAACTATTCCCACAACCCAAAGAGAGGAATAGCAAAGTGTGCGTGGTGGACTGTCAGTCAAAACCACATGTACAAGTACAAGTGATGCATGAAGGGAGTTTGAGATTTCACTGTCATCTTTAGTCTGGGCCCCAACAAACCATACACACACACATCTGGTTCCATTTCTGCTCCAATTCTCTGCTGGCCACAAAGGCAGTATAATCTGTGCTGTAACTAAAACTGTTTGAAAAATTATTTAAGTTAACAGATAAGGTGGTTGACAACTGTAGTTATTGTTCCTCCTCATTTGTTCAAGCTAATTTTGCATAGTGCTGCCGGTTGTGTTTTCTGTGAATGTACAGCAATGTACAATGTGGTTGCAGAGGAAAAAAGACTGTAAAAATGTATTGTTATATATATATATATATATATATACATATAATACATATATAACATATTCTTATTATCTATACCTGTTTTTGTTACTACTATTTTAATGCTACTTCTGCTGCAGTCACGCGACCTACAGCTGGGTGCCGCTGTGCCATCCTGATCTCATTCGCTGTCCATGGTGCTGATAAACCTTTTACTGGCGTCTACCTTTTTAAGCCTTGGTAGTGGCAGATATACAACACAACTCTGGCCAAAACTCTTTCTACTTATTATTATCATAATTGTTATCGTTATTATTGTTAATATTGGTATTATTATTATTATTATCGAATATTATGTAAAGTTGTAACTACAGTCAGTAAAACCTACTCTGTTTAACAAAAATGTACCAATTTAATATTCAACTTATATCTGAAACGTATATCTATTTATGTTATATTTGAAAACTGAGTTAGGTAACTGGTAACAGACCCTTTGCAACTCAACTGAGGGAGTCACAACTCTGAAGAAATCGATCTGATACAGGTGGGCTCTATTAAAAAGCATGCTGTAACAAATTCATAAATGCTTATTGTGATAGGAACAATGGCAGCCAACCCTTTACGCACTTCTTGATTGCTTCTTAAATTGCTGATGCCACCATGCAAATATGAATGCAATTGTGGAGGGTTTCAACAGCATCTGTCCGTCATTGTGTCGGACCAGCATCAAGTCAGCCAGAGGGAGCTATGAGGATGCAGGAAACAATGGTGATGTGCCTCCCAAGTAAAATAACTAAATGTTATCTGCAGTCAGTGTTGAATGTGTATGGATAGTTAACGTTTGAATTCAATGACAAAATACACCAGTATTGACCCTTATTAACCGTGTACAAATAGAATAGAATAAAATAATAAGAAAACAAAAGGACTCCTACCAGGAAATCCATTGTGGATACAGTGGAGAAAATTAACTGATGGAGAACAGGGTATTAAAAAAACCTGTGTTAATGCACCAAGCAGCATTAACAAAAACACAAATTTGAGGAAAATGGTGTTCACAAACAAGCAAACAACATTGGAGAATTATCATTGGAGAATTTTTGTTCCTTTTCTCCTGTTTGTTATCATTGTTATTATTTCTAATCTTAGTGGTTGTTCATTATCGATTGACTGACAAAAAAAGCATGAATTCAAGGTTTTTGTATTTCGAAATGTGTACAATTCGTAATGCTTGTATATTTTTTACGCGCCTTCTGCAATCATGAGAAATCACCGTTCATTGGTAAGGTATTATTTTGAAAAGACAAACCGGAAGCTGTAGCTTTCACCAGAACAAATCACTTCTAGAGAAGTGAACATGTAGACTGATAGACCGGTCACAATTGCGCTGGCTTCGGAACGAAGTTAATTCCTTCCCGCGGTGCTTTTCCTCCCTTGAAATCCTTCTAAATCCAAATGACACGCACCCCCCCCCCCCCCCCATACTTCACCACAACGAAATTTTGGTGAAAGACTCCAGGCAATTGTCGAGAAAGCCCGCGGCGACCTCACCTCTGATTCGCAGTGATTCCGTGACGACGGGATAACGTTTTAAACGCGATTTTTCATACCTGGATGAGGAGACTTCCTGAAAGAAACTTTCCACCATTTTTTGCGCGTGAGTTTCGGAGCGCTAATGGCTGCTGTACACATCCGAGATAAGTAAGCTGACTGATGCTGTGGACCGCTGGATGGGACAGGTGTAAAATGTTCAGTCCTTTCAATTGTCAGGTCGGGAGGTTAACAACAATGTCGGAGGTCGCTCGTTTTGGAAAATGATTACTGGCAGCACCGACGGTAAAATAATGGTCAGAAGATGTCTAGTAACGTTCAGACCTTTCAGGTAAGAGACAAAGAGCTGACTATCTTTTCCTTTAGTCTCCAGCATTGCGATTGCTTAAGTTTTTTGCCTGTATGTTTAGTATTGTAGCTATGCCCCTGTCAGCTAGGCTGACTGGAGCTAAGGTGTTTGGACGTGAGCGATCACTCATCCAAACGCCCACACGCCAGATGTTACTGTCCTTCGTCCAGATGAATTACATCTAAATCCATATGGATAAGAGCGACAACAAGCAGCTGGAAATCTATAAAGAGCCGTTTTACTGTAAATAAGCCCATACTGCCGGTCAGCTGAGCTCTAACTTAGTTTCTCACTGCATGGATAGCTCTGTTATCAGGCTATGTGGCTTTGCTTTGTTTGAGGGTAGACATGGGGAGCTGGAGGGGATTTTGACAACCATATTAAAAGTTGATACTTTACAACCCATTAAACCATGTTCTGCCAACCAGCGTAATGTAATTTATCATCCACAACATAACCACCAACAAGTGAAGTGATTGCTTGATTATCTTGTACCTGATCATCAAGTGAACAGTCATCACTTGAAGTTCAAGTGTTGGAGAAGAAAAGGTGTGAAGGTGTGAGGAACCGAGCGGACCTCACCGAGAGGAAAGTGTAAAGACTGGGACAGAGGATTTCTAAAACAGCATTTTAAATTTTTTTTCAAGCCTTCCAGGAAAACATAATCCTAAGTGGTCCAAGGAAGGGCAACCAGTGAACCACCTGAAGAGTTGTGACAGCTCGCATGTGAGAGAGGAATAGCTGGATTGCTTGGTCTGATCTCGCAGCAGAGCGAGCGTGGCACAGAAAACCTTAATGCTGTTTATGGGGGAAAGTTATCGTGACGCAGTGGTAGTGCCCTTCCTGACCTCTGCCCACTTCTTAAAGGTTCTGCAATGTAGATGTTAGCACCAGAACTGGATCATGGAGCAGTGTTAGGGGAAGTCATGTTAGAAGAGGACAAGTCATTCACAGCGTGATGCTCAGTGCAGCGTTTGGATGGGATGAGTCCAGACACAACAACACCAAAATGCGAGTATCATAATGCAATTAATGGAAAGAATTAAAAGTCTACATGATATAAGAACGCACTCTTTGTATAAGCCCATTACCAGAATTTAAGCTAGGAATTGTTTCTTGGAAATCACCGCAGCTAACACCTTCAACAAGGCTCCTCCACACCTGGCAGAACTGTTCTACCTAGAGGCAAAATCTGATAAGTCAATGTGTGTAGGAAGCCAGTTAGTTGATAGCACATCTCTCCCACTGATCCAATTAAAAGGAGCAGAGCGTTTACTTTAAGCCTGTTAATTAAAGACTCGTCAGGCAGGACCGGGGCTTAATCCTTTCATATCACCTATCTCACAGCACTTTGGAAAAGTCTTAAAGATATGAAAGGATGTGATTGCCACTGGACAGCATGACACGGCATTCTTTACTCCTAAATGAGCTGATTGTCTTTTTTTTCCTTCCTTTTCCCTTTAGTCAGTCTTGGTTGCTTGCCCCTTGTTCCGTTGATAGCTAAAAAGAATAGATAAAGCTGACAAGAAATGTTACAGTTTGCTTTAAATCCACCAATTTTCTCTCCTATCCTGAGCATTACCGCTATCTTTTCAAAGTAATGGGTCTGCTGATTTTGATTTTCAGTTTGTGCTCACTGGGTTTGCTGACCAGATGGTTGTATAGTCGGCATATAATCCACAAAGGTCAAAGTATCTTTCGGTCATGGCCTCATATTGTTGATAAATAATCCCATGATTATAGTGGTGTGGTATGTGATTAAATTCACATGATGTTATTTATTGCTGGTCTCTGGCTGTCAATGGCCGAACTATTCTAATGTATTCAACAAAATGCCCAGAACAGATGGGGAAGATTTTTATCATTTAATAACATTATAGTTTTCTTGGAGAGACAATGAGGTAAATGAGAAAGCTTAACACTTAAAGCACTTAGATGTGAACGCTATGACCACGTTTTCCACACGTTTTGTTGTGTTAATAAAGAAATGCTACACAGAGGAGCTTTCAGTAACGTGCTGATGCATTGCTTTTAAACCACTTCATGTCCTCTTGATAATGACACTGATCATTTCATGACAGTGTTGCTGAATAGTCTGCCTCTGCCAACTACAGTCATGCACAAATTACTGGCACTGACAGGCACTTTGAAAAATACTGAGCAGGTGACTGCATGAAACATCTGTCCATCACAAGCAGACGACAAGATACACAAACTTCAGCCAATTAGATGAACCGAGCGTTACACTTGGAGCCAGTAAGTAAATAGGAGCCACCGTTAATGAGGCTGTTATTGTGGTTTTGAAGATGTTGAAGAGAAATTAGAGAAATGTGTAAAGAAAAAGACGATATGCTCAGTTGAGGCTTTACACTCGCTTGGGTTTGTTTTAGTCTTTAACAAAGACTTGAACGACAATAGTGGATGAAATGGAGACAACTGTACGGACAGCATCACCGAGCAGAGGTTAAAATGATGTGACTCACCAGTACCTTAAGAGGGAACTCAGGTCACTGATGAGCATCTCTCAAGTTCACATCAGATTTGTGAATGGAGACCTGGCTCTTGCTGATTGTCATCATTGTTGCAGCCACAAATAAGCAACATGGATCTCGCAACATGGTCTCTCTTTTTATTCTAATCTTGCAAAAATGCAGCCGTTTTTTACATTAAACAGTTGTTGTGCAGCAGAATACAAAAATGACTTGTTTGAAAGCCATCAAAAAGAAAACAAAAACATCAAATTAATAAAAAACACTATTTTAACCTGGACTTTAACCAGGATTCATAGATTTACAGAAGGATATTACACGTCCTAAAATCCTAAACCACAACCCTAACCCTGGTCAGACAGTTTATTAAACCCACAATAAGAAAAAAAGACTAAACTGAAGAGAGAAATGACTTGTTTGTGGGAAAACCAAGATAAACTACCCAAGTCATCAAGATATCATTACACTTGCTTTGCCTTTTGTAGGTGATCAGACAGCTGTAATCATGTTTCATTTAATTCAATGATCATTTAATGTCAACTGGTTCCTGTGTTGTAAAAGAGAAACACTTCTCTCTCAAAGAAGTCGCATGGCTGTCCTTAAAGCAGCCTGAATGAATTATAACTCAGGACAAGGGACACTAGCTCTATCTTGGACTACAGCCTCGCCCTGTGGCGTGCCAACTATCAAGCTCTGTACTTAACAGATTATTTGACATCATCTTGATTCTTTAGGTCAATTAGATCGGCTCAGCAAATGTTCTTTTAAGTGGCCATCCTCCCATCCTATCAGAGGTCAGAGTCATTTTTTACAGCATCATAAATAATGAGAAGTTTCACTCAGATGTTTGCGTGACAGGAGATACTTACCATTCTAGGAAGTGCTGTCAGACATCATGCTGAGCCAGACATTCATGCAAACAGCGCTCACCTAGCTTTGGAGAAAAAAGCAATAGTTATGAATAATTCATATTTTCTATGTTAGGATAAAACATTTTTGTCACAAAAAAGTTCTCTTTACCTCTCATGTATTTTCTTCATTTACATTCCCACTGTTGTGTATTTGTTCCATCTTCTTTCGTATTGTGCCGTTTCTTCAAATTCTTCCAAGACTTTTCTCCTGCGGGGTGAGCAGTGGAGTAACAAGCTTTATAAAAGTAGGATTTGACTTGTTAGTCATGGAGGCTGACTGGCATTTTGTCCGCTGGATGAAAATCAGAGGGAGCTTTTCCTCCCCGTTTCCCCAAAGAGTCCCAGCGTAATAAGGTAACCCTTGATCCATATACTCTGAGGAGAGTAACTCAACGAGGGATGAATTTAAAAGACCTTATTTTGAACTCTTTTGAGTCAAAGATCTGTGGTGTGGTAGCATTCAGATATCAGATCTGAGCCACTGAGCAGGGTAAAGCAGAGGTTCATGCTACAAAGCCCGGCCTGGATCTGAGCCACAGTCCAGATGTATGACAACGTATAATCACCTGAGACTGATTTAATACAATTTAATCCACAGAACATTTTTCATACAAAGTCGAGAGCACTTTTAATACTGCGTGTTCAAAGTTGGACTGATGCAACTTGACTGAACAAATGCATTCCTGTTTGCTGTAGACGCAGGTTTTTGTCGGCTAGCGCTTAAACGCAACATCCAGGTGCACATGCTAACTTTCACTGAGGATGATGTGGCCATGGCAGCATGAATGGCTGCAGCTAACTTTTTCTTGTTTACCCACCATAGCAGGATGAGCATATAAAAGCTGTGATGTGTTGCACTAAATCATTGTCACCTGGTTTACTATTTTAGGACATCTATTCCTGTCAAATAAACAGTGGAATGAGATGAACGTCTCACACGGGGGCTTTGAAACTGACAGAAACTCATGGACAAAAAGTGATAAGCTTGATCAGTTTTACCTAAGAACAAGACAGCTGGCAGCAAACTTTCAGTCAGGCTATCTGTAATCACCACAGACCACTCCAAAAAAAAGTAGCCTAAATAACTGAAAAAGCCATGCTTATCAGAAATTGTTACACAATCTGTTGGCAGGATTATGTGCAAAAAGGAGTGTGCCAGATCTATATCTGAAACTTAGGACATAAACAGAATTGATGACATTCATTATTTTCTAAGGCGGAACTAAAACTTCAGACACTTTCTTTACTCAAAAGAACTGAGAGAATCTTTCTTAACTATGAGACTCAAGACCTGAGGTTTATGCCAGTTTTTCTCATAAAGCAACGAATAAATGAAAAAACTCAAGAGGCTCCTTTAAAGCAAACCTGGTTATTCTAAATGCGAATTATCGATGTGAAACCTGCGTATGGGTTGCTATCAGTCTTTACAGAGATTCCATTCATACATCTGCATTGAGTTTTTAACTGCCTGCCGTCATCTCTGTGTCTACACGCATCTATATGTGCATCTATGTGTTGCATTAATAATCACAGCCATTTTGCCTGCACTTAGAAGCAAACTGCTCTCTGTCATTCATGGAGTTTTCCTCCATGTATGCTGGGTAATAACATCACAACACTAGTTTGTCTCAAGTGCTCTTCGGGCTTTGAATTCTACTTTTCTGCCTGTGATCTCTCCTCTGTTTATGCTCTGTCTTCAGGAAATGCCCCCTGTGTTTTCCTCACTCTTTTATTCTTCCCCTCTCCTCCTCTAGTCTCATCCTGCTATTTTTGCTGCTGTATTTCCCATACCTCACTCTTTCCCTTCCTGTCAGTCTTCCATGATAATTGGCAAGTGAATCTGCCTGCATTCCTGCTTTTGTTTTTTATGCCACTTAATGTTGATCTGCTCTATTGTCTGCCCTCATATATATCTTACTTTCCACTTCTGTCCATCGCCTTTTTTCTGTCCATCTTAATGTATTACTGCGACTCACCCAAAAGATCTATTTACCTGCTCTGCACCATAACTATGTTTACTCCTCTTTCATCAGTTCACTCTCTCCTCCTCCTGTGTTGCAGGATATTCGTGGTGGGAGTAGGCTTCTTCAGCCTGTGCTTTCTAATGACCTCTCTGGGGGGGCAGTTCTCAGCCAAGAGATTAGGGGACTCCCCTTTCACCATCCGAACAGAAGGTATTGATCTGTGTTGTGTGTATGTGTGTAAACAGTTCCTTCATTAAGTTGAAATGCAGTTGTGTCACTGCAGATTGCAAAACTGTACGTTTCTACCTTCCTGCTTGTGCTTCGCTGTCTATATGCAACTCCTACATTCATTTAGATTTTCAATAAGCACTGGCAAACAAAGGAAGCACATCCTTGTGTTCTTAAGTCAGTGAGTGGTTTACTGTTAGGGTACAAGGTTGCCCACATCCACTGAGAGGCCAGAGAGAGGCTCAAAGACGTTGTTTTGACACAGTCCTGAGATGAAAGATAACCAGAGAGTAATTTCAGTCTGTGTTAGAAGTTTTGGATGGTCATCCTGCAGTGACAGCTGCCACGATCTCTGAGCAAACCAACGTAAACACAGCGGGGAGTGATGTGTGAATCATTGTGACTTTGGCACCGTTGCATAAACCAAAACTAAACTGAAGAGTGTGGAGGGAAGCCGGATGAGGTAAATGTAAACTGCATTATTCAGACAGTTAAATTATTCTATCTGCATTGTGGCAGAAGAAGCCTTGTCTGTAGGACGTGTCCTTCAGCTCAGACCCTGGCTGTGCCAAGACAGATGCAGCATGAAATGAAAAATCATCAGCTTACAAACACTCCTCTCTTTACATATCTTTAAAGGTGCTGTAAGAACTGTGTTAAAAGAAACCTGTTGCTGTTTTAGTTATTTTTTCCACCTATGTTAGTTTTATGAAACTGGTTTATTAACTGCCTGTGTCATATTTTATTAAAAGTTGAAATAATCTTTTATGTGAAACCTTATGTTAATATTTTGTCTTGTATTGCATCTTGACCAGCCTTCCCTGGAAGAAGATATCTTGTATCTCAATGGGACTATCCTGGCTAAACAAAGGAAATAAATGAATAAATACATAAGATAGCAGAAGAATTACATCTCTCAAGTAGTACATTCATTTTACAGTCTGTCAGATTATAAATCCTAAGTCTGTGCTGCTCTTCACTCGCAGCCTGCCACTATTCAGATGGTAAAATAATTGTGCAGGCAACACATGATGTCGTAGCCAGATGACATGGCTTTCAGTGTACTAATAAGATGGTTAAAATCGCACAGTGTACAATTGCCAGAACATATGCTAAGCTTGTGAAGTATTCAGCCGCAAGATGGGAAAGGTGAAAAGCCAGACTAAGAGAGAAAAGAAAGAGACAGAAAAAGAAATACATGCAGGGGCTGACAAGTCATAGGAGGCAGTAATCAAGAGTAAGATGATAGGGACAGGCAAGCAGGGAGAGTAGAAATAACCAAACTGCAGAAGGGAAGCGGATTTAATAGTTTTACTATTCAGGCTGGAACAAAGAATCACTCATATCAAGTCTAGCTTTTGCTTAGAGATGAGATCATTAACACATCAAAGGGAGTTTTTTTCAGGCGATTTGTGGATTTCTGCTAAAATCATTCTAAACATCAAAATGGATCTTAAGTCCCTTCTAAAGATGAAGCCACTGCTCAGTAGCTATTACGAGCTTGTTGTAGTGGCACATAAAGCAAAGGGATTCATTTGAGATATAGCTAAATAAACAATGACATCAGTCTCTGGGACCAATAAAAAAGGTATATAGATAAAAGAGTATAAAAGGGTTGCCAATTAAATGTTGTCAGTCATAATACACCGAGTCTTAATAACGTCAGAGATATGTGCAGAAAATGTTTTTTTCCATTTACAGAAAATATGTCCGTGAACTGATAAACAACTCCTAAAGATTATGCTGTAAGCATCACTAACCTGATGTGTGCATCAGCTTTTGATCATCTGAGATCACATTTTTGCAGGACATGGTTCACATCAATAGATTCTTCTTGTGAATACCAATCTCAGAATAGTGTTATGCACATCAAAGAGACATCTTATTTAAAATGAATGGGTTTGACTCCAATTTGTTTGTGTTGAGGTTAGCATATTTTTTCCTTCCACACAGTAAATGCTGTGTCCATGGACACGCACATTGCAATTACCAGTATTTATGAAATATCCAACAAATACTTACAGATTGAAAGTGATTCCCTGGGTAGAACTTTTCTAGCTTTAGTGCAGCTCTGTGGTCTTTGGTCCACAGACACTACTTCTGACCTTAAAAGTCATTAAATCTCATATCACTGAGCCCAGTATAAGGTTTCTGCACCTACTGCTGCAAGGAAAGTGCTTTTTTTTTGGCAAAGCCGCATCTTACCAGTGAAATGTCATACACTGGTCAGCCAGCAATATCGCATGACCCAGAGTGTGGGTTGATACCAGTGGCGAGGCAGAAAAAATTAGCCCTGGTGGGAAAATTGAAAGTCAGAGGTCATTTGTATGGAGGCCAATGATTTTCCTCTCGCACTAGTTAGAGTTCTGAGGGCATTCCTTGACGTTTGTGCGTTGAAGCTTTGCTGTAGGTCAGTTTGTGTTGGCGTGAGAGCACCGTAAAGACAAAGCGAGCATCGTTGTGAGTGTGAATTCAGGAATTGGTATGTATGAGTCTGTCAGACGGAGAGATGAGCGGATGAAAATGGAGGTGAAAACTACTGGTTTTTAACACTAACGCAGACACAAATCTCAGCTCAGGAGCAGTGTGTGTGAGAGCAATAGAGTAGGGGGAGGAAGAGGTGTTGTGTGTGTGGGAGGAAGGTCATCTGGGATTATGATGTCAGAGATAAATTGAGATTACTGTGTTTGTGTGATGAATTAGGATTCGTGTATATGTGTCAGTGATTCTTAGTAAAATGTGCTTGATTAATCAACCATTCATGTGCTGCAGCCTGGTAAGACATCTGGAGCAAGCTCATTAAAAACTGCATAGTCTCCAACTACATTTTCTCATAGGAGTTCAGTGTGTGTGCGTGTGTGTGTGTCTGTCCATATTTGTTTGTGTCATTTCTGTAGTTAAATATCTTAATTCTTGACAATGCACGGAGGCTGCTCATAACCCTGTGGTCTTCTTTGCCTGGCTTCAGTTGTTCACGTGTGCCCAGCTGTTTCAGCTCTTTTCTCTCTGGATGCGTGTGGTTCGCTAGCACACGCTGTTGTGCTGCTTTCTTCTTTTGTGTTTATTTGTGTGCTTCTGACACACGTGTGTTTCTGACGAGCTGGCTGGAAATTGGCTGTTAAATGGGGCGATGGCAGAAATGTGGGACAAGATTTAGACCAGAGAGACAGAAAGACTGATCCATCTGCTCCCTGCGAAATCAGCTTGGCAAAACAACTGGCCCTTTCATTAAGCTTCCACTCGCCACCTGCAGTGCTGCACACACACTCTCACAGACAGACACATGCAGACCCACTCTCACTTTCACATCAAGTTCATGTCATCTCTCGCGGACCGTGTATGTGAGATCAGGAAACATTGGCAGCAAAACACACTTTATCATGTAATAATTTTATTCAGGGTCATTTTCCTGCCACTTACAACATCTGGCCTTTTCATGATTGTAACTATTTCACAGCTGCCAAGAAATTTAGAGCCTTGCGAAAGATTTCAAATTGCAAGAACCAAAATTGTAATTGCCCTTTATACAAGTCCATCCCCAACAAGGTCAGGACACTGTGTGAAATATCAATAAAAAGTCTCAACAATCAATATTTTATGTACAGCAGAGCAACACAAACCACATTTTGAAAGTGAGACATTTTATTATTATGTGAAAAATATTATCTCATCTTCAATTCGATGGCAACAAAAAAGTTGGGACAGGGCCACGTTCACCGCTGCCTGGCATCCTCTCTTCCTTTAACCACAATGTAAATGTTCAGGGACTGAGGAGACCAGTTGCTGGACCTTTGGAAGAGGAATTTTGCCCCATCAGCAGTTCTGTGTCCTCTGTTTCATATTTTCATGATGCACCAAATGTTTTTAGTTGGTGAAAGGTCTGGACAGCGAGCAGCATGGCCTCTCCGGCTGCTTCCTTGTATGATAGAGCAATAACCTGCATTTGCGGATGGCACGATGAACTGTGTTCACATACAATGATTCCTGGATGTGTCCCTGAGCCCATGCAGTGATTTCCATGACAGAATCGTACTCGTTTTAAGAGCAGTGCGGCCTCAGGGCCCGAAAATCAAATGAATCAAATCAAAAATAGATTTTTGGCAATGGCCTTTGAGCACGGAGATGTCTGCGATTCTCTGAATCTGAATATCATCTTCTACAGCACATGATATTCAGAGAACAGTTTTATCATATTCTCATGATATTTTCTGAGTATCCAGTATTGCAGATGGTGGAATATTCAAAGTCTTTTTGCAGATTACCCGTCTTTACTTCTGAGACACTCTGCTTCTCTGAGGTGCTCTTTTTATACCCGGACTTGTTACTGACATATTTCCAATTAATCCAATTATCTGCAACATATTTCTCCAGCATTCTTTTAAGTCCCACTTCCTTTTACAGCTTTTTGTTGTCACTCTCCCTAACTTTTTTTTGGATGTTTTGCTGCCATCAAATTCAAGATGAGGTAATACTTTCTTATTAAAGAGTAAAAGGCAAATTTTCAACATTTGTTATGTTTTCTATGCTCTATTATGAATAGAGTATTGGTTTATGAAGATTTGTTAATCGTTGAATTTCTCTCTTAATCTGCATTTCACATAGGGTTCCATCTTTTTTGGAGCTGGGGTTGTGTTTCTGGAGAAATGTCACAGGACAACACAGCACATCTGCCTCTGACTGAGGACAGTGGAGGCAATGAGACGGGTGTTTCTGTAGTATGATAAAGACCTTGCTATTGCAGTGCAATACTGGCAGTGCTTGTCCTAAAAGTAGCCAGATTTCACGCTAGTTGCTAAGAATACATGTTTAATTAACTGGTCAAGCTGGCGACTGTTTCCACTTGTTTTCTCATCATTTTCAGACAGTGTAAAGTGTGAGCATAATTGCAGTACTAATGATTGCAGCAATCGGACTTTGCCAAGTCAGATCACCATCATCAGTGGTATTCCCCATCCTGAGAAGGCTGATGATGTGGGAGCTTCTCCAGCTGAAACGACTGAACATGTCTAATTTTGTCCGGTTATGCTGCCTTGTCTCAAATGCTCTTAGTGCACTTGACAGCACATCCTGACAGAGGAATGTCTAAGACCAGTGTCTTCAATCCAGTGCCTTTAGCTTTTCACTGACATGACCTCTTTATCAAAGGACTTCATCTCAGAAAGCCCTCACATGGGTAAAGTGAACTTCTTTCTAAAAGGGCAATATGTCTATGTCTAGGATTTAAAGTCATTCATGGGGAGATTTTTCTTTTGTATTTTGTTTTATTCATTTCTTTTGCTAAAGACTTGGAATAATAAATATGCGATCCAGATGAGTTTGCAACTCTCCTTCGGTGCAATGATTTTCTAAATATATAGACAATCATATTTTGTTGCTTTTATCAGTATCTGTTTTCTGAGGCTAATCAGCAAACATGTTGAGTTTACTGCAAGATTATTATGAACACAAGTAGTCATTTTCTCTGTATGAATCAAATAAATAGGATTTCATCTCACATTGTTTTTTTTGCTCAAAATAGCATCCAAATTTCTGTGAGGCTCTGTGACCTTAGTGGAAGCTGGACTGATAGCAATTGTCTGTGTATTAGCTGGATTTCATCGCCACCTCTCGCTTCCTTGGATTATCAGCTTCCACCGGAGATTCAGAGTGCTCAAATCCTTCCTCAGTGACTCATCGAGAGCTGCGAACCGGAGATGGAGAAGCAGCCTTTTCAATGGCGAAAATGGAAAAGTGGAGTATGCAGCAGGAGGTGCGGAATTGAGATGTGTTTGTGTGTCTGTGAGAAGCATGAAGATTGCATTGGTCAAAAGAGACAGGAAAAGAGAGATTAAAATGTGCATTTATTGAGTTTTTTCTCATGATTAGAAACACATCATATATATTAAGGTAACACTGTTATTGCAGCTTATTACTCAGGCAATTCTCTCCATTTAGGTGCTTGCAAAATGGGACAGAAAATTTGAACTTTTACAGTTTTCTGGTGTACATTTTACTGCTACCTCCTTGCAAATATCATAAATCAGCAAGAAGAAATCACCCAAAATGGGAGACATTGAATTATCAAGAGCAGAGCTCTCTGTTTGGAAATGCTGCTGTACTTTGATCCAAGCAGGGGCTGAGACGAATGGCTGCTTGACTCAGATTAAACTGTTTTTTTGTGACGCTCCTTTGCCCTCAGCCAAAAAAAGGATTCATGCTAATGTGTCACATTCATGAGAGACATTTTTACTTGCGTCCTAAGAGGACCTCAGTCCAGAATTTACACTGATTAAAAGTATTATGCTTCATAAGTGTCATTAAAAGCATGCACACGCTGTTTTCACGAGAAGGAGTTCACTTTACGTCACCTTAATTTCGTTGTACCTGTAGAATGAACAATAAAGATATTCTACATTCTATTCTATTATTCTCAACAGTTTCTTGCAACACTGACAGACTTTAGTTTGTTTCTGCTGGTCAGCTGCAGCTTTTCAGTGTGGAGTATTAGTGTTTTCAGCAGACTATTTTTGAGTGGGCTACCCTTGTATGTTTGGCATCTTGTTCACATATTTATTTTGTAATTCCTTTATGACACAAAGTACATTTTCTATGTGCTCAACACTTCTTCTCTCTCTTTTTTTTTTGTTAAAATGCAAAGCCAGTCTGAGCCCCACAGAACATATATATACAGGAGTAATTTGACTTCCATTGGTATTATCTGGTGATGTTAGTCTGACTTTGACAAATTCAGTTTTGTAAGCTTTTAGTCTGAAGTGTTGACATGTATTTCAAAAGTCTAATTTTGTTGGACTAAAAAAAATTGACATGACATTTTTTTCTGATGGAAACATATTGTCTGTTACAATTAATGAACACTGCACAAAAACATCCATCCGTCATCTATACCTCTTAATCTGATTCAGGGTTATAAGGAGCTGGAGCCCAGTCCCTCACAGGGCCACACAGAGACAACAGACAAACAACCGTGCACGCTCACGCTCACTCCTTGGGACAATTTAGAAGCACCAATTAACCTGCCATGCATGCTTTTGGACAATGGAAGTAGGCTAGAGTGCCTGGGAAGAGCCCACGCAGACGCAGGGATTTGACGCAGGAAGCCTTTTGGTGTGAGGCGACAGGGTTAACCACCACACCACCGTGCACATCCATCACTGTTTTGAGCTAAAGTTAACTGCTTTCTGTCTCTCGCACTGCCCCTCTTCACTGCAGACAAAGAAGGAAGATTTTGCATTGATACATTACTACAGCTTGTTTGACCACAGGTAGCAGCTTTTTGGCGCCCGAGAGGACAAACAGCAACATGGCTCCTGACTTTGATATGACATGTGAGTCAGAAAGGAGGAATTAAGACATGCTGTTGCCTCCAATGTGATCATGTTTTAATCACAGCCAAAAGTAACTGAACTAACCAATATTTTAAGTCTTCTTTTATGTAGTAAAGACCGTGGGACACCCAAGGTTGAATGACTTACTTTTAAACTCTTGCATAGCGTACTTTCTATAATATATACTTTCTCCTGGAAACCTTTCAAAAGAAATCATTCAGTGCATGTTTTTTTCATTGTATTCTCATTAACTTTGACATTTAAACGTGCTAACTGAGTCCTGTAGAGCCTGAGATGTGGCTCTTCAGTTTTTTGCAATTTCTCTGATCATAGCTCAGCCTGACATTGTGTTGAGCTTGCTGTGACATCCACTCCTCAGAGGATTGGTGATAGTGACAAAACTCTTTATAACTTTATAACTGTCCCCAGAGGTTTGGGGAGCAACAATTTCATCAAGATCGTTATTCGTATCAGTATCTTTCCTTCTTGGTATTGTGTTAACACACACAGGAATGCTTCTGACCAGCAAACTACCAAAACATTTATAGAGGTAATAACACTGACTGATAATCAAGTAATCAGGTGGTTTTGATTAGCAGCACCTGGCTGCTCCTTACCTTCTTAGTTCCTCGCAGTGTTTATAGTGTTGCATTTTAGCCCAGTTGTTCTGAAACAATGACAAGATGTGTTGAGTTTTGCTGTTCATCAGAAGACATATTTACCACATTTAACTTGAAGACAAAAGGACCAGGTGTTCCTTTTATTATGTCCTGATTTATAAAGCCTGGTAGTTGAAAAAGGGTTTGCATTCTCTTAACATGTGACTGTATATGTCAAAAATGAAAATGCAACATTCTATTAAGGCATTGACAAGCATTGAAAGGTAATGATGTACTTTGTTTTTACAGCTAACCGACCTTAATTTAGTCAGTTTTACAGAGATGGAAATTCAGCTACAGCTTTATCATTTGACAGCAGACATTTCACTGTGTATATCTTAGTACGTCTGAATCTAGTAGCTTGTATCAGTGAAGCACATCCCACACCCACACTACTGCGGTCCATATTAATGTTTTTTCTTCTCCCCTCTACACTGGATGTTGATCTCTAAGGTACCTTCCCTGCAGTTATGTTTTCTTTCTTGCTTCATGTCGAACAAATCTGGCGTGACAATCTTCTTCATGTCACTGGTGCTGGATGCAGCTGGGGAGTCACTTAGGGAGTCCACTTTATCAGTGCAGTCATAGCCTGTGGAGTTTGAAAAGATATGTGTGTGTGTGTGTGTGTGTCTGTGTGTGAGTGAGAGAGTGTGTTTCTCTCTGAATAACACCATCAACTACAGTATGGGCCAAAAGTATGAAATTGTTTGAGAGATCAAAGAAGCCTTCTGAAACTGAAAGATTTTGTTGAATCTTCTTTTGTTATTGCTATCCCACATGCTAGATTAAAATGAACAAGGTACTTTAATATTAACTGTTCTATTTGGTGTAACATATAGAAATGAGAGAACACCAGGTTGCCTTCTATGTGTCTGCATGTGTTTGATTCCAGCCTGAGTGCATTGTATAAGTAAATGTGGGCGTATGCAGCAGCTACAGTTTATTACTTTGTCAGCATAACCTGAACAAATTGATCCAAATGTTTTCAGAGGAATGATCCATATTACAGTAAGGATGTGTATCAGAACTGTGGACCCGGTGAGTTTCTAGCTTGCAAATGTGAAAATTTACAAATCCATTAAATACAATTTAGAGACTACTAAAGGCATCTTTTACAGAAGACTTTTTGTGTGCATTTGTTTTGTGTGTGGAGCTGCTTTTTGATTTCCATCCAAAAAATTAAGTCCAGAATAGCCAAGTTCCCAGTATAGAATGAAACTGTACACAGAATCATACAGAAGTTTAACGGCTGAAATGGTTTCTCTTAATTACCAACGCATTTTCTAAGAATGTGGAGAACTCTCCATTTGTCGAAGTTAAGATAAGCTATGAGGTCATGAGTAGGGTAGTGTAAGAATAAAAGGACGAAAGGTCACAAAAAAACAAAGAAACCCTGTCAGGTTGTGTTTGTATTCATCATCAGGTAATACCTGACGTGACTTTACACTTGCAACTAAAGAACCTGCCCATACAAGTGTACTGTTACTTCAGTCGTCTCTCTAAACTAAAGCTGTACTTTGTTTTAGCCATCGGGAATATTGAAATGGATCTCAAAAGAAGGATCCTGATGTGTGAAGCTCTTTGAGGTTATCAGAATTTTCAAAAGAATTTATGTAAAATATATTCTGAAGTCCCAGCCTCAAGTAAAGTATGTTTAAATCTGGGCTGCATCTTGTCAACACACCTTCATTATCTGTATTTATAACTTTCCAACTCTGTTACCCCTCTTTGCAAACCTCAGAGTTTGAGTTTGTCGTGTTGTCCTCAGTCCAACCTTAACACAAATATACATTAGTGAAAAAGCCCATTTAATTCCCAAAGAAAAAGGGACATTTTATTTGATTTTTTTTAACTTAAGTGCTTCAACTCCACAGTAAATGTGCAGTTTCTCCACAGCACATTATATAATCGTCCTCTCTCATCGAAGGTTACTCTGCAGCAATTTGCTGTTGCAATTACCCGGTCTGCATCAAGCTTTGTCTGAAGGTTGCTAACACATCATTTCCTGTGCCATAAGGTGGTTACTTTCCTAGATCCTGATAGTCATCCACAAGTGTGCTCAAGCTTCCATTTTGCAGATATACACTAACGGTGTAAAGCAATAGGCCCTGTAGGCTCACAGTTTGGAAAGACTGCTGCTTGTATTGTTTGCGATGACAAAAAGGGCAGCTGTATGTGTCTGGTTTCTTTCCTGGTGAGGGCTGATAAGGCTTTAAAACCACACTAAGTGTGACTTGAGATTACTTTTTTTTACCTTGAACCAACTCTTTGTCTCATTTTCTATTGTTGTCCTCTTGCTCCCATTCTCTCTATTTCTTTACCGCAGAGATGAATCTATTAAGTATACGATGCGATAATGGTACTGTAGCTGTTATTTTGCTGTTATTTCCTGCTCCTACACCAGGACCTGTGTGAAATACATTTAGACTTTTCCTCCGACGCCAAAGGAACATTTTCATAGTTGTTTGAAAAATGATGGTTGAAGTTATTTTAAAAGGCTGGAGAATTCTTTTATTTGACACAAAGTGTATTTCACCATTAAAGTTATGTCAACATTAATCATGACATTTACATTTAACATGCATATTTTAGCTGTTTTTATACAGGTGATTGAAGAGGATTATGATGATTTTGCAGAAATATCCCAGTTATCTTAAATGATTGCAGTCATACACTTTTGTAGCAACTGTGGCAAGCCAAACAGGACCTATGACCTTTATCTCACTGTGTGCTTTAAAAAAGACTGCACTTAACAGACAGACATTAACATTAGCAACACATCAGAGTGCTGTAGTGGCCATCATTTCAGTGGTTTTCACAGGCTTTATGGCATTGAGTTCAACAACATTTGACAGTGTAATCTGCAAAATACCGCATGTATATAAAACAAATCTGTGCAGACATGAATAAGTCTAACGGAGAATCACTGACCATTTGTTCTCAAATTGTCATACAAGCTGCACAACAGCTGTATGCAACATAATAACTGACAGAGAGCAGAATCAAGTGTCTGCATAAGCTTTTATAAAGAATATGTTTCATACACTGATTGTAGATTAGCAGCACAGTGAATCCTACATTATATATGCACTGTAACTAAAGTGCATTGTTGGATGTGGTGCTTATGTAGCAGCTCAGCACCTATGAGGACACTGGTGCTATTTTAAGAAGGGCTGCTAGGAGCAAGTGAAATGCCTCTGAGGGCAGCAGAACTGCACTATAGATAGACACGTGATGAGAAAACAAAAGATGAGGGAGATTGCTCCCTCATTGTGAGTTAACTTTCCACAGTTCTTCTTGTTTGTTTCTCCCTGCAAAACACAACAGTTTTATTTGCATCATTTGGTGCACTCAGACTGCAGCTCTTTTTCATCTTTGTCTCTGCGTTCTGCTCTTTCTCTCCACTTTGCTGTCGTTTTATTGTCTTTTGGTGTGGTGTCTAGTTTCAGGCCATGTGCTGTTTGTAGGAGCGAGAAGTTGGTGTGGACGCACGACGAGCTGATGCAGTTGATTTAGCTTCATCATATGTCTGTGTACTAGCCTCATAAGGAGTTTCTTTGACAAGATTAACATGAGGTGAAGTTTTCAAGTCACTATGTAAAGTTAATGTGGTTTGTTCATGTCCATGTATCGAACTATCATCTCCAAAACATGTTGTTTACTCAATTGTGTGACATACTGTAACTGGTATTTAAATTAGCATTTAAAGCACATCTGTTCTGCTTTGGGGAACTATCTGGAATGTGGAATTTTCTTTTTTAGATTTGCTGCTGACCAACACTGTCTACCTGACTGAGTTCCAGCATAACACTTTGTTCACTTCTATTTTAATTTAGAAAGTTCAATCTATTTATGTTTCTCTTTTACAAGCATGGTGCTCAAGATTAAATGTCTCTTGTGGCCTCATGAGAGCTATTTCCAAATGGGATTGCGATTCAGCATTTTGCTCATGTGAAAATAATGTTTATAACAAATGAGCTTTACTCCATTCTGTCTGATGTTTAACACCAAGCACTATAAAAGCATTGTGATCTCTTCTTATCCCTACCTTAGTAAGTAAATGCTTACTAGATAAATCTAGTGTCATGGGTCATGGCAGAGAATGAGGAAAAAGCAGTTCAGTTCCAGAAAAGGAACTGAAATAGATAGAGGTGAATAGCATCTTCGACGGAATCTTGCTATAGACTAGACAGGTGGACATAACCTCATTTAGTTGTGTGTGTGTGTGTGTGTGTGTGCAGCAGAGTGAGCGATTAATTGTGTCTTTGCTAAAAGAAAGGCTGAGTGGTTGGTGTTAGTTCAGGAGAGCTGGCAAACGCTGGGACGTTTTCATTTTAAGCGACGGAATATATGGCAAAAGCTAAGATGAGATGGAGCAAGTGTGCTGAAAATGTATGAAAATGTATATCTCAATACATTGAGAGACTGTCACATAGAGATATAATTACAGCCAGGCTCCCTGCATCCACTTCTTTCTACCCTTTGCTTATCGCTCCAGCTCGCATCTTTTCTACCAACACACAAATGTGCAAAATGACATGGCAGCAGCAATGACACGGGCATCACTTATATTACACGTTGTGCTGCACATCCATCAGCAGGTAATGTCAGCCATTGCTCCTGTCAAACAAAGATTCTAACAAAAGTGCTCCCTAACGATAGCCTCGTCCAAGTCACCGTCCAATTGCTGATGTCTTTCGTTCCTGTGAGGTGTTGTTCTATCGACAGTCTTTTTGATAAATGTTGAAGGCTGAAGGAGAGAATTTATAGTTTCTTCCCAATCAAGGTTTCCTCTCTTGACTCTGCTCCATTCATTTGACTGTGCATTGAAAAGATAAGGACTGATTTTAATTTACCTCTTAAACCAGTGCATTCCATTTGTGGCATATTTACATAATGTGATAATGCATCAGAGAGGGCCGTATGTCTCGTGAAATCAGACACGAAAAGCAAACCAGGACATCTTATTAGTAAGATGCCGTGCGCTCTTGATTATGACCCAGTAAATCATGCTAGAATTTACACACTCAAAGCCACATACTAATCTTTTAAAAACAGAATTATAGTATGATGGCCTAGTTTAATGCAGGCATTAGTTTAGAAGTGTTCTGAGATAATTGTACGCCAGGTGTCATACTCCCAAGCCTTGGATATCTTCTATCATTCAGTTTTTGTACACCTTTGAATGAGAACAGCTTTAAAAAGCACATCCCTTTTTCTCTGTCAGAGATGCTCATCTGACACCCCGTGTGGTTGTGCGGTCACTGTCATGGAGTCTCACAAGAGCCAATATTCTTCCGTACAAAAATACCGGCACTAAGAAGCTGGCAATTACGGAGCAAGATTATGGAAATTCTTACCTCAATAACTAATGGCTATTGTGAGCCACTGTAGAAACTGGATTAAATTGAAATCGCTTGTAGCTTGTATCCTTTGGATGACTTTGTGCATTACCAGCAGTGCAAAAGAACTGATTCTCACAGCTACATGTCAACACAAAAAACTAAAGAACAAAGAAAAATGACATTGCCTCATCCATTAACCGTCTTACTATCACAGATTTTATAATTATTTATTTGTAATGTAAGTATAAGATAAATATTATTAAGTATAAGTTAAATATTACAAAAACGCTGTTGTTGCTTTACCCTCAAGTGAAAACGGCAAAGTTTTTGGCTCAATTTCTTTTTTCTTCCTGAAACACAATGAAATGTCTGGTTTCACATCACAGACTATGAACAGTTGTAGCCTGCTAAGCAAAGTCTGTAAGTTCATATTAACAGAGCAATCTAACCCAATATCTGAACTGGAGTTTAAAAAATGGCCTGAAAACATGTCCACAACCTGCCAAGATTTAAGTTAAAGGTATAGGTTCAAGTATGAAATATTTATAAAAATCACCAGAATCTCAGTAAGATTCTCAAGGTTCCTCACGTTTGAGTTGGAATCTGAAAGCTTGCAGCTTTACTTCAGCCCACATGGTATAAGTGCACATATTCATATTTTTAGACATATTTTAGATTTAATATTTGTATTGTTAGATATTTGAATAAGCTGAATCCCAATACTTGTACCCAGTACTACAGCATATTGTTTTCACAGTTGATTCCTTCACTTGTTTCCCCTCAGAGGTTCACAAAGCAATTGCTTCTGGACATTTCTGCATTATGGCTCAAGAAGAAGAGAGATGACAAAATCTTTTTGGTGACAGCCTCTAACAGATTCAGATAACAGTCGTCCGCCCCGTCTTGATCTTTTGAAAGCAGTGCTGAAAACCATTTTCTATTCACTGGTTACAGTATAGTTTGTGTATTTTACTTGGACTCATTCATTTTTATTGTGTATTTCAGTTTATATTTGTTTCTCATTTAGTTTATATTATATTTGTACAGCTTGTACAGCACCTCTGTCAACCGAGACTATTTTTCAGTGTGCCACAGAAATAAACTCGACTTCACAGGTAAAATTATCACAGCTCCAAACAGAATGACAGTAAACACAGAGCTGAGCAGAAATCTCATTCTGAACATACTGAAGTACCTTAAAGTGCAATACCACAGATGACCACGCAAAACATCCCCAAAGGACATCCATTCAAACTTCTCACATAAAATACTAAGCCAATCAGTTTTGGTCCACAGGTCCTTATAGTGCACGTAGTTTTCAGGAGTAAGCCTTTATTGTCACACTTTTGTCCTATAATGGTCACTTATGACTCCAATCAGACCATCTGGCAACAGGAAAATGCTGTTTTGAAGGACTCAAAACTTAGAAACATTAGATCCAAAACGGGTGGCTGACATCATGGTGGAATCGTCCATTATTTATTTGTAGTCTGTGCTCGGATCAGATCCTTGTTGGCCTCCTTTTACATTGGCTTAAATTACATCATGGCTTTTAATCTCTCTTCTTGCTTTGGAAGGGTGTTTTTCCTTCAAATACTTGATAATTACTGCTATGTCATTACACCCCCATTGGGCAGTATGTATATGTCTAAATGAGAGCAGAACTTTGAATATTTGTAGGTGTGCATCTGACTGCATTGGTCCAGATTTAAGTTTCTTGATTAGCTGCAGAAGATCAAGTTGGAGTAATGTATGTTGATTGATCATTCTTAATTTCCTTAATGGATCTTCTTGAGGCAGTCTCAAAGCGGCTCGGGAATCAATCTATGAAGAATGAAATGTGCCCGGCTCAGCATCCTGTGGTTTGTGAATCTGGGAAGGAATATAAATCCGAAATTATCGATTACACATACAAACATATAAAGGTCGTTACAAAACTGTAAACACCAACATGAGAAAGGAAAAAATAGTTTGCTTGATCTGCCACTGTCAGTACCTTTAAACCAAATGTTTGCCACCATCTGCAGCTCAGCAGATTGATACCACACAACTGTAAGATACCAATCTGTTGTCACTGTTGTCAGGACAAGATTATATCTGTTGAGATAAAGTGGTGTGTGGGCGTGTGTTTGTCTAAATCTGTATACTTTCTTGGCTTCTGTTAGACAATGGACAGTGTTATTTATTACCAGCAACACTATTAAGAAGCCAAAGCCACAGAAATGAAACACATTCACACTATTATAGAATCGTAAATTATATACAGAGACAGTTATGTGAAAAAGAGAGTACAAGGTTTTGCCAGAAAAAGCAATTTTGAAAGAAAAAATAAATAAATACAAGATCAGATGAAGAATAAGAAACAATATATTACACTGTGAATTCTTTTTTAACATCAACTAATCTAATGTGCAGATAGACTATTTGAAACACTAAGTCCTTCATTATTGCTTCCATTAGAATTCAAAGGATAAGTAACAATCAGGTACAGCTAAACAAATACACTGGATTAATTCATCACCAGCAGGTGTGAGCACCTCTATAAAAGCAAACGTTTTGTTAGTTTGCTGGTCTGGAGCATTCAGATGTGTGTTAACACAATGCCACGGAGGAAAGACATCAGCATGATCTTACAAAGCTGCTGCTCATCAGTCTGAGAAGAGCAACAAGGCATTTCCATTTCACAAGTGAAGACAGTTGACAATCTTCCCAAGAGTGGATGTTCCAGCAAGTTCACCTCAAGGTCAGACCATGTAATGCTCAGAGAAACCCAAGAGCAGCCTCTGGGACTCTGTGGGCCGTAGTTAGCATGTGATGTAGAAAAAGACTGCACCAGTATGACTTTTTTAGAACAGAAAGCCTCTTCCTTCTTAAAAGAACATGGCAGCATGACTTAGCTTTCCAGAGTTGCATCTGGGCAAACAGCAAAACGTCTGGAACAATGTCCTTTGGACAGAGACCAAAGTGGAGAGGTCCTCATACCAGCAATCAAGCACGGCTGCAGAGGGGTGATAATGGAGCTTGGTGCCTTGCAGTCTTTGAATTGACCATGACCTCTTCTGCAAATCAAAGTCTTATGTGAAGCCATTTGTCTGACAGCTAAAGCGTGGCACAAATTTGGTCATTCAACAGGATGATGATCCCAAGCAAATATGCAAATATGCAAACTCAACATTGTGTTACATCAGTATGCTTTTATTTAAACTTATTAATTATTTGGGAACCTGGAATATCAACTGTTGCAGTTTTGTCTAATGAATGAGATTACACTTCAAACATACAAATAAACAAGACTTGTATTGATAGTAACTGGTAATAATCACATACAGCATCCATAGCCACTTCTCTTATCTTCTTTCTGACACTTTTATATATCAACTTTTATATGCTGAAAGGTTTCATCTGGAGGTGAAATCCAGACTTAAAAAAGCAAGTTATTTTCACAAAAATAAAATTGACATATACACACTGTGGTGCTCTGTTTGCGGTACTGTTTGATGATTGTTTTTCGCAGTTTGTGTCAGGGAGAAAGCATTTGCACTGAGAGGCAGAGGACAAAAGAGACTGAGCTAATTTGCCTTTTTGTATTGATTTTGTAATAGATAGTTTAAGTTCAAGGGTTAAATAGATTGTTTTAAAGGAGAACAATATTTCAATATATTTTTACAGGTTTAATACTTGCCCATAAGATCCCATTTTTGAATCTATGGTCAAAAATAGGGGAAACATATTGAAATATATATTGTAGCATTGTTTTTATAATGTTTATACACTGCATTGGGTTATTTATGGAGATCTGTTTTTGCTTTCATCTAGCTATTTGTCCCACCTGTTTTATCTTCTAAATTGTGCAGAATGCCGTATTGTCATAATTAATCCATCTTTTCAGAGCATTTTCTGCCACATTAAACTGTCAGTTGCCTTGAAACGGCATAGATAACAGCAAAAACTGATTTTAAAAAGCAAAAGAAAATATTCATATCGAGTAGAGCCCTAAATTAGCTCCCTAAACTACGAAACATTTCAAACAAAATGTTTTTAAGGGGGAACGTTTTAAAAGGAGATGGTTTGATGGAATAGCCCTGCTGAGTTATATCTTCTTATATCAATACTGTCATCCTCAGTCTATTTAGTATTCTTCGAGCGTGTAGGATGTTTAAAAAAAATTCAACTTTGTCCATTTGGGGCTCCTCTTTGATTGAATTTATGTATCTCTATAACAATCATATTGTTGTATATTAGCTCCACTTTAAAGAGACTTTCTTGGCGTTTTTACACTGAAAGGTGGGAAGCTGCCGGATGACAATGAGAGTGGATGCTGACTCAAAAACAAGGTCAGTCTAAATATGTAATGACACTCATTTAAGCCCATGAAACTGGCTTTGTGTGTCTGCAGGATATATATCATTCTCAGTATATGTTTTACTGTAATGCCTTACAAATGAAAAACACCTGAGTATGCATAGTCGTACCAAATGTGTCCCAAACAAAGTCCTGGTGCTGCAGTTGTGCTTTTTCTGACCTGCGCATTCACACACAAAGTAACAACACAAAAACACACTTGGCACTGTCAACTTGCTGTTATCAATATTTCAAAGAGAGCATCATCCACATCCCAGAGGAGTTTGTGAATAATTGATTAGCCATCCTGTGGGATTTAATATGTGTGTTCTTTCCATGCATGGTGTTATCATCGCCGTGCTGTGGCACTCAAATGTGACAGGCACTCATTTCTACCAGGGAAGGTAATATTGGCCTGTGTTCTTCATTAAGTGGCCAGCAGTGTTCATCAGCACAGCACACTTTGTTTTGAATGTCTCTCTACACTCACTAACATCTCATTTCTGCACCACCATCATCAGAAATAAAGCCCAGTGGGGTCTCAGGTAGCTGAAATATAATGTAATTAGGGGGAGACCACAGAGCCTCGGATGCAAACAGAAGCTTATTGAAGCTGTCAGATTACGCTGGCAGGGAGGTCGATCAGAGTCTAAGCTTCAGTGTATGCATGTGTTGATTTGTGTGTGAGTGTATGAGTGTGTTTTGAGACAGCGATAGAGCAGGCAGACACTAGCCTGCCGCAGATTACACAACAGCGTGTCAGTTGGGAACAGAGGGCACTCGTCATCTGGCCTGAATTCTGCCTTATGGTTTTTCCTATCTGTTTTCCTCTCTTTTCTTCCCTTTGTTCCAAATGCCCCAACAGTAGATTCGAAACAGCTTTTAAATATTTAGGTCTTCTCTCCATTAATTTGACACTCTTTCACACCTCAGAGCTATCAGTTCAGTAGCCTTGCTAAACACCAAACATCACCAACATTAACTGTGTAAACCCCCTTCTAAGGGCTAGAAACACTGTAAATGAAGCAGTGACTCGCTGAATAAGGGGCAAAAAAATGATTAAATCCCTTGTTGGTCAGTTGTATATAGAATATATATTTATATATTTTTTTAAATTGCCAACCCAGTATCATTATAAAAGCGACAGACTAAATTTTTTTGCATATAGACTAAGTTCTGTATCTGATCTTAAAGCTTTAAGAGCAAAGTAGACACATAGTAGTAAACATAATCAAAATGTATTCACCAATATGAATATGTATACCCGCCATTAAACATATAAAATATTGGTTGGAATGGGTTGGAAACTAATGTAGAGATTTGTATCATTTATTCATAACGTTATAATAAATTCACTCAATTATTTAGTGCATCTTTTAAGAGTTACTAGCTGTTTCTTTGAAATTGAAACAATTCCCTCGGTTTTCTGATTTAGCCATCTCAGGGCAAAACACAACAATTTGAAGTGTTAAAGTTTGGCCCTGTATAAGACAGTGATATCTATTCCAGCTGCTGTTTATTATTCTTTTGGGGGTCAAAGAGGCAGCTTGCAGTCAAGTAATATGGAGTATGGGCTAATAAAAATAACATGAATATGGGTAACTGACCACTGTTCTACCCCTTCAGAACTGCCTGGCATTTCCCAATTTCGCTTTTTTGTACAACATATAGCACACTTGTCTGAATAAAACCCTTTTTGCAACCCCAAAATACCTAACCTGGCCTCATCCTAGCTGTTCACATCACCTGTAAATGTTTGTACATCCCCAGTTTGCAGCTCACCTTTCACCTTTGTCCATTCTTGCTACAGAAATGGTATGTCTTAAATCCCTCACACACAGTTTCACCAGTCATTTGCTTCATTACCCATTAGTCAGAGTCAATGAGATGAGTGAAGATGCCAGGTCGCAAAAACAAGACATTCTGCCAAACCCCCGAGCACAGAGCAGAGTCTTGACAGATGTTAATCTATACCCTGTAGATTGAATTAAAGGTCCAGACGTCCACACATATAACAGCAGATAAAAAGAAGACAGCAATCCTGTAGAATAGTTTCTCTCTGGGAGAGAAATTAGAGACAAAAGTCACACTGATTTGAAATGTCACGGACATGTTAGTATTATGGTGGGGAAAAACTCAAAATCCCCAAACTATTTGAGAATTTGAACTCTACCAGGCAAATAAATGTAGAGAGATAAGGAAATCCTTTTTTGGTCACCAAATAAGCCAACCTGAAGCAAACAGTGGATTTTACAACCTTTACCAAAAGATGTAGTTCCAAATAAGACAAAACAAGGTATGAAAAACATTGGATGAAGCTTGAAAGCTGAAAGATCTTGGAAGAATTAAGAGGTTGGTAAAGAAAGCAAAGTTGTATAAAAGATGGCGTTATTATCTGAGTCACAGATATTCTTTCATGTCTCCCTGTCTGATATTTTCTTTGCTTCCTGTATTTTCTAATTTCTCTAAAACTGATGGATGACTGTCTTTTTCACCTCCTTCATTTCTCTCTCTTCCTTCAGGGCTGCAGTGCAACCACGTTTTACTGTGATGTTCCCTTTTAGCTTATGTCGTGACACAGTTCATACAACAACTGCCTTAGGTTTGGGTTTCACCTTGCACATGTGCACAACAATAGTGTTGTACAAAATGCCAAAACATGTGCTCCTTTCATTTTAGATCCATGTTTTTTTTTCCTTGAACATAGTTGACATTCATAAAACATAGCAAACCATCTTTGTTCAATTAATCCACATCTGGTTAGGCTAAAAGAGCTCTGAATCACTACGATTCTTCATTTGCTGGTTTCAACGTACAAAAAAAACTTAAAACCCTTAAAAAAACACTATTTTGAAACTCAAATTGGATGATTGGAATGGATCTTTTAAAATGAAAAACTGTGAACCCATCTTTTAGTTTATTGTAGTAAATTACACTTTGTCCCAATTATATTCTGCAGTATTTTTTTCTGCTGTATCCCGTTTTCCAACCCCTTCAGCAAATGTGAAAATAGCCCAATCATTTAACAACACCCAGCTGTATGGTAGATATACTCTATACCTCTATTCCAGGAAATTCCTCAGTATGACCTAATTTTCACCTACTCATATGTGCACTCAGACACACACACACACACTCACACACACACGTAAACACACAGCTGAGCACACATATGACCGCTCAAACACGACGCTCTGCGAAAAGGTCACATCATACATATTTCTCATCTAAATTCTCTCATGCCCCAAACTAACAGACACACACCCATTCACACACTTTAAACTCAAAGCCTCGCCGTCTCTGCCAGTCTCAGAGTGAGATAGAATTCTCTGTCACACAAACATAAATAGACATAGCTGTGGGCAAGTAGCCCCTGCAGCTCAGTGTTTGTCTGCTCCGAGCAGCAGAGCAGCAGACAGCAGAGCTGAAAACGTGAAAGTCAAAAAAACAAATGCTTTCTGAGAAACAGTTGGGGGAAATAGTATTGGTTTTGGTGAGTGTTCTACATTCTGATACAGTACAGACTGTGTGCATTTGACCAATTCTAGTATGCATTTTTTTCTTACTGTGGAACATATACCAGGCTTTTGTTGTTCTCATGTAACACACACCTCCTCTGGTCCAAAAAGGCCTTTGATGTAAAATGACATGAACCTCTTCTTGTTTTAGCAAATGGCAGAAAAGGAAGATAAGCAATACCAGCAAAGGGCACTGCAAGGAGGACAACAACTGTGTGGAGGAGAGGAAGCACAAACCATTCAATAAAGCATCCAAAGATTGCTTATGCTTTCTGCAAGCAGCTTTGCAGCAAACACTGGAGAATATAGGGAAAGTGTCCAGAGACATACAGCTGACAGTGACAGTAGCAGCCAATGCACCATGCTAACAATACGGGATTTGATTGCTATCCCAAAAGTTTTAGATTTTTATTGTCTTGATTTTTTTAATCTTTTTGAAAAAGTGCAATGATGGCTTGCACTTGAATGTTTCTGTCTTCAGCCTCAGCACAATGTCTGTGATCGGCTTCACTTTACTGTATGTTCAGAGGCTCTGCACAAGCACACTAGCCAAGCTGTTGCAGGCGTGGTCTTCACAGTCAGTGATCACTGCTATTAAAAATTTAATTTATTAATAAAATTGCTCCATTACCATTAAGCAATGATTATAATCATTGAGTGCTATTAGTGCTTGGAATCAGAGCAGTGCATGAATGTTGTACTTCTTAAAAAAGAAGAAGTTTTTGCAATTAGTGAATAAGTAGTGAATAAGTAACACCACATGTGTTTTTTAGAATGATCTGCAAATCCATGATTCATAAGAAAGGTGCATCAGTCTTGGCTTGAAAGTCATCCGTGAAAGGCCTAGTATTAGTTCAGCTCTGCAGCTGCTGCTCTCATGGCGTGAAGAAAAGATAGGGCTCAGGCTCGTGCTCTTCGGGCTACTCCGTTAGCACTAATCAGTGAAATTTATTTATGGTTTGCCCAACATGTGGCTACATAAAAGTAATTTAAATGAAAGTCAGTATAACACTGAGCTCTACCTGAAGACAACTGCATTGTCTGTATAAAGTGGCAGTCTCTGTTATTGCTGAGGTATGTTCAGCTGACAGTGAACTAGATGCCTGCAATAGTTTTATTCAATTGAATAGTTAAATGTAAATTAAAAAATTTAAAAAAAACTGGATGACATTTCATCATTCGGGATTATTACACCCTTCGACGTACAGATTCAGCAACCAAAGAACATTTTACGGGAGAGGAGATGCATTCCTGTTGTTAAAACCAGACTAAATGCAGTAAAGCTTAACAATGAGCAAGAGTGGAAGGTGTCTGCAGTGGAGATACATAGCTTTTGATTATCGCTTACAAAAGACTTACAAATGATCTAATATGAAGATTTTGTTTGACTTTGTGTGGATCCCCTGAGTTTTAAAGGATATGCTGTACTCCAATGCCTTAAGGATAACAGGGATGCAATGACTCACCTAAAAATTTGCTTTGGTGTGCTATCCATTAGTAGTATCCACTATTAAATTTGAAACTCAATGTGCTGAGACACAGTGTCAAAACAAACACTTCTTTGACGTGATTGTGATTCCAAGAAGAATAATTCTCTCTTATGAAGAAAGACCCCCCCCCAACCAATAAGGCAGGTATAGAAAATGGATGGATGTATTTTTGCAGTCATGGTCATGATGCAAGTGTTGTCACCCCATTTCATCATAGTTTCATCAAGAATTAGATACACCCACACATACACATGGCATTTGTCAAGAGATTAGTCTTTCCTAATGCATATGTGTGTATGCAATTTGGTCTTCATTCAAATGTGTTTTTCTCCTTTTCTTTCTCTAGTCCTTTGTTTTAATGTGCGTCTGCAAGCTTAGTCATGCTGCTTTTTCATCCTGTGTCATCCTTTTAAGATAATCTGTGATAAACCAAAATGACAGAGTGAGATAGAGGGGAAATTGTAGAGTGTTTGAGAAATAAAAGATCAGAGGATAAGTGGCCTTTTACCTTCCTTCAACCTTGGGCAGTTGGTGGAAAATGCTAAAGTCAACCAAAGATCAGTGTCCATTTTGAATGCCACATCTTACAGATAGGAAGTGCTCATGAAATGTAACAGCTCCTAACAAAGGCATAAAAAGAGCGGTAAAGATGGGGAGAGGGCTGAAGAGGATAACATCTGACTTGAAACTGAACTGTTGCAACACAAATGGCGAGATTACAGCCATTTACAATCTTACCACATCTCCTCTTTGATCACTCTAAAACATAGGAAATGGAATGTGGAAAGTCTCTTAATAGTCTTTGTAGATGTGTTTTTTCTCCCTTTTTTATGCATTTTAATTTCCTCTCATCCGGCCCATCTCCCTTCATGAAATCTAATTTGTTGGATAAATGATGAGAAAATATCAAAACCAAATGAACAATAAATATTTCAAAAGTTAATCCATGATGAGGGAATTGAGAGGAGTGTCCCATCCCCCGAACATTTCCATCTGGTTCTATTTTATTAGATTCTATTCTGCTGTGTTCTGTACGGTGGAAAGTCTTATTGATCAGCCCATTACTTCTGGTCTTACATCTTATTACACTTTATTGCAGATCAGCGCTATGCGTTGTTTACTTTAATGCCAGCCCTACACACCACATTCCAAATTCTTCATTTGTTACATTTTTATTTGGCGAAGCCCTTCTCTCACCCTCCACTTCATTCTCATTGTGCAGTCAAAACACTCACAAACACACACACATCCCACCCTTTCCGTCTGCACTCAGTCATGGTGTTTTTTAGCTAATGAACAGTGGACCTCTTGCATCTTAATAATTAAACTCTGTGGGATTTGTAGTAATTGAATATGGGTGTGAAAATCTGGAGAGGAGATGTTCTGGAGTTTTGAGTGTTCGACAGGCATTAAACACAGGTCTGTCTGACTATGCGTCTGTCTGTCTTTGAGTTTTATTGGTTAATGTGCACTTTCCCAGCCTCATCCTGCAGAGGAGAGGATGAGAAATTAGCAACGGGAGTTGGAATTAAGCACAAAGAGACCATGAAGATGCTCGGGAAGATGAAGGCGGTAAAACAGAAGGATAAAGATCAAGGAGAAGGTGTAATGAAAAGCAGAGTGGACAAATGGCCTGGCATTATATAGTACATTCTAATCTTGGCTAGGTTCTACAAAGTGATTCTCGTTCACACACATACAGCACGTTGTGCAGCCTTTCATCAGGTTTTCCATGGACACATCCCACCGCTCCGCTACCTGGGCGACCACTGATTAAGATAAATTCGATTATGGTTTTTCAACATGACAACATGTACAATTAAAGTCTGCTCTGTGATGCTCATAAAAATATCTATAGTTGAAGGAAAATTAATTATTTGCCAGGTCAAGCTAACATACATTACTGTTGTGAGTCCAACCAGAACTCATGACTGATTATAAAATATCTGCACTACTCCACAGCACAAAACATTATAGTTTTGCAATTAAAGCTCAAACATTGTACAGAATTTAATGTTTTCCTTACTCTGTTCCCTACATCCATAGTGTTTTTTTTATTTAGAAGCACACCTACATCTCTACACGTGTTGCTACGTGATGATGACCACTTTCCATGTCCTTCTGCTGTTTACTTGGCCACAAATGCTGATGAGGAGGGAGCTCAAAGTGGTTGTTAGAATTCATTTAAACATTTTATAAAGTATGTGGTTAGACAGTTACAAAAAAGGTTGTAGTCACAGTTTAGAGATTTTTGTATTCATGCTTTATGATTCCTGCCATGTCACATGAAAGCTGCCCTACAGAAAACAACTGTCCGGGGATACCACACTTTCACCTTACTCCACTGGAGTTTTCCATCACAGCAGGCTGTGCTTTTCAGGAGTGGAAGGCCTCCCTCGCTTTGCTTTTACAGAAAGCCTTTATATATGTTAAGTGCACACTGGTAGCTGGTAAATAGGAACTTAAAGTTTGGCCTTTATCTGAGACTGTGGCGATGATGTAATCTAAAGACAGAAACAAATGGGAGAACACCACAACAACAGATATGGTCATACTTGATCGAGACTGCATTTTCAGACATAGCTAGAGGTCTTAAATATAAATCATAATCTCACTGGGTTGAAATATTTAAAAAATAACAGGGAAGTTATCAAGCACTGATGAATTGTCTCAGTAATGTGGTATGTGTCACCATTAAATCAAGTTTGAATGATTTTTACGATCTTGGCTATAAGGTGAGAAATAATCTAAGAATTATGTAAAGAAGTGTATCCTCCATACCATGTGTATGATTTTATGTGTGGGTGACAAAATGACATCAGCCTAAAGTTAATTTAGCTGTGTCAGTTCCTATCCAGCAGGCCCTTCCGTCAGCATCTATCAAACCACAAGTGGTTTTCTCTTCATGAAAATGCAAACATCCCTGCAGCCAATCACACACTATCCAGTTCTGGCACTCATAATGGACTATATTTAGTGTGTGTACACAGGTGTGTTTTTGTTTATATATGCACGTATGAGTAATTCACTCATCATATGTGTTATAAGCAACCTTCCTCAGAGAGATGAACCCACGACACAGAAGTTCATGGGGGTACGTGCATGCCCACACTAACGATCGGCTTACTCACCGTAGGAAGGTTAATAGTTCAAAGCTCTCTCATAAACACACCACATATCATACCATAGCAAGTGTGCCTCAAGGCAGTTTCATTTTCTAAGACAGAGCTCTATCATGCTCGAGATGTTGAGACTAAGAAAGCTTTCTCAAATGGCCGTTGCTCTACTCCAGTTCTACTCTCATTTCTCACTGTTTCTTGATCGGTTTATATACAGCTGATCCTGATCCTGGAGACTGTGGCAGTTATGTAGCATGTAGCATGTAGAATGTTGTTACCCTATTTTAGTGGGCACTTAACTTAATTAGCAAGGAAAAAAGAACTCACAACCCACATCACTCTGTTGACGTGTGCTCCCTCACTCTAATTTCAGTTTTACAATCAATCACACACATAATCACACAGGCTGCCAGAGCACCTTAAGGCACAATTACACTATAATAAGGAGCCCCACTGTTTTTAAGAGCCCCCACAGTTTTTTTTTTTGTTCAACATTCAAAGATAATCAAGACTGCAGATGTAACATTGCATGTTCGGTGTGGTCTTATCCTGATGTTTATCCATTTTCACAAAAGAGAAATTTAGCATGAAACCAGACAGTTTTTTTTTTTATCTCATTGTGGTTCCTTACATTAGTTTTGATATTATCTGAGATTGCCCGGATTGTGTAGTTTGAAATGATAAATGGCTCAGCCAGTGCTTTTGACTTCTTAAGCTGTGTGAAAAATTAAGTTCGCTGTAGCTCTCATGCTGAGGATATAGTGCAGCTTTGTAAATCTTGAAAATAAATATTTACACAGACATATATACACATTTCTGCATTTGTGTAGTCTCACAGTTGATGCCAGTTATTGATACAAGTGCAAAAATCAGCTTATGGACTTTGCCCTTTTGCACCCTGAAATGAGAGAATGCACAGTGTTGGGGAATTTGTTTTTGACATTAGATAGATCTAGAAATGCAAAATAAACTATATTATCAATCTCATCAAAGGATTTAACTTATTGCATAGGATTATGTCTCTCAAGGAATGTTTTAAAGTGTCACTGCAGTATTAAACTACAGTGCCAATCAATAACTTCCACAATTAGAGCTCACACTGTGAAATTAATTAAATGAACGCACACGTGGGGACAGCTCTGTGAGCCACATTCCACCTGGTGTCTGAAGACATGCCTGCAGATGACACTTGTCATTCCTGCATTATGAAAAGATAGAAGAAAACATCATGAAAGTTGCTATCATCATAGTAGTTTTTCACATGTAATGTTGTTGTAATCTGCAACATTTTCAGATTAGACGTTTTTCTCAATAAGCTAATATAGTCACAATAACTTTTACTTTTGTACATGTAAAACGTTTCTCCTGGATATATACTAGGGGCTAGTACATAAAACCTACTGCTCTGACCGCTTTCTTGTCTCACTGTTCTGTTGTTTATCAGCAGCTGTAGGGTTACTGCTGCTTTTAAGTATTGCATGCAACTGCCTCCTATAGTAAAAAGTAGCATTTGATGCTTTATTCATGAAACACTGTTGTAACATACAGCAAAATAAAGCCGTTATACTTTGAACTGCTGTGTTGCGGTCACATAATCGCTTTCATCAACACACACTGTTATTTACTTCTGCCTTCTGTGTTACTGTATGAGCACAAAGCCATACTGTCTGCCTCTGGCTGCAGATTTCAGGTGTTGTATGATCAGGTCGTGCCATTCTGCACCATTCAGACAGTAAGGTAATTTCTTGCATGAGGGAATTTCTGCTTGTTGACTTGTTATTGTCATACATCACTGTGATTGGCGCTGCTGTATCAGAGTGATGAGAGCAGTGATGTGAATTGAGAATGAGAACCATAACCTGTAATTTACAGACCAATTCGTCTGCGCTTTTAGCAGCTGTATATATAGAACATTACTTTTACATGCTCTCTTTCCATTGTCTTTAAGTGGGGAGGATTGAGTGGTCATCTTTCAACCAGAGGGTCGGCAATTTGATTGTTAAAGTGTCCATGTGTTGAAATTTCCTTGGGCAGGACACTGAATCCCACACTGCCCATGATATGTTCATACAAACACTATATGATTGTCTGAGTGAATGAGAAACACATGCAAAACATTTTATAGAACCTGCAGGAGGTTAAAAAAGAGCTCTAAAATGATGTGTTATTTAAGTCAAGCAGCCAGTTGATGGTGTGTTTATTTCATGAACTAATTTCAAAAGTACATGCAGGGTATACACTTGCCAGGACTTTTTGGTTTTAGCATTCTGTAATATTTCTTTCTGGTATTCAATCAATAGTCCTCCATAATAACTGTACTGCACTGAAACTGATAGGGGTTGATTTAGAAAAAAGAAAGAAAAAGCCACCTTTCTGCACATACTGCAGTGTGCAACCTCACATCAACATTAACGCATGCACAAAAAGTCTCTCCTACTCCTCAGGAGTCAGTTTAAAGGCATTAACCAGGATTCTGGTCATGCATTGCAGTCCTCAACAGAAATGACTAAATATTCTGCCCAAATATGGAAGCCGAAGTGGGGCACTGTATATTTGAGAGTGTGTGTACTGTACGTATGTGTGAGGTGATTTATTCCGCCCATGTCAGTCGAGGAGTTCAGGCACTTCATGAAAAAGTATGCCATGAGCTTTGTGCTGTTAACTCACTGCTTTCACTCTCTCTGGATTTATACACCAGCACAAACAGCTTGTCAGTCAAACAGTGCTCTGCTCGATTCCCAGCTGACAGCTCCAAAGCAACTTTTGTTTGATCGCAAGACAACTCATCCCTCCCTTGTACATGAGATAAATTGCAGCGCTGGCAACTTTTGTAATTGATTTGATGTCAGTTTATACATCTTTATTTCACTTTTAAGCTTTCATGTAATCCTTTTCAAGGACAACCAGTACAATGCACAAATACAACTAACTTCCTACTGCGTGCTGTGGTTTCTATCAGTATGTTTTATGATCAATGTCATGAGTTCTTTGGAAAAGATATGTCTTTTTAAATTTTCGCTGTAATTTAAATATACTTTGAACTGAATGTAGATGTTTCACTGGCCAGACATACTTGATTTTATTCGGTAGTCGTCTTTTTCTTAATCTTTTTTTCTTTTTCGATCCTGATGCTGTTGTCCTATTTTTCAGCTGCTTTCTTTGTCTCTTTCTTGTTTGTGACTTCACGGCACTTTGAGACTTAACAGGTCGACCCATAAATTCCCAGGTGGAATATTTCTTCTCCTGTCTTTTAGATACTGGTAGACACTTTAGTTGCACAGATATTACACCTGAGAGATTTGAATGATGCTTTATTTGATGATCAGATGTTGTCTGTTAAATTATTTCTTTTAATTGAATATCATTTGCTGACAGCAGTCAAAAATATAAAAAAATATTTGTTATATATCTAATATTGACATTGGCTGAACTTTACTGGCACAAAGAAAGACTGCTGCTGTTTCTCTTTGGTACTTTACACAAAGCAAACGATGTGTGTCAGCGTTGTAACAATGTGTGCTTACGATGTGTCGTTTGGAAGGCTGGTGTGTTCAACGATGCTCTCCCTTACACAAAAAGACTATTTTGCCTCTGTTACTACCTAGCTTGATGCCTCAGAAGCACACCAGCAGTGAATTAACTTTGACCCTTGCACCGCCTCTGTGCTTTTACACATGACACCAATAAATAACGGAGGTGTATCGGTCCCAGCTTGCCAGTATGATGTGAAATTGACAACCATTGGAATGCAGGTTCTATGACTACGCTTTATTTATATAGTGCCAAATCACAGCTAATGGAATCCCAGGGCACTTCAAAGATATAGTCCAGTTCAAGCCAATAAAATCCAATTCATTGTAATGCTGTCATAAATCAGTCAAATCCAATTCATTCAATTCCAAATTAGTCCACACAGAGACAATTTAGATCATTTAGTCACAATGATTACACTTAGGTGACCCACTGGCATACTCTGACACAGCAATCTATCATAGGCAGAGGACATGGCTCTGTCACTCTCAAATGAATACATCTGTCTGTGAGATGATAACTCACTGAGTGAGTTCCTCCTATCATCCTCCTGTGGCTGGTGGAAATCGTGGTAGACAGTGACCTTGTGCCAGAGCTGATAGGCACTGGAGCCCATTGGCTGTAATTGCTTGTCAACCAGCAGACATGGGTTTGACAAAGTGGTCAGGAAGCGCAATCCAGCTGTTTTCAACACAAAACCAGACCCTACTAAATATTCTTGAATATACTTCAACCTTTGTGTCTCTTTTGCATCCAGCTGTATGCCATAATACTGTTAACCGACACCCTCTATGGTAGTTAAAGAATCAATTGATTCAAAGCCTCTTTACTTGCAAGAAAGCATATTTCACACATTTGGAATCTACAGCTGTCATGTCTTGGTATGAATCAAACAATAAAGTTTGTTTGTTTGGTTGTTTGTTCAAATACAGGGTTGGATGGTGGGTTAAGGACAGCAAATGGCCAACAATCATTAGACATATGCCAACTGTTTTTCAACACAAATGTTGTCACTTCCTGGTTGGCTTTTGGCAGTTAGATTACATGGGTAGGATTAGAAATTTAAGATGTTTAAATGTTTATATAGTTGTAAAACAGCATCTTTATGGACATTGTTTGGATACCATTTTAACATTTTACATGCAGAGCTCTCATTACCACCAGAGGTCATATAGTCTTTGCATTAAATCGTAGATTGTTTCTGGCTGCAGGGACATTTTTGTAAGGAGGACAAACTTGTAGAAATAAACTAAAACAGTTGTTATATCAGTTTACAATAAAGCTATTTGTATAATAACACACCAACCAGCTGTTCAGTTCTATCTATAAGATACTGTCTATCCACCATGATGGAATTTGAGCACTAAACATCATTAATAGTTAAATGCAGTCGAGGTCCATTTTCAGAGCTCTCCAGGGATTCTCTGCTTAGTTCAGGTCTTGGAGTCAGACTGGGCTACTCCAGGACTTTCACAGAGTTTTCCTCTGTGTTTTCTTAGAGGTATGCTCTGGGTCTTTGTCATATTGAAATGTAAACATTTGACTTTAAGTCAAAAGGTTGTCAATTTGTTAGCTATATAGTTTCTAAAGGTTTTTACTTTATTTTCAACGTTTATTTATTGTTTTTATTAAATTATCAACAACTGAAAACAAAGCACCAGCACACCACAACAAATTCCTTGTATGTGTAAACCTACTTGGCAATAAAACTGTTTCTGATTCTGATTCTGAACATGACCGTTCATTAAAGCGTGTTCATGCCTTTGTTCTTGGACGATGCAGAGACTTGGAGGCGTACGAATGACAAGATGCTTTTGGTAAAACTATGTAAGATTGTTCCACATGTGGAGATTTGTGCTTACATTAAAGAATAGAACCCAACTCACTGAATGTACTTTGTTCCTTGATGTTTATTATATGTCATCCACTATCACTTGTACTGAATGACTCATTTATTATGACTGGCTTAAGGTTGGAAAGAAAATGTTAACATCTGCATCATAACATCATTGAACCATAATTCTTCTTGTCTCTTGTTTTAGGTTTCCTTTTTTTTCTGTTAGGATTTAAAAGTTAGGGCTTAGTCCTAGAAATTATCTTTCTTATTATCACACTTTCATTGTCCTCAATTTGGACCATAATGACAAAATTCACAGAAAGTCTGAGCCTGGCAGCGTCAGTGCAATTGTTTTCATGAGGTCTGGTGGACCTCTTATGCAGTGTATTGTTCTGTCCTTGTTGTTTCTGCATCTGGGTGTGCTCATTTGTGTTGTGGCCTGTTTTCTCCTGCAACACAGCACCAAGGCCAAAATAAGACATCCGAGTGTTGGGAATACTCTGTATAGCTCTGTGATTTCTGACTATTAAATGGATGTAAGCTCCACCCTTGGCAGAGACTCTTTTACTGTAATTACTGCATTGCAAGTTGTTGAAGATCAAGTTGAATGAATGAAAATATTAATGTAAACATAAACTTTACACGCCTGATAACTGTGCCAATGGGTCATACTGCACTCCTCATCTTTTTGGAGTGTTTCAGTGCATACCACTAGACCCATGAGGGGAAACACCGGTTCTGACTCACTTTTCCTCACATACAACAGAATGCACAGCTTCTTCTTTCAATTCCCCTTTTCATATACCAAGTGAATGAAATAGATTGGCCTTCAAACACACTGAGCAAGAGGCGAAAAAGACAGAGACTGAGCGCCTGGCCATAATTAGTTCTTGACTTTTCATAACTCATAGTCTTGGTGGAAATCTCATTTTCACATTGTCATATCAAAGGGTATTAAAGGATATAAAGATAAGCCCACATACAGACATCAGACTCCAGAGTGTCTGGGTGTCTGCCCTGATCAGAACTCAGTTTATGATAAGAGATGAGAATAAAGCACTGGGCAGAATAGATCAAGCGGAGGATAATCAGGTTAAGGACTGATATAATCAAACCGTTGGCTTTTAGATTTCAAGATGAGAAGTAACACACAAAAAGGAGCAAGTATGTAAATGGGATGCCGTTCTTCACTGTAAAAAGCTAAAAGTGTTAGAGCTTGTATGAAGTATTGTATTTTGTTCATATACTTGAAAATAAAACAATGTTTTCAAACAAATTTATTTGAGGACTTTTTCACAGTTTAGCACGTAGCAGATGGGACTTTGTTCTTAATATTCACAGAGAGACAGTTCTCCAAAATCAGCTACCATCTGGTTAGCCAAAGAGCTGCAGGCTTTGTGGTGAATTGGCATGCTGTTTGTTGTGTTTGTCTGTACTCACTGTCCAGCCTTCTAGTGATCTCACGTTTCTCCTTCCACATGTGTTTCTCCACTCAGTGCTGGGAGGTGTGGAGTCGCGTGGTGTGCTGAGGAAGATCACTGACATGTTGGAGGTGATTTTGAAGAGGATGGACAGCTTGTCTAAACTCGACAACACCACCGCCACAGACGCAAGGCGCCTGGATGAGCTCAGCTCTGCTATCAACAGGTATTCTGAGTTTTTTCTTTATTTTAAAGCTTTCGCATAGATTCATGTTGATTGTTTCTATCATCCAATTGTTTATGTTACAGCTCAAAAATGTAAGTGGTTTGAATAAACATCACAGTTAATGATGTTTGGTACCTTTGCTTTTATTTCTCTCTCAACAATAGCAATTGCAAATACATAGATAATAATTTAACATAAATTTTATGAAACGAAATAGACTTCCATTCTGTTAAGTGGGCACAGTTTAAGTGTAGTAAATGTTGCCTGGATCGTGCGACTTATGATGCTAAGATCTATTTTGCTAGTACTCGCAAGAGTGTGTTGCTGAGACAAAGGGTTCCAGGGTCGTAAATGCAAAAAGAATTTCAGATTTCTTCAACAAAGATAAATCATCATCAAACATGGAAAACGTATGGCTTGTGTAAAACGGGTCCAGTATTTAATTTAGAGACTATGGAATCAAAGAACGGGTCGGAGTCTGAGCTCACACTGGAATGAATAGATTCAGGACCTGCAACCAATCCCTCTAAAGATGAGGTTAAGTGCATGTGACACACAAAAGGGAACTTTTCCTAAGGGGGCAGTATTGTTTCTCAATAATTCTCTGGTGTGAGTTATACTCTTTTTATTTTTGAGCAGAAACTATGGAGCACCTCGTGATGGGATCGCATGTGTTTTATTCTCTGGCTGATGCCTCTCTGCTGAGGCCATACTGTGACAAAGACTCACAAGGTGGAAAACAATATCACTGAGTTGGACTAATCAACCTTTTAAGGATCAGAACTGCCTCACTTCACATGTCTACAGATGAAACAGCTGGTAGAGCTCTGTAGGATTACTTATTCTTTACAACACATAGATTTACAGTACATCACCTCTTTATCTTCATTATAGTCATGCTCTCTATCTTTTTCCCTTCATACTCTTTGACGTACTGTAACATAGCATTTTTGTCCACTCTCATTTTTTCCCTTCTTATGTTCTCTTCTGGAAATCTCTGGCTATTACCACTAAATCCCTGCTGCAAATAGAGAAGTAGTGTATGATCTTGCTGCTCCAGGTTTACCTAACTGCTTCTCTCTTTGCCGTGTTAACACTAAAACGTCCCATTTGTCCATTATATCTAGCGTTCTCTTGATTTCAGCTTTCATTTCACACAGCTTCACTAAACTCAGCAGGTGTGATGTGATACACACTGACAGAAATCCCCTCATTTCCTCAAACCTTGTTAAATGATCCCCGATAAGCACTCAGGTTCAGATCCACGTCGAGGCACCGGAGCAGAAGGATGAAACGATTAATATGGTCTGACGCGGGTGTTAACTGCAATCAATGTCTAGTAATGGGCTGTTTAATGCAGAGGAAGCTGCTCTACTCTTAGGCCATTACAGCGAAGTGCTTTGGTAAGGCTGTAACTGTCTGTCGCCAGAGACTCAAACTAGAATGGTGCATCCATATATTACTGATGTGATAGGGGTCGGTTGGGTTGGGGGCTGGGATGAATATAGATTAACCGTTAAAATGTAATTTATTTCAAACATGAGCTGCAATCAATGTCTGTTAAATATGGTTAACCTACAGTTTTACCTCAATCACTGTATATATTTGATAACATTTTATTATTATGTAATTATGATTTTTGTAAAACGAAGAGTATGGTAATAAATGTGTTTGTTCTTCAACAAACTATATATGGTGATTATCATTTTTACATCTTCATCAGTCAGAAAATATGAAACTATCCTCTCTTATGTTGAGTTCATGTTATATAGGCTTGGTAGAGATGGAAATAATCTCCATGGTAACAGCTTGTGCCTTTGGAGTGTTCAGGTTGTCACTTGGCAGTGTTTGTAGGAGCCTAACATGTTCATTTTCATATTCTCTGAGCAGCTGTAGGGTTCATTTGCAGAGTTGGCAATGTAGATAAAGTGTGTGTGATCAAAATAACATTCAGTTCTTTTAGGCCGGGCTGCTTAAGTGACACAGTGCGGTAATAAAAAAGAAGTACTCAACCAATGCTGCAGTCAGCTGAGCTTAATCTCCAGCAGTACTTTGGTGCTGGGTGAGGCGCCTTCATGACACACAAGTGGGCAACTATGGCAACCTATTGCCCATATTACTAATGATGAGCATTAGTACTTTCTACACTCGTGCTAACAAATTAAACCTGTGTGAAATAAACTCAGTACAGCCTGACTTTAGCTGGCATGTATTTAAAAAGAGATATAACAATCTTTTTTCAGCCAGTTCAAGGGCATGGAGTGAACAACTTAATGCCTCTTTTGAGATCGGTAGTATTCAATGAGCCTTTGAGCATATTAATACTCTATTACAGAACAAACAGCCTGAGAACTCACACTACCACACATCAAACTGATGCTGTAGAAAAATATTTGACTGGCAATTTAAACTCAATTACTTTGTGTTTTTCCTCCAACAAAGCAAAAAAGCAAAAGAGTTTCCACTTCCTACTCAGCGAATACAGCACTCAGAGATACAGCGAATGGAGCAAGATTTGATCTTGAAATTGGGAGGAGGTCAAGAAGAAAAGATGAAAAAAGATTAACAATTCTACTCTGAGCTAATAATGTGGATTTGAAATCCACTACAAATTGGAACGGCTCATTGAATGGGATATTTTCATAGGGGACCCAAAAAAAGTGCTGGGTTTTTTCTGGGTTTTCGCATCAGCAGTGACTGCAGACACCCAAAAATGTACTCTAAAGCACAGAAAAAGTCATTATGTTCCTTTTTCAGGCTTCGTTTTTTGCCGTGTCTGCATTATTCAAATTTTCCCTTCACGACAAAAGTCAACCTATGCAAGCCATGTCACGCTTCTCCCATCAGAGACCAAACATTATGTTTGTTATTATCAGTTTCATTCAACTGGAGTTCTTCGTGAACAATCTAAAATCAAAATCAGACCATCCTGAAAAAAAAAAACTATTTAATTTTGTTCTCTGCACAGCATTGATGCTTTTTTGACTCAATAGATCATTGGACCTCTGATGGCTGGAGCTTTGATTCAGCAAGCAGAATGAAAAGGTTATTGACTGAGGAAGCTGTGTTGGCCGCTGACATGCATGAGCAGCGTACACACATGCACATATTCCTGTTGATGATGTTCCTGTGATGGAAAAAGATATGCTTTTAGCACATATCTGTGTGTAATTGTAATGTGCGGATAAGCATGTTTGTGTGTATTTTAGTTTATTTGAGGACATTTGTCAAAGCCACTCTGAGCGTGTCACCAGGGTACAGTCCCCTAACGGAACACATGACCTGAAGGATTAATGGCTTGCCACACACAAACTCAAACACACTCACTCCGACTGTCACACAGGGATGACCTAAGTCCCTCTTCAGTCCAGTAATTTTCATTCTGTCATTTATTTCTCCTCTCTGTCTGTTGCTGTCTGTCCATTTTTCTCTCTACATTTACTGTGTCTGCTTTCGCTCTTTATGTCCTTCTTCTATGCTCTCTTGTCCTCTGTCACACATACAGGAAAGTGTGATTTGTTTACCAGTGGGTGGAGTAGCAAATGGGAAAGGAGGGCTTTCTGGAAACATCCCAAATCCAGGCCAGTGTGGCACATATTTAGAGAAAGAGACACATGTACAGGCATACTGTGCAGGAGTCTTATCTCTGTGTGAGCTTCATTGGTGCTGACACACTCCCATGTAGCAGTGAATGGGACTTGATGTCTGAGCCCCAGCCTGTGATTCGCCCACAGGGCAGTCACTCGTTAGAGCAGAAAACGGAGGGAAATAAAAAGGAAGGGAGACGCATGGCAAAGAGTCTGAGAAAATGAGAGAGGGTGGATGAGGGAGGGGGAAAGGATGTAGAGTTGATTTGCTATGTTTTACTGTGCTATGTAGAAGAGGGGAAATTGGTAAGCCTCTCCCTGAGGGATCTGCTCTTTAAAGATCAGTGCCCGGGCTTGGCTTTACCTATCTCTCCCCCCTTAAGCACTCGTCTAAGCTCTGTCAGTAACAACACTTATCCCAAGGGGCCTTCTTTCCACAGCACTGTACTAAGCATGTGGCTTTGCTGGAGGTACTCCGCTAAGGAAAAAAAAAATCCCAATTTATTTTTATTCACAATTTATTTGCTCCATCTTGAACCTTGTATGCACAGGTGCAAATGCTGTTCCAACTGGAGATGTGATGAAACACTCTGAAAGCAATAATAGCTCTAAACAGTTTAATTCACTCTGGTTCCTGTCATGTTTTTATATGAGCACAACGCAGCCCTCATGTATTCCTACGTTGCCACTGGGGCATGCCATTCTGCTTGAAGCAACGACATATCAGGAAAAAAAAACCCAGCAAATGCTTATAAGAAGGAGCATGGGAATAGTGGGAGACACTTAACCACAGGCCTTTGTGACTGTGAACACTTTGTGCCATAGATTGCTGGGTCAATATTTGTTCCGAGCTATGTTTTCCTTGTACTTTACGTTGCAATCCATCCCACTCATGATTCCTAACTTTTCTACTCCACTCTCACCTGTGAATGGTAAGGATCAGCGCATGTTTCAAAATACATGGTTAGACAGTTAAAGCTATTCTAGAGAAGTTTGTGAATATTAAAACTACCGTACATGCTTTTGTTTTGCACATACCCAGGCCTGAAGCTGCTCTAGCGCGCCCAGGGGCTGAGATACAGCAGATACACATGTTCCTTTTTTACTTGAGTGTGTGGTGGTGGCGAGCATGGACGCAGCAGCTCGAGGCACCCTTTTTGAGTGTGCTATTTTGTGAGTTTGTTGCCTTTTTTTGTTGTATCACTAACATGTCCTCCCTCAAAAACTTTTTCTACTGTGTGTATATGGAAATATAGCCATGTGTACATGTATATATATATATGCATATCTATGTGCATATACGTGTGTGTATATTATAGTACGTGTGTGTATATATATATATATATACATCTGCATAATTCTTTTATACTTCACTCTTTTTATTCTTTTTTTTAATTCAGTGCACAAGCTTATGGGGCGAACCCACAATTGTACACACCTTGTACCCTGGTGTGCAATGACAATAAAGTCTATTCTATTCTTTTGGTTTCTAGCCCCACACCACAGTAATTTGCTTTACAGTCACTTTACATTTTGGGGGGCTTTTGATGGTGTCTCTGTGATTTTTGCAACCAAGCTCCTGATCTTCACACTTAGCGTTGCTTCTGCTATGTGGCACTAATCCCAGGAACTGAACTACCACTAGGATCACTTGGGTAGCTAACAGGTCTGAGTTGACCTGGCTCCTGGAGCTAGCTGCACCAGAATTGCTGAAATCATACAGAGTGAATACCATGTCATTATGATACTTACCTATGCATACAGCCTTATATAATTCATGGGTTTTCTTGAGAATCACTCTCTGGTTCAAAGTTGTATAGTTGAAATTATTATTATCTTTTAATTTAGCTTTATTTATTGAACTGTCATAACACATTGGATATATAAAGGTACGTCTTATTTTTACTTATTCTACTTTAAATGTACTCTTGGGTGGTACAGAGATATAATTTTATAGCTTTTATAACTTGCAGAGTGTGACTTTAAGGTTTCTTTGTGTCTTGTTCTTAAATTTCCTTAAATGTTCATCAAAGAATTTCATGTTTTCATCTTAACTTGTCGTTCCTCATACTAGAAGAATTCCTTAAAATAAGGTTAACTGTTGTTAAATTAGATGAATTGACAATGATCCACTGCTTTTGCATGACAGATTTGACTGTTTATGATTTGTTAGGCTGTTTATAGTTGGATCTACTTTATGCAGCAGTGCTATCCCTTCATAGTTAATGGTTGCTCAGTGGTTTTGTGTTATAGAATCTTTTCACACTTATTGGTGAAGAATTTCATTTCCACAAATTAGCTGCATTGTTTACTGAGTCTCAGTCGCTCCTTTTTTCAACATTGTGATAAAGTTTCTGTCTGCAAAAGGCGAGATGACAGAACAGCATGCCTCTCTAAGTTACCTAAGTATGTATCTCTAAGGAAACCAAGGGCGAGTGCAAAAAATACAACCTTAACGCAATCCTCTCCGCCACACCAATCAAGGTATAAATATTTCATACACACAGTGGGATAGTGATGCCATTTGAGCCTGTGTGCATTTCGGAAATTGAATAGTCACTGCAGAGCCTAACAGTTTAACTCTATGGCGTGATGGAATGAATCCGCATGAACAGAAACCCACAGGTTGATACCTTGTTATGTGCATGTCTTGGCCAGATAACTTTGTCTGATGGGATACTGCCTCAGCTCTCATCCTCCTTGAACAGGATGATGTCATTAGACAGAAAGAGAGGGAGAAAAATAAGAACATGAAAGCACATTTCTATTTGTATCCTTAGAAGGGCAAGTTAACATTGATTTTTCTCATGCTGTTTCACTTCCACTTGGCATCTGTCTGTTTCCTCTTGTTACTTATCCCACATACATTCCCCCATTTTGTCTTATCTTTGCTCTTCCTCGTTTCTGTTTTGTTCCTCTTGTTTATAAAAGAGCCAACTGTCGAAAATCATCAAAAGGAATGGAGGTTCATTTCAAGAAGCATGCTACAGTGGGCCATCAAATATGTATATCCATGTCCTTCTTTGATCCTAATCATCGTTTAATGTTTCAGTCAAGCTGTCTTGTTGGCTTCCACACGAAGGCACAGAGGATCTCTTCATTTTATCATCTCTCTTAACACGAAGGTCCCTCTAGAACTCTTGTTCTTTATGCTGTGGATCGTTGTTCAAGTTCCTTTTATTTTCTGCCAGATTTTATTCCTGCTAAACCTCCCAGAGTATGCTTCTCTACGTCGTATTTTTTGTCCTATTTAGAGCTCATTGTGCAGTCCGTGTCTTTCAGTCTTTGCAATCCACTTTAACTGCATTAGTGTCTCCTCTTGTAACAGCTTCCTTTCTTGTTGCCCATTTTGTCATCTCTTGGGAGAAGTTTACGTTGCAGCTGACACAAGATATGAGAGAAGAGGGTCACACTCTAGAGAGGCCAAGTTGCACAAGCAAAGAGAGCTTTAAAGTAAGACCGATTACCCATTTACCAACTGAATGTGTTGTCCTTCAAGCCATTGCAACTTCGTGAGATGGTAGCGGTGATGCTCTGTAGCTGGAAGCTGTTTCTGTTAACTTTACAGTAGTTAACTGGCATGACATACTGTTGGTTAGAATTACTCAGACGAATCTAAACTGATTCAGAGTATTGGATGATTTCTTCGTCCCAGTTGATATGAGAGTCAGCAGTTAACACTGTTGTTCATTTTCTACTGAAAGCAGATTAAAAAGATTATCATTCTTCATCCAGACGCAATGCCTTGAGCTGTGGAGACTTTTTGAGTCAATGGGACAAAGGCTCATGGGACTGTTTTATATTTCTACTTTGGTTAATAATTGGGAACAGTTTTGATTTGTAATACAGCTACTTTACACATATTGGGAAAGTGCTGTGATGTCTTTAATGTAAGTGCAAGCCGTTTTCTAAAAGTCCCAAAATCTGAAGGTGTAAGAATGTAAATGTCCACAACATCAGTTCTGGACGTCTTGTTGAGATTTTCCATAGAGTCCACTGTTAAAATCTTCTCAACGTCAGCGGGTGAGGCAATGTACGAAGGTGTCAGCAAATGCGAGTGTGCGTATATTTGGACTTCAAATATGTTGAAATTGCTTCAACGTGTATATGAAAACTTAAATTGATGGCACTGATACTTAGACATGTAAGATAATATGCTTTACTAATTCAAGCCCTGAAAAAGCTTTACTTAATAGAGGAGTGGAATTAGATTAGTGCCATGCAATGCTTGGTGCAGATGCAGCACACTTACAGGTACAGTAACCACTATTAGACTATTTGTCAGATGATGAGAAATGTAGACGCAATTTTCCTTTTTTTCTTTCAGAAGTTTTGCTGTAAAAACAAATGAAATGGTATGAATGTATGTATCATGCTTTTGTCAAGATACCATAGCAAATACGGCAGCAGAATTTTTCATTATGAAGTGAAAACTCCATTTAGACTGGCCTGTTTTTTTTTTTTTGGGGGGGGGGGGGGGACCAACTCCACTTCAATCCACCATTTTCTTCCAGAAGATGTGCCTCTTTTCAGTAAGCCTTGAAAGACATTATTATGTGACAGAGCACACTGCATCCAATGAGCACACAGAAAACTGAGCCTTTCTATCATAAAACTGATAATGAAATATTTGATAGTAAAATGTATCTTAAAAAACATTTAATATTATGATTACATATTACGGCAGGTACCAATTCCCATTTTAGACACATTCTCATAGCAAGTCATGGATTTAACTGTCCAGGATTAAAAAAACAGCACTACACATGACTGACAGCCAGCTGATTAATACACAAGGCAAAAATCATGTAAAGTCTTCATAAATCATTAGCTTCACTGTGGGTTATTTTATTTGTGTTTTAGGTTTTAAAGGACTATCATTTAAAATGTTAAATGGGTAAATTTTTCATAATATTTCATCTGTAGGCATTTTAAGCTATTTACATATGATTTTCTTTGAATTGAAAAGAACACCCGGATGGTGTACATCACTCAGATTTACATACAAAGCTACTTTAAGCCATTACATGCAGAAGCTTTATCTCATTGAACAAAATTACTCTGCATCACCTCATTTCACATTTCAGCCTTTCCACATTCTGCCGACAGCTGTTGCCTCTGAAATGTGGATGCACTTGAGAATAATGGTCTCTCTGTAGTAGTGAACATAGTGAAGAGGAAGCTAAGAGAAACACACATGGGGAAGCTTACAAGTGTCACTTGCAAAGCTGTTAATGGAGCATAGAGACCGCCTGCTACTTTGATGACTGCCTCATTTTTTTGTTTACACTTTGTAAAGCAACAAAAGGGCTTTTTGCATATTCCCTAGGTCCCATGATTTGCTCAGTTTCATACAGTTGTTATTGACATTTAGTTATCAGCCTTGCATTGAATCCTGTACACACACACGCATCGAGACACACAAAATCAATAATTCTGATCACCTTTTCCTGATGTTTTATTCTGCTGTATTTCAGATTTGCTATTGAAATTTAATTCCCTCTGTTGGATAAACATCAAAGTGAGACATGCATACACAGATAAACAACTTTCGCTGAAATGGAATTATCTAAATGGACATAATGGGCACAACAGTAGAAGTGTGTTTGTACACGTGCTTGGCTTTTATAGCAGGATGTGCAACCATCTTGCAATATGCAGAACCACAATGAACACACAAACCAAAGCCAATTGAACTATACGCACAGAATGCACACAGAGATTTTATTGTGTGACTGGGTAGTCTGTCACCTTATAGAGGAAGTGGTTTTAACAGTGCAGGTCAATTACTAGTTGCACTCAAACCAAGAGGATACCAATTTGCATCTTGCACCACTAAGACTTCTACATCAACTGAAATGTAAAAAAAACAAATGGAGGGGGACAAAGGAGAGGAAGAGGAGAGGAAGGAAAAAATCAGTATGGTAAAAGTATAATAGGGGCTGCCCGGTGCTGTGGTGGTTAGCACTGTCGCCTCACAGCAAGAGGGTTTCAAGGTTCAATTGAATTCAATTCCCAGCTGTGATAGAGATGCTTCACACTGATGCACTGAAGTGTGTGGTTTTTTTTTAATCTTTTGGTTCTTAATTGAGTTTATGTTACATTGGAACACTATAGATTATCTGTCACTGTCTTTGCATGCCCTAACTCTGCATTTGTGTATGTTGTGTGCTTGCAGGTTTCAACCAGCCGGCCTGGTGGAGAGGATCCAAGCTATAGCCCAGAATGTTTCCAACATGGCCATCAGGGTGGAGCAGATACTTCAAAACAGTATGGTCCAAGGCAGAGGTAGAGTATCATCATCGTAACTATGGTATCCTCTTACCTTTTTGGGATGCCTCACACTTATCTTGTTCATACTGTCAGACTTTTAGCTTTCATCTGGACTAAAATAACAGCCAAGGAACGTCCCCATGACCACTGTTAAGAAGAAACAGCTGAACCTTGGTCACACAAAAACACGAGGTCTAGTTTGATTTTTCTTTTGTGTGAAAATATTTTAAAAATGCTTTGGACATTCTGGCCAATCAAAAGAAGTTATAATAGGCTAATTTTGAAATTATAGAGTAAAAAAACTGAGCTGCAGCAGTATTTTGGGGGAGGGGACCAGGGTTTTCTTTCATCTTTTGTAATATATTCCCACACGCCTTAGCTGTCTCTTCTGAAACTGAGTTGAAAAGACCCACAGGACTCCTAGAAGTCTGCACCTGTAATGCCATAACACTATTATTACATTGGTAAAGAATTACTTCCATGTCGATGAATTCACACTGGAAAAAGCTACTTGATAGCGCATTGATACAGAGATTTGTGAGACTTGAAATACAGAGATCTCTGTATAAAACAGGACATAGTTATGCTAGCTAAAGGTATGTGGTAAATCTAACTAGATCAAGTATGTGTAATTAAAACTTTCCAGAGTTAAAAAGCCTTTGCAGTCATGTTAAAAAGAAAGTACACCCTGTGTCAATTGTAAAGTTGTAGGTATCGGGACATAATAGAAAAAATGAACAAAAAACAAGTTAAAATAATGAAGCAGTGTGTGAAGAAAACATGATTCAACAGCCTGTCCATAACTTAGTAACTTCAAGTAATAATTTTCTATATAACGTGATCAGACTCTCACATTGTTGTGGATGAAGTTTGACTCATTTTTAAGTTTGTTTGTTTTCACTTCTGCAGAGCTCTCTTAAGGTCCTGCCACAGCATTTCAATCAGATCTAAATTATGACTGAACCCTTGCACCACCTTGAGTTGTTTCTTTTCCAGCCATTCTGTTGTGCATTTGCTGGTGTACTTGGACTCTTTTTACTCTTGAACGACTTGGGTTTGGCCAAATTTTAGCTGTCAGACAGATGGCCTCACATTTGATGGTATACAGAGGAGTTCGCCTGTGTCACCTTGTTCATTTATTCACTATTGTAAATAAAACCACCTACTTTTTCTCATCTTTTGCCTCACTCTCCTTTTGGGATCCTGCCTAACCACTCACCTTAACACATGAGGTGTTTGTGTTGATATACTGGCTTTGACTTCACCAGACATGAAGTGCAGAGTGCTCTGCTTCATGCCCAAACATATCCACTTTGGTCTCGTCTGTCCAAAGGACATTTTATTAAGAAGGTTTTGTGATTTGTTTAGATGCAACTATAGAGCCATGCAACCATTTTCTTTTTACTTGTTCGCTCTTTTTATGATTTTGCTGGCGCAAAGGTTAACATTTAACATGTTAGTAACTGGGGCTCCTGGAGTCTGATATGTAGCTCATGGGTTTTTTGCTCTGAGCATTGCACTGTCTGACCTTGGGATGAACTTGGCTGGGATGTGCACTCCTGGGAAGATTGACAAATGTCTTTTCCACTTGTGAAAAATCGGAACTGTAGAATGATGGACTTCAAATTGTTTTGAAATGGCCTTATAATTCTTCCAGATTGATTAGCAGCAACAGATGCATCTTTAGGATGATTCCTGATGTCTCTCTTCCTTGACTTTGAGAGAACATACACTTGAATACCTCAGACCGGCAGACCTTTCATAGAAGTGCTCACAGCTGCAGAAGTGCATTTGATTAATTGGTCAAATGCTGTTGTTCATCTGAAGTTGTATTCTTAGTTTCGAAACCTTTTTGAAACCATTTTTTTTATGTCCTGGTACATAAAACCTTTGAATTGAAAGAGGTTTTTTTTTTCCTTTTCTTTTTTACACGATCATAGTTACAATATGCATAACTGAAGCTCATCTAATTTAAATCTTCATTGTTTTTTAGAGCCTGTAGTGATTCATATGCAGCAGATTGAGTAACAAAAATAAGTATACAAGCCATCCACATCCAACTCACTTCCCTCTGATAGCTCACTATGGTAAATTGATTAACTGAGTTATCACAAAGGGAAAAAAAGTTTTCATTGTTGGCACAAAATCGATCAGTAAAAAGCACTCAGTACTCAGTCAAAATCTGTGCTGTAAAAATCAAAGATAGGGCACTGACAAATACCACCAGTTCGCACAGAAGGAATTCTGCGATACTATACATTGCCAACCAGTACTGCATGATAAACTAAAACAAACAAAGGTTTTCAAAGCAAATGTTAGTATTCTTTTCACAAAAGAAAAGGATAGGGATGAAAAAGACATAATTCATCCATAATTTCAACTCGGAGCGCAGCTGGACTCCTGCACAGCTGTCAGCTTGTGTTGGATCGACTCTTCAGCTGCTGCTGTTACCAACAATAGAACAGAGGAGAACACACACCACACAAGAGAAAGACTCACACACTTCTGGTGCTTTTGTCAAAAAGCTCAGGGTCCATCCTTCCCCACAAGAACAGTGTAAGAACATTTTACCTGTACAGCAGTAAATTTGAAAACATTATCGGAAACATCTACCTGATACTGAAAATGTGCACGCAAACTTAACTTCAAAACGTTTAAAAAAAATGTAAAGGAAGTGGTGATTTTCATTTTTGCTTTGAGGTTAATAAAGTAAGGAATTTTCATTCAGCCTTTTATTTTCCATTTAGTCCATCTTCAGGGACAATGGCACACGCCATAATGAAAACATTACTGCTTTTTTGTGTCACAAATGAACTGACATACTAATGGCAAACCTTTTCTGAATAATTTATCTCACGGTCAGGCTCGTTTGAAAATAAACAGGGAAAGAGAGTGGAAGACAAGAATAAGATTTACTTCCCTTCGAGCATTGACAAGGCTTTTATGTAATGATGTGCAGGGACAGGAGGCGAGCCTTTATCAAGTTAAATGGCCACATTTTCAATTGTTGTTGTCGTAATCATATTTGTAGACCATGTGTATCTCTGTGTGTGTTTTCAGTCGCAGGAGAGAAGCCCCAGGGAAGACTTATGTAGAAAAATGTCTCTTTTTCATTAGGCAAATGGAAACAGACAGAATGGGAGAGCAGGCAAAGTTGTTGGTCCAGAGAGAGGAAGAGGGGAGATGGAGGGGGTTTGAAAGACGGAAAAACACAACGAGGAAAATGAAGCTCACCCTCTGACACTCTCCTCCCTTCTTCTACTGACACCAGCAGCAGAGGAGCAGTTAACTAAGTCAGTGGAGCAATTAATGCAGAGAGCGCAGCTTAAGTGAGCAGACATATATACGAGTGTGTCCCCACAACAAGACAGTGTGCACTGCAGTAGAGCAGATATGTTGCAGTGCCTTAAGGGGGCAACCACAGGGAATTATAAGCAACACACAACGCTGTGAATGATAATGTTCAGGGGAAAAAAGTCTTCCGTCTTCAGGTGTTTAGAAAGAAGCCGTGTATTTCTGCGAAACTAATCTCTGTTTGCGAGCCTTTTCATCAAACATTTAGTGTAGATCAATATTAAAAAAAGGTCAATTGAATTCAAAAAGAATTAAGTAGGCGTGATATGATACAAAATAAACTGTGAGATAGTATTACACTGCAAGTTTGCAGCTGGAATGGTTATCTTCACTTGAGAATAAGTATTCACATTTGAGGCAGCTGGTATCAGAGAAATAAACCAGTGAATTCAATGACTGATAAAGCAGCAGTGATTGTGACTGGAGCAAAGGCAAGCAACTTGAGTTTCACTCAGACATACTGTTTATCAGTTGATCATTTATTCTGGGGGCGGCTGCAGAAGAGTAATTGTCACCTTTGGGCATGTTGGTAGTTTCCACAGTCTGCATGTCGATGTGTGCTCGGTCAAGGCATTGGAACCCACTTTGTGTTTATGACATGATAAAAACAATGTTGCTGCACATACTATGCAGTCTGAATGTGTGTGTGAATATGGCTTGTAGTGTCCAAACAATTTGAGTGGTCAATGAAACCAGAAAGGTATTACAGTCACCATTTCTGCCAATCCAGGTGTGTTAGAGGTGTTCTGCTGGGAGGAGTCCAGCTAATGAAAACCAATAAGAAAGATGAAATTTCACTCATTGTCTTTCAGTGGTGAGAGATGGGGCATCAAGCCAGTGTGAAGTACCGAGAGACAGCCGCTTTCCAGAGTGCCCTGGAAAAGTAGATGTGAGTTTGTTTTCAATTTTAAACAACAATAGATAAAAATAGACCTTTTCTTTTTCTTTTTTTTTTTTGCGTTGTTGATTGGTAGCATTGATCTGCACTGGCCAGTAAATGGCTGACCTGCCAAGTAGATGATCTTCTGTTGCCCAGAATCTCAAACCTATTGTTGGTGCTGGCATGGTGCAATAAAAAACAAAGCATGCCACAATCAATGTAATAGTTGCATGAATGGACTGAAATATCCTTTATAGTTAGATTACTAATATTTATCTTTTTATGCTAACTCACAGTCTAACATCGCCTTACAGCTATACGGAACAGGACGTGGGTGTTGTTTTTTTTCTGTGTGCATTTTTGTGATTTGCTCTCTGTACGTCCTCCAGTGGATGCGTGCACGGTGGACGTCAGACCCTTGCTATGCCTTCTACGGTGTTGATGGTTCTGACTGCTCCTTCCTCATCTACTTGAGTGAAGTGGAGTGGTTCTGCCCCCCACTGGCCTGGAGGAACTACACCAGCTCCCCCACCCAGCATACACAGCACGCAAAGCCCCCCAAGAGACAAGTAAGGACAGCACAAACATGACAACAACAAAATCAAATGCCACAATGGGTATGTCAGACTCGCTAACGGTAAAGTTCTATTTAGAGTCACATCTGCATTGGGTGAAGGCTGCCAACAGCCTGCTGCTGAATGATCAATAAACTCAATAATGTTTTTGCTCAACTCACCACCTCAGAGTAGGAGCTAACAATACAGTTTAAATGTGCTGTGAGAGCAACAATTAGCATTGATGCTTACATTAATAAAATGATCTACTACAGATAAAACTACTACAGTATTCAAATGAACACTAACATCATATGTTTCTTTTCAACACTAGAGTTATAATTAAGAAATACTTAATTGAAGTATCCCTCATATGCTCTTTTCAACCATATGGAAATTCTCAGCAAAGACAGCCCATGTTTGGGTCTCAGGACACAAATAAAGCATGTTACTACAGCATGTTCATGATACTCCCTTATCATAACCCCTTAATTGTGACGTTTTTCCATGGTTAAACATGTGGGGCCTGTAGTATGAAGTCATGGCAACTTATGTTTGAAGCCTAACATGCTCAAGAGCAGCTGAAGTTCAAGATAAGATATTGTAAAAGCATCACAAAAAAAAGCCTGACTCAAAATCAACAGAAACAAGTTTGTACAAATATCATAAATAATACTCCTCAAATATGTATGTTTGCATTCATATTCATAACCAACTTATTTAAACTAATTAAGGGTCACTAGACAACCTAAACCCTTTTTATTTAACCATTTATATGACCACCTCAGCAGGTGGCATCGTTCAAAATACAACAGTATATACAGTATATAGCAGTTGTTGTGTGTAAATGCAGCCTTTTAAACTTGGCTCTTCCGCCTCTTTTCTTTGGAAATAAGTTTTTATTGTCTAAGCTGTTTTATGGGTAAACTTTACCCAAAATACCAACAGTGAAATCCATCCTTTTGTGGCATTTTCTTTGATATTTCCCCAGTTGAAGTCCCCAGTTGACAATGAATGTAGCACAAAAACAGATATCAAGAAGTGGGACAGACTGCGGGTCAGTCATCAAACATCATAGTAATTCAGAGAAACTGAACAGAATTTACTGATCCTGCCAGAGCAGACTAGAAATGTTTGAAATTCTGCAAAAGAAGAAGAAACTGGAAAAAAACTGGCGGGTCTCTGCTGAGAGATAAACCAACACTGACGGTCGTTAATAGAGTCATCAATCACATGTCCACAGCAACAATCAGAAGGGGGAGAGTAACAACCCTTTTCTATTGAATATGCTGTTGAGTAATAGTAGGTGAGCAGTCTGCCTCCATGACTACATAATTGTTAACCTTCATCTGAGCCTGTTCGCTCCCTGTTAATTAATACAGGCTTGATCCTCTTCATTGTTATCTTCTCTGCTTTTTTATCCCCTTAATTGACTTTGAGGTCAAAGAGCATTTCAGAACCATCCTTCCACACAAATTAAAACACAAACACCTAATGTGGGCCATTTGCAGGGCCATACAAGACATCCATACTAATATTTACAGTTAGGCATAGTATATGGCCCATTCTTTTTTTACTGATTAACAGAATGCTCTTTGTGAAAAACCTGTGCATAAAGTGCCACCATGGAATGAATTAGGTCTGTACTGCATACATTCACTGAATATAGCGACACTTTTCCCAGTTACATTGGCTTGGTCAGCCATTTACAGAGTTTGCGAACACAAGGAAATCATGAATGTTTAAAATGTTCCGAAACAGGCTTTGTGCTCATTACACCTTTGCATACATGCTTTCATCTAGCCTTTTTAACTTGATAACTGTGCTGGCAGGGAAATTTTTCGAAGGTAAAGCAGAATGTCAGTGTAGATGAAGACTGATGTCTCCTTCCTACCCGGTGACCCAAATAGCTGAATTGTGGATTACATTCTCCCTGGGTGTATATTCTCCCTGGGTGTTTCACACAAACAGAGCCATGGTTGTTTTCAGAGGGGAGAAGTATTGACTGTTTATGGTGCTACTTAGAAATGCATGGCATAGTGTTCAGAGTTCTCTCCATATTTTTTCCTTGACAGGAAAAACTAACCTGCCAAGTGAACAAGGTCACAACTTTTCTTGAAATAACTCTCTAACTTATTGTTGAAACCAACCTCCTTCATCTGCCTCTCTCTGCAAAAGCATCAAATGGTTTCCTCTTGAACCAGATTAGTAGCAAATTGCTCATTTATTTGGCCAACGAAACCATTCATCTGTTTGTTCACCGACTTAAAAGATTGCATAGAAAAAAATCAGAAAAATTGACTCAAAATTGTTGCACTTTTCAGTAGAATCTCTGCGGGCGGGACAGTCAGGCACACACACTCTGTGTCTGTGAAGCCACGCTGTTGTAGGTCGTCAGAATGAGGTCTGGCTTTATCCTGCTGAAATAATCACTTTCCTCCTGGGAGACATTGCTTTTATAGCAGCATAAGTCTCCTACATTCCATCAATAGTACGCTCACACATGTAAAACAATGGAGGTACTCTGCACATCTATATATGGAAACAGGTACACAGGAAAAGGATGAACAAATCCAAGGTCCATTTAACAGTATGTCCGGTTTAATGTGTCCTTGCATTCATGCTGCAGATATTTCCTCTTTTTTGGACCTGAATTTGGATCTTGTAAAAAAAAAGGGGTTTACAATGTAACCGGAGTTTACAGATTGGAATTTGATATTTATTATGTTGGTTTCTGTCCTTATTGATGTTTAAATTTTTTACATTTCTTTGTGTAGTTTTTCTCATATTAGCCCCATTCACGTTTGTTGTGTTCAAAGATGTCCAAAGCAGCTTCCTGTGCATTTAGTGAATGTGACAAGTTGGACACATCCTATTTAAGATGGCTTCTGCTTGATAGAAATTGTTTATCAGATGAAGGTCTTGTTACAAAATGTTGGAAATGTATTCTTTACAATCTTGCATTAGGAAATATTTTTAGAAATTCAGTGTTGATTGTCTGATGAAATTTGGCACAAACTGCGAGGCCATGAACCGTACTTGCTTGGAAAGACAAATCATTTGTTGGATGTTCCTAGATGATGTTACATCTGTATTTTATAAACTCCCTAATCTTCCTTTGCCTCTCCCAGTTTTAATTTTATTTGTGTGTTGCTGCCATCAAATTTTCAATTCAAGTATACTTTCTAATTATTTAGGTTGATCAGTAGATACAGTGGAAATGATAAAGGTTCAAATAAACTAGCAGATATTAAAAAACGGATTTGTACCAATTTCTATTTACTTAGAATACACAACTGAGATGACAAAAGATGAGATTTATTTTACAAAAAACTTCCAAGGTAACGTGGTGCTTTTATTTTCTGCTAATATTTTACATCCTTACAGTTTACTTTCTTTGCATCACCCACCCAGGCTGCCTTCCGCACAGACCTTTCTGTACTGCTGGACCAGATCGGAGGTGGAAAAGAGTCCCTCAGCTTCATGAAGCGCCGAATCCGTCGCCTCACACAACAGTGGGCAACAGCTGCCAACCGCCTCGATGATAAACTGGGTCAACAATGGAGGGACCAGAAGAAGGTAAGATATTATGAAATTGTGATGACTAACAGAGTTTGCTGTATAAGACTGAAATACGGTAAGTATCTATTGTTTTGATTTTCATTTCTGTGTCACATTTTCCAACAACAGACGATAGTTAGAACATAAAAAAAAAAAAAAAAGCAAGAGGGAGGAATTATATCACAATGTAACAAATAACGTACAACATGTAATACACTGCAGTTAATTCCTGTTTTTTTCTCATTCCATCTTGAAAGAACAAGTATGTGCAAGAGTCACCAGCTTGATAATTCAAGGCAAAAGGTTCTGGAAACAATTTTCCCCTCAAGTAGTTTGGCATTAAAAGGCTTTTTCAGATGCATCTTGAAAGTTCTCATTTGAATAATATCTGGTGGGAGAAAAACTACTGCAGTAGGTAATAATAGGTTGTTCATCACTGGAGTCTGTAATTTTTCTGCAACTGTCTTTATGCATGAATTCAAAGTCCGTTTCCACAGCTATCTTATTGTAAGCTTGATTTTGACTGTAGTATTCCATTGCTGCATGGACTCTTCTTCTTTCTGCTGCTAGCCTCTGTCTGTCTGTTTCTCTGTGTTTGTAAAATACTCCAATGAGAGCAAGAAATAGTTGCAAAGATGAATAAGAGAAAAGAAACAAAAGTGGGTAAGCATCAAAGATAAGATGACATTGAATGACTGGGATTATTACATGATGCCAAGAATTTTTCAGAGCCAGAGGGAGAAGATTGAGATGGAAAAGAAGGTACAAGAGGGGGATGGCTAGTCCTGTAGAGTATGTATTAGGAGAGGATTGATGAAAGGTGAGAAAGGAGTGATGTACTGCTGAGATGAGGAAGAAACTAAGCCTGCGAGACTATGTGACTGTGGCTGCTGGCCATTTACTTAATAACTGGTTCAAAATATACAAATAAAGGTGCAATACTGTGTACTTTTCTAAATATCAGTGAAAATATGATGTGGTTATAACTTCAGGTATCTTAAGTATATTTGTTCATTTGTTAATACTCCTTTTGCAATATTCATCAATTTCTGAATAATGCATTATCGTTAAGTTCAGAAACTACAGAAAAATTGAATGTATGGATGTAAGAAGGCAGATTGAGCCCACATTCTGTCTCATCTCTCCAAAATACTTCTCTCTGCCCTCTTCTTAAAATAAGTTAACAAGGGTGGAAATAGTCCTCTGTCACTGTGATTGATGTTCTCCTTTCTGGTACTGCACTGAAAGAATTTGTTATCCTCTATCTTGGCTCCGAAGCTGCTTGAACCTCCTATATGTCTCACAAAGTGCTGCTGCTGCTATCGCAACAGCAGATGTCCTGGTATTTGTAAGAGTTAGCTTTTGATGTCAAACGCTGTTTATCACAATAATTAGAAACGGAAGGAAACTAAGAGTTTGTTTTTTCAGCCTGTCTTTGTCGATCTGTGTTCATGCTTGACTGCTATGTGGGTATTATGGCATTAAAAAGCCACGTGGCAAAACACATTTTTCTAAATGTCTGTGCATGAGAAATTTATTTTGATGCCGTGCCCTCCACCCCTTTGCTTTCACAGAAAGATTGACTTTCATTTAAGCTTTAAAAAGCTAACTCCCTGTAACACGATGAAGGGAACCACTGTTTGATTTTAATTAACTTTGACCCTGGAAAGAAAACATTCTCTGATGTGAATTAGCGATGGCCCTGTGCTTGCCTCACCTCTGTCTTTGACGCAATTCCTTGCTTCAAATGGAAACTTTAGCATTCTGCTTCAGTGTGCATTCTTTTCTTATCCAGTGGGGCTATGTTGATTTAGTTCTCCCTGTTTGGCTTTCCCTTTGATTGTAAGCAGAGTGGATGTTTACTCAAAGAAAGAATAAATTAAGGAAGCAGAGAGGCAAGTATAAAGGGAGAAAACATCAGGAGTAAGTGTGAAATGAGAGACAAAGCACAATGATTCTTTTTAAAGGAGATGTTCAGGATGGCTAACAGGCATGATTTTTCAGTGATTTTACAAATATGTTTCTGTAATGGCGAGTTTTGATGCTGCATACTGATGCTGCATTCCATAAAGAGTTTCCATATCCAAGGTGCAGCAAATGCATCAAGGTTTGAAGTTGGGAGTAGATAAAGATGGAGAGGCTGGATCATTTTACTCTGAGCTGGACCTGAGACACACTCCTTCAGCTTGTAGAGCTGAATGGCTCAGTGAATGACATATTTACAGACCAGTGTGGTCCAAAACTGAGTAACTAAGTGACAGCTTTAATTACATCAGAGGTTGGGAGATGGTGATCACTTCAGACAACCAAAGATATGCTCTCTGTCCCAGAATTTCTTTCTTCATGATAATGTCCCCCTTTTATATGTCCCCTTCAACTGTCAGTCACCCCCCCCACACACACACACACACTCAATTTGTTTCAAGGTGGGAACAATTGCACCTTTGTTGCTTATCTGTGCCATGTGTGTCACATCTGTTTAGTCTTTGTGAATCACAGCAGCAGCTGAATAAATATCTATTTTTGTGCCCTTAAGAGGCAGCCACTGAGTGAAAATGCCTACAAGGACAGGAATAGGAGAGGTATATGGGATAAATGTGACCCTCGAGGTATTTACCTTTATGTTATAACAGAGGATGTATTCTTTAGTCAAGTTTGAAGTAAGTGGCATTTTGTATTAGAGTTGTCCTTAAAGTGAAATTAGCTGAAACATATATATTGTAGATTAAATTGAGAGCTGTTCTTGAATCATTTGGAGAACCTTATTTATTTTGGTCTCACCTGAAAAGTAGTACTCTGTTCTTTTCCTCCCAGTTTTTCTTTTGATCAGTCAGAAACACACTAATGATAACACAACTAAGTAACTGTGTTTAAACAGATGTTCATGCCTTAATTTATTTGTGTGTTTATTTAGTGCCGCCGTGATGTCACGCTTTGGTTTGTGCACTGCTGTTTTGAAATCTTGACTTCAGCATTTATTTGTTGCTGAACTTGAGAATGATACATCAAACCTGATTGTGACACAAAAATAAATGGTTACTTTATTTTTACAGACATTAGCTATAGTTTATCCGGAAAGTGTTCACAGCGCTCCATTTTCTCCACAGTATCCTGTGTTACAGCCATATGTAAATGTTTTATTTGAGTTTTTTTACTTTTTATTAAATATGCAAAAGTTTCAAGCAAACTTGTTTCACTTTGTCTTTATGGGGCATTGTGTGTAGAATTTTGAGGCAAAAGATGAATTTAATCTATTTGGGAATAAGGCTGTAACATAGGATATTTTGGAAAAAGTGGAGAGCTGGGAATGCTTTCCGATTTCACCCTATCTGGCACGAGTGGAAATGTACTTTAAGGCACTTCCACATTGACTTTACATCTAACATCATATTGCCACTTCCTTTTTTCTACAGTTTGTAATTTTATATAACTTTTTCTAAGAGGGTTTTTTGCCATAGATTGATTTAGTTACCAAGTAACTAAGTTAAGTTAAATTTGCCATATTTTACTCTCAAATACAAAAATAAAGTCAAACATTTTCAACATTGTATACAGTGATGCACAAACTTACAACAGGGACTTAAGTTTTCTTCATTGGTCATTTAAATTGACCAACATAAAAAACATTTTTCTTGGCTATTTGATGCCTACAGGAGAGAGGCAGGCACTTACTTTCAGTTCAACCTCTTGTTGGCTATTGTAGCCTGTAAAAATGGCTTGAAAGTGAAAAGTTCAGACAAAGGATCTGTTGTAGTATCTTACATGAGGCAGCAGTTACAGAGAATATGTGGAAGATTATGCATGAAATCCAACTATTCTTATTTCATTGTATTTAAACTTTTGCCATTTTATTTGATGTGAACTTTCGACCCGTTCAGCAGGTATAACCAAGCTGAGCATTTCTTGTGCAGAAAATTGCTGTTGTCCTTTTTCGACGGATCAAAGGGGACATATTCACCTGAGTTGTGCCATAATGGAAAGGTTTTTAAGGTTATAGATTCAAAGACGCTGACCTCATCCTGTTAATACTGTGCAGTAGATTCACTGCCAGAATGCTGTTAGTTTCTGTATTTCAGCAAGTGACTTTGTGTGCATCTGTGCTCCTTGGTGTGCATTGAGCATGCACATTTAGTGTGTTGTAAGCATATGCCAAACTGTTAATTTACCCTCTCCCTGTGTCTGCCCTCATGAGGGTTAATTGACCTCAGATTGATGAAGTGCAGACAGTGTTGGAGACTAATGTGATGCAGAACGTGAAACGGGGTGGCGGAGTGGGGTGGCGATAAGCTGGGGGGAAAAGAGGAAGGGAAGGGTGTAGGTTGCAAGAATAGACAACAAGAAGGAGAGACGTGAGTAGAAATAAAGACAGTGAAATAGTGAGTGGAGCCCTGAAAGAAGGATAAAGGAGAAGGTGAAATTAAGGGTAGAGCTCTGCTGGTTGTCAGTGCCAGCTTGCACTGCCACCTGTGTTCTGCAACCTTCTTAAGGGCCACGGTGCATAAGAGAACAGGGTCACGCACACTCAGAAATGTGAAGTCCTTTGCTAACAGATGCTGAGACAAGCATTAGCATTCATCTGTCGTTAGCCTGTTAGTAATGAGTGGAGCAGAGCAGAGTGCTGGAGTGGTACCACATGACAGACAGGCACTTCAGATTTCCTGCTTTCATGTATCCCACCAAGGACTTTCCAAAGATGTTACTTAGACGGACTTTCACATTACATAAAAAACTAACATCAGCACACGAAAGCCACTGGAGTTCCTTTCCCACAGCTTTTCACTATCATATAGGGATATTGTGAAATTACCATTTTTTCATGGCAGGAAACTTTAATGAGATGACTGGGGCATGAACATTGATGTGAGCACACAAGGGGTAAGATTCAGACGGGATTGTACCCATGTTTCTGTTGCAGGGGGTTTGATGGGTCTGTACATCATTATCATTAACATACATTAAATAAGCAACCTTACTCTCCCACTTCAAGCTTTAGATTCATGCATTGATGCCAGTTCTCTGGAATTCAGTCCACAATTAATGATCTCAGAAGCTCCTGTCTCATATTTCTCATATTCCGTGTAATTGAACTCCTTCTGTTCATTTTTGCATAGTTTCCAATGTTTGTGTGATACACTCTATAAGCAACACCATCACCACCAAGCCAAGAGACTGAGTAGTATTAGCATCATGTATTCTCACTCTTGCCATCTGCCACCCAAACTCTCAACACTCTAATTTAATTTCACTTATCTTTTTTTTTTTTTTTATGAAGCAGAAGTTAATAGAGCAGGTTTATTAAATCAGGGGATTTTTCATGCCAGCTGGAGTCTCACTGGAGCTTGACTCAGCTGCATAAACATCACTGTTAAGCATTTTGTGCTCATTTTGTACATGTTAGGAGACATGTTAGGAGACTGGAAGACTAGTTAGAATAAATAAAGTTAGAATACAGATCGATATATAGATATGGCTATTTTGAAAAAGTGAAGTGTCTGTCCTAAAACTTTTCAAATGTTTGGGCGAAATCAGTGCATTAAGCTTGTAGTGATGAAGCTACTTAAAAATATAATACTTGAATGAGCAGGTTCCCTCTTATTTACAGAGATTTATTAAAGTAATTAGAAGCTAAAGTGCCAAATAGCTCCCTGGGGGGGTGTTTAATGCAAAAAAATTCTAAAAGTGGGGAACAAACATGACTCCAAAAGAAAGGATTTGTAAGTAAGTAAATGCTTGCTGATGACTCATAATATGAACTTAAATTTTCATGGCATGTCATTACTGTTTTTGTACCAGTAAAATTACTCATTGCAGGTTAGAATTAATGATCCACTAAGAGTTTTTCTGTTACTTAAGACATAGTGTTTTCTGGTATCACAATATTTAATAAATAAAGGCACCGTGTGCTTATACTGTGTGCAGGTGCCTGTGTTTGCTCCTCTCCAGTAGCTTCATCACTAATGCTTTGTGGCATGACTAAGAAGGGAAAAGTGGGATACGAGAGTTCTTTGCAGCAATTTTAAGAAGCTGCTGGAAGCCTTTAATCATCAGCTCCACAGTTACAACCTGTGAAGGTACAGATTTGGGACACACTCCTGCACTCACATACAAGTAAAAGAAGACATATAATGAGGCAACGAAATACAGCCAGCAGTCCCCAAGAAAACTTTCTTGCTAACTCTTCTTAGTTGGTCTTAAGCTCATTATGCATGTTTCATGGTCATAGTCGTGGGATACATTTGCCAGCAGAAGCAGCTGGAGGTGTTCATGCTGCGTTAGCTAATCAGGATTACTCAGCAGAGCAACGTTTGGACATGGCTATGTTTAATCCGCTGTGAAAAATAACCTGTTGCTAATTTCTCAGTGGATTACAGTAATTATGCAGCACCTCGCCGGACGTGCACAAGATGACTGTGTTTGTAGGTTCAACGTTGAGCAAGTAGGCCTTTAATAATTCCGTTCCATGACTTGTTTCAAAACAGAGAAGATTTTCATATCTAAACATATGTGAAATTAATTATATGCAATAAAGCCCATAATTCTGAATTTTGCATTTGCATGCTGTTCCTTTGGAGCACGGGGGATAATTCACTGAGGATTTGAAAGAATTACTTCCCAGTTGCTATAATTTCCTTTTCGAAGAGTCTGATATTCTAATGATTCTAATCCTCAAAGTCATTAAAACTGTTTGGACAGCTCAAGCTTAACTTTGAAGCAGCTTAACTTTAATCATTGTGTACAAGTATATAATAAAAACCGGGTGGGATGCAAAGTGCTTCAGCATAAACACAACATACTCTGTGTATGTAAATTATTAGACCACCATCTCTATAAAATGATGACTGTAAAGTGTGTCATTTGAACCATAATGGTACAAAACGGGGCAGATGTTTTAGTCACTGAAAACATGTCTCACCAAACAACATAAAGCCATAAGCAAAGATAATATTTTCAGCAAAAGATGCTTTGCCACCAATGAGAGCGTTACTAAAGTGGGGGACCCAGATGCAGCGCAAGACAAATAAAAATCCCAAAACCAAGTCAGCATGGCGGGCAAAGACAAAAACACAAGATCAGTCCAAGAATTCCAAATAAGCAGGTACATGAGGAATATCTAATGATACTCTCCTCCTTACCAAAACAAGTCCAGGCTTTTGTTCATGCAAGCCGATATGGCCAATGACCCTTAAGTAAAGAAATACGCCATGGCCAGCGGTCGTGAAAGCAACTTCTTGTTAGGAATAAAAATGGCGCCCAGTGGTCACACTGTCCAAAGAATATTTTTCCTAACCATTGTGTTTTGATTGTTCACTAATTCTACCCAAGGAGTTAAGATTAAGATAAACTAACCAGAGATTGACAACATTACATTGTAACGTGTTAGATCTACATGTAACCAAGGCAACCAGCAAAATAGCATCCATGTCCAAGATGGTTACGTAGTAAAAATAATGTATTGTATACCTAACCATGATGGTGGGGTCTTTGTGGATCGTTGTTGCTTCCAATGGGCGCCATCAGATCTCTTCAGATTGGTATCTGGGTGGATGTCTACAAAAAACTGAAACATGACCAAAACGTCAGCAAACAATAACCCATAACCAGGACCCCAAAGGGTTCTGAATCATCATGGAGTCTGTGAGGGTTTACAGACAGTGAAAGAAAACATTTAGAACTCTCGAAAGCTCTCCAATATGCTTCTAAGAGTCTATATGACGACCTCTTAAAACACCGACGTCTCATTGATATGGGCTGTGTGAAATGCCGTGGGTGGCATTGTTCCTTTTCATCATGCGGCTGTTTTGTATGAAGCTGACTAACAAATGGGAACAATTTTGGAATTTACTTTTAAAGCGTCCCTACTTAACTTTTAATGCCTGAATCTTTTGCATAGTTCTGTATGTATAGAATTGTACAAATATATAAGTTTACAGATGATATACAAATCTTGTTGTAGTGTAACACTGACTTCCCTATTTTAAGTGCACTCACTTCTGATGGAGCTAAATAACACTGATTTGGTTTTATGTCTGAACTTCTGATTTATTGCCGTTCATGTTTTTGTTGGAATGTTGCTACTGTTTTTATATCTTTTGTACTTTGTGTTCAGAAGACTATTAGCAGAGACAACAAATTTACGATTGAAAATGGTATAAACTAAAATTATATTTTAGTTCATATTGAAAATCGTATGAATATATCATGTACCTAATCAAATATTAATATGTGCTCGTAGGGGGGAAAAATACAAATCTTTATCACAGCTCTCTGAAACATGGTGTCCCTTTTTCTGTTTTGCTTAGGTCCTGGTTCATGTGGGCTTCCTAACAGAAGAATCTGGAGATGTTTTCAGTCCAAAGGTGCTGAAGGGGGGACCTCTGGGGGAGATGGTGCAGTGGGCTGACATTCTGACTGCCCTCCATGTTCTGGGACACAACCTCAAGATCTCCATGTCTGTTAAGGAACTTCAAGGGTGAGTTCTGTGTATAAACAATCCCACTAACCTCACTTAATTTGATCATTGATGGTCAGTGAGTTAATGATAAGAAGAATAAACTCCATTCTGAACATATTTTACCAAAAGCTAATAAGTAAAATGTCACTAGTTGACTATCTACACTATCATAACTACTATGTTTGCTTTAAAACGTTTATAGAGGGAATGCATGACGTCATCAGAGATGTCACAGTATTCAGGTTACAACCCCCCCAATTGCAAAAAGTCACTAAATTCAAAGACTGCCAACTGTTTGACTGTTTGTCTAAAGTGTGGAAGGGGTATTGTGCAAGTGACTGTACCAAAAGACTCAGCAAGGTTATGATCAGGTTATCATCTTACAACCTTCTAAAAGGTAAAGAGAAAAGAGCCAAATGGATCGCTGAGATTCACAGAGACAACTAGTATCCTGGCTCAAGAACTCTGTGTCCAGTAATAAAGACTTTTGTGTAAAAAAATGATTAATGTACTGTATTTTGGCACATTATACACTAAATGGACCATTTAGAGACTCTGTTCTAGAGACAGTGTATTTGCAATGTTTTTGCAAGCACATGTTGGGAGATGCACTTGTTAAAAGTGCCTCAAGATGACAGTTGTTGTGATTTGGCACTGTATGAATACAACGAGAATTGGTTTGAAATGAACAACTCCTTTTGCATTGTGGATGATAGATGTCAGCTTGTCAAGATGACCATAGACGAACGACAACACATCCATTCTGCAAATTAAATTTAGACAGACAGTGATTTAACAGTTGAAGTTTGCTCTAGATTTATTCAAATTAAGTTTGTTATTGACTTTTTGATGGATGGCTAAATCACACTCATAATCCTGATGTCCAAGTTTTACAATTCAGATGTCTTCTTAAATCAGTATTTTCAAAAAAACACCGTAAGGAGTCATAAAGTGGGCCCACAAAACAATTTTACTGTCTTACAGCTGTGCTAAGATGGTACGGGCTGCACAGTGGGTTTTAACATGTACATGCATTCACAAAATGTCAGCAATGCACAAATATCTTTGAAGTGCAACAAGATATCCAGGCTCCTATATGATCATTTTCCTGGTGTAGAAAATAGGAAAGCTGTAAAAAACAGATTTCTGGGCTTTGTCTGTGCTTCACTGATTCTTTAGTAGGTTGACAGGATCCTAGTCAAGACCAATTGCTTTTAGTTTAAGATGATATTCACTTATTATTCTCCCAATCCCACCTCTGGCAACAGCCATGCTGAATCTAGTTAAATTTCTGCCACAAACACACTTGCTGTTTCATGTGCATTCATTTATTCATTTTTATTTGTCTGTGCTTTCCAGAATAAAAAATGATGCACTCTAATTCTAACTAGGCCTCATTCTTACTTAACCGAAAAATAATGCAAAAAGGGGTGGGTGTGGAGTGAAGGTCCTGTTGAATTATTTGTTTATACTGACCTCACACTGACAGTTGGACTGCATTACTGTCTATTTTTATCCATATCAGCATGCTTACATGTTTCTGCTGATGGTAACAGCTGTAGATCCAACACACATACAGACAAGAAGATTTACTCTACATGGATGTAAATCTGCTATCTTGAAAAAAAAAATCCCTCAGGCTTGCTTCCTCTAGTTTATGCAATCTACTTTGTAATCTACTTTGTGGTCTCAAGGCTGAATATCAAAGTTACAGAGGTTGCCATCTTCCATAAACATAAATGACTAATGCTGTACATTGGAACTTTAAATAGGCATGTTGGAAGGAGACACGTGAATCCTCTGGGCAAAGTCTCTATTCATCCTCAATTGAGTCCATAGTCTTTCTTTATGCCACTTTTGATCGTTGCAGTGACACCAGTTTAGATAAATAAGATGGTGCCTGCAGAGACCCAGCTTTCTGTGCGTTTGAGACTGTGCACTCCTTGCGACAACTCTCACAAATCATAAAAGTATCGCATTGACACCTAGCCTTTGGCTGTCATTTTGTAGACATACAACACCTCTGCAGGGACCAAGAGAAAGTGGGAAAGTCTAGAGGAATTTCATACTTTGAAAATGACTTTGGAGATGGCAGGGACATCTACAAGGCTGAGTTCACTTGTCAGATGTAAAACGGATGACAGGATTGTTTCTACAGTTTGCTTGACACTGTCGTGTCTTGGGACCCCCAGTTTAAAAGTTTTCACTACCCAAGCTGCAATGCTGCACTTGGTATATGCAGTGTAAAGAAACGCACCAGCGAAAACATTTTTTCCCACTTCTTCCACATAGAACAGCAGATAACTTTGCCCAGTTTTGCTGAAGGAACGTGAGACATTTACACATGGGGTTATGCTGCGTGTCCAGTGACTCTTATCACTGTCCTTGTCTTCAGTAAGAAAAGAGAGTAAAGGCTGAACCAAAACAGTAAAGCCGTTTGGATGTCACAGAGATGTCCTGTAAAAATAAAAACGTCATGTTCCACATGCTAATGTCTCCCATGTTTCACATAAAACCTGCAAATGGCTTTATTGATCTGTTGGTCATCAAAATGGAAGCCTTAACACCTTAACACAGCCTGACACTGATGAGTTATTGATGATAATGTAAAAGTGGAATGCCTCTATTCACTTACACCATCAAAATCAGTACTCAGATGCTGAAAAGAGGATACACTGTACCTGTTAGTAGCATACTCAGGTCTTGTGCATGCTATTCATGACCAATTATTTACTACTGGAAAAGAATATGTCTTTCATTGTATGCTCAGCATCGCTATGATTGTTGGTGCAAGATGGAGGCACAGGTGTTGTGCAACTCCAGCCAAAGTAGAGAGTGTGTGAAGGAAGAAATTCTCCATTTGTGTATATTTGTTTAGAATAAATGAAGAAAATGATATCTGAACTGCTAAGCCACATAAATAAAAAAAAATAGTTTTGTTCTTTTGAAGTTATTTAGTTTGTTTTGTTTTGATGGACACACCATGTATTGTAAGTTTGATATCAACATTTTCACCTTCCAGTGCAGAGAAACAGAACTTTACCAAATGTGCTACACTGCTAGTTCACAGTCACATGCCTCCATTTTCTGAAGTCACAGCTGTTAACTGTTATCCCCAGATTGGCCTTCAAGCTGCAGTTGCAGCTGGCTATTTGGTGTATCCAAAAGGTTATATTTTTTTGGTTATTTTTCAATATATTATACTTTCATGAGTCTTTCTCACTTCGTGTGCTGTCAGATCCTGAACAATGGAAACAATAACAAACAGGGTTTGTCAAAGTCAGGGTTTATTTATCAAAGTAGATCTGCTAAACTTATTCTTTCTTTATCTGAGCCAGAGAGAGCATCTTGAATATTTTTAAATGTACAAGTGATTAGGTTCATCCTTATATGTTCTGTGTTGTAGCCACAAGGAACAAGCTGAACCTGTGTTGCTGGTCAGTTACAGCCTCCCGATTATGAAGTGGCTTGCGCCTACACTCACTTCTGCTCCTGCTGCTCCTGGTAGACTGTTTCAGTCCATAATGGAATCAGCTGTGCGTGTGCAGAACTGAACACTTCAATCAGTTCTGTTTATGATCTGCAAACATGTGCTAATTTGCCCTGTTTAGTAAATCCACCCCTATATTTCCTGCCTCATGATTACGTTGCAAACAACAATGCAGTTAGTCATAATATGAAAAGCACGAGTATAGATTTTCTGTTTGTTGGCACTTTGAGATTTACAGAAGGCAAAAGCATTTAAACAAATTAGAGTGTTTGTTTAACACACACACACACACACAGTGAGACTGTATATATTCACACCATTTCAAATGCAGTTTTCATCATATATCACTATTCGGGAAGGTAAAGCTTTCTGGTTTAGTCACTCTGCATCCAACATAACCTTCAGCTGTCTCAGTTAAGTCGACAAAACACATAAATTAAAACACTTAACACTCTATTATTGGCATTAACCCATTCTTATCTATTTTTAAATATTTTTACTACAACAATTGAATTTATAGATTGAGCAAATTATTCAAATTCAAATTAAATCAGTTTCAGACAAAGACTTGTGTTGATCTCATTATCGCTGTTGAAGTTGATTTGTTATTGTACCAGTAGTTTGGGAAAACCATGTATTTTTCAACATTTTTGTTTTTGCTTGTTTAGGCTCATTGATCTATATAGGAATTATTATTTGTTACAGCACTTTTAACATACTACCCATCCATTTTCAATACTTTTTTAATCAAACACAGGGTTGTGGGAGGCAGCAGCCTATCCCAGCTATTGCAGGGTGCACCCTGGACAGGGTGTTGGCCCAGTGATCGACTGGTCCAAAATAAAGACAAATGCTCTTACAGTCTATTTAGTAACACTTGCACTGGAAGAACTTGCAAACTGTACAGAGAAAGGTTGAAGCTGAGCTTCAACAGGGAAACTGTGAGGTGTTATTGTTCTCTATTCCACCACCATGCAACTCTTTGCAGTCATTTTTTTTATATCAACTTGGTCCAAGTCCCTCTCCTGAAAACTGAAATAGAGGCATTGTAGAATAATTTTATGAGAGTGCCTTGGAGTTTTTTATGTTCAAGTTTATGCCTATCCTATCCAAAGAACCCCTCAAAGAAATCCACTCTAAACCCAGGAAGAGTTCCTGCCCAAGCAATATTTTGGATACCTTTTTTTTCTCTTCCTGCTTTTTCTCACGTTTTCCTCATTATTAATTAATCAGTTTCTGCCAGCATAATGTGCCTATTATTCATTCCAGGAGAATGCAAAAGCAGGAATCTTAGGATATTTGAACATTGTGCCTCCAGAGACAAACAGATAACAAGATGGACAAAAATCACAGAGATAAACAACTGCAGAGGGAAGCAGCTAGTGACACAGGTATAAACACAGAGGCAGAAGGTACTCGGAGTGTAGTATCCTGCAAAACTCAACACAGTAATCTGAATCTGCTTCACTCGATCATTGGAGTCCAGGCAGATTGTTGCCCCTCTTGAGCCTCGTTCTGCCAGAGCGCTCAACCTGTTAACAGGGAGCTTTTACTCGCCACTGTTGCCCACCAGCCTGTACAGAATGATGGATTGATTTAGACTAGACTTGTATACTAAGTCCCCTTATCAGTGTAAAATGATGTGATTTTCTGGATCTGTAAACAGATTTGCTTACCCTGTGGCAACACTGACCAACAGTACAACAAAGCTGAACAAAAAGTCTGAGTTTGTGTCTGGAACAAAGCGTGTGCTTTGGTGCTATAGCAGTGTCCCTTACATGTAGCACTTTTAGAAAATGATCAAACAAGCACATGTAGCCCCCTCCCCCCCATAGACAGAGAGAGTGTGTGGGGTTTGCGGGGGCTGTTCATAGTGTAGGTTGCTCTTATGACCACCTCCTAGAGTTGTAATAGGCTTCAGAGGGCAGCTTTAATTGGCCACTGTGGGCATGATTAGGATCAGAGTTGTGTTACTCTGTATGACATCCACCCTGGCTTGTAGTTACCAGTCAGCATTGGAATCCGATGGCTGGAACGTTATTCAGTGTGAATGTTCCAACAGCCTCTGTGGTTAGAGGTAAAAATGGATTTTCTTGCTATAATTCAGGATATAATAAAATGGATTCTTATATTGATGATTTCAGTTTTTGTGCATCTCTGATATTCATTCGTTTCTGTTGTCACAGAAATCATTTGCTTAATTCTTTCCTGTGAAAGAGCAGAGATGCTATCCTTTTGTTGTGAATCTTGGACCCTCCGTCATTTATCCACAATCCTGAAAATTCACTCATTCCCTATCATTCATCCGCCAACACCCAGTAGCATAAAACCTGAGTTAATTCATTACAAGGCTTCGCAGCTCATCGTCTCTGCTGAGTATGCACTCCTCTCAATGTGGGCTTACTGAGTAGTTTGATGGAAATGGAGCTGAATTTGTCCCCAGTTAGATGGGGGAAGGGAGCTGAGATGTATTAATGCGAGAGGGAGCAAAGACATGGGCCTGGCTGCTCATTACAGCTGGAGGGACCAGCTCACCAAGGGTGGCTGCAGTCATTATAGAGGTGGGTGGTCAGCACCTTTGTGCCTTTTCCTGTCACTGCTGTTAAGTGACATATAGAAAGTTCAGTAGTACTGCAGGATAAAAGAACCTGGCACAGGCTAAAAAGTAATTGCCTTTTGCACTATATTGCCCCTGGCGCACACAGGACACAAGTCATAGTGAAGTTGCCCGGAAAAACTGCTGCTTTTTGGTAATATTGTGTTTGCTTGTGTACAGAGCAATATATGTGGGTGTATTTCAAAGACTGGACCAAGGTGGCGAGTGGAAAGCAACTGAGATGAAAGAGAAGAGCCCAAAACTGTCTGAATCTCAGGATGGTTGCTGTTGAAAACTGTGCAAGTATCAAAGTCATCAGGTTTTATTGAATTCTCTCTCAGCACGTCCCATTTTATTTTCTTCCTTTTATTCTTTGTTGACTGAGATGCAAAATCTAACTGCAGCTTCCAGCATGAGTGCTGGTTGTTTTAATGGGAAGTATTAGTTGATTCTGTTCTACCCATTCTATGTTTGTTAGGTTTGATGTTCCATTACCCCATCAGTGGGAGAATAGTGCTGAAGTTAGTTGAATTCCTTCACAAGATTTTCATTTTAGTCAGTACATAATAGCATGGCTAAATCCTAAGTTTTTCCACTAAAATGAGCAAACAGATTGTCTGTTCATAACCCCAACACAACGCACATGTTCATCCTTTAAACTACCTACATGTAGCAAGAGAAATATGTGACTTGTGTCTACATCTGAGCAAATATCATTATAAAATGTTCCCCTTAGTAAGCCACAAAGTCCTTTTATGGAAAAAGAAGGAGAAGTGGACGGTTCGATATCTTGTTTTGCTTTCGCTTCACATTGTCTTGTATTTTGGAAGAGGTAAGTCTGCCAAAGACAGATTATTCAGTCCTCTGAGACATTTTTTGGTCCATTTAGTGTCACTGTGATTTGCAGTTAACTTTACCCTAAGTGCGAGCGTGGATCATTGTTTGTCTTTGTGTTAGCCCTGCAATGGACTGGTGACCTGTCCAGGGTGTACCCTGCCTGTCACCTGATGGTAGCTGGAGTAGGCCCCAGCCTCTCTGTGACCCTGAATTGGATTAAGCAGATGTATAAGATGGATGGATGTTTTGCATTCTGAGTGCATCTTACATGAAGTAATTACATATTTTAAGTCTAGCTGAAAGCTATACCCTCCACCACATCTCCCCTCAAACTCAAGTATCAACTACCACATGTGCACTGCACTGCCTTCAGTCTGATTGCAGCAAAGAACATTTATTGTAAGAGTGGTTACCTCTGTTCTCTCTTCAATCGGCAGTCCAAAAAATAAAAAATAAATCACCTTCTCATGATCTCTTCTTCACGTGTACTTCCTCTCTTCTTCAAAGTTGAACTGTCAAACTAAATCTCAGCTTCAGGTAGTGTCTCAGTTGCCATGGAAATTTGACTTTGATGGAGATGGTGGTGGAAAGACACATATTAACAGCCAATCTCCACTGTTGTAAAGCAGACAGAAGACATATGCAGATTAGATGAAAAATAACACAACAGCTGAGAATGTCCAGTAAGAACATTGGTATTTATCAGCCCTCTTCTATTTTTTTGTAGCCCACTTTATGCTTGGTCAGGAAATGAGTTTTTTCAGTTGAGTTTTAGAGTCACTTAATGCTGCCCTTTGTCATTTTTCTGTTGGCCCAACAGTTCCTTAAAGTGGTTCTTAGAACCAAATTCTGTATTTAAGATTTAGTCTTGTCTCTGTAAGTTACGGCTGTTGTTATGACTTAGTGTTAGCGAGCATTCCTTGGCCACCAGGAAAGTAACTGTCAGTTTTCAACACTGTCAATTTCAGTAAAGGCCAGCTGCACTCAAAGTTTCATCCGTATGACCACACCTCGGTAAGGTTTTTCTGTGCCTTATTACATTGATAGCTAAAATTTCCATCTAAATTGAAGTAACTTTTACTTCTGCAATACTGTTTTCAACATGCTCTCCCCTTTTGCAAGTCGACCAATCATACAAGTAGCAATCTGTCAAATTCAAATATTCTGGTTGAAGTATAGGTAAAAAAAAGATCTGCTTTATCTTGTAAGATGACTATTTTTTACTGTTGACTGTACCCTTCATTCTGCCCTATCATGGGCTTAATATTCTGTTTTTTCCCAGCTCCTCCATTTAGTACATCACATTTGTTCCCAGTAGGCATCTCAGTCTACAGAGTTTCAGTCCTATGTGCTAAAGTCAAAGCTACAGCTCCTTGTAGGTGTGATATAACTCTATTTTTCTTGTGTGAAAGGAGGCGAAAAGCTCAATTTGTACTGTACCAACATAGCAGCAGCTGTAAATAAAAGATTCTTATTTCCCTCATAAGCTTGTTGCTGTCTGGCCATTTTGTCGAGATATGTCTGGCGAACATGCTCACTCCTCTTTTGCTAGGAGAGGAGAGGATTAAGAGTTTGATATGAGAAAAAGCACCTCTCCACTGAGGTTATAGTGTCTTGGAATAAAGTGTTTCAGTCTCTCAGTTTTCCACTCATGTTTCTCTGTGCCTTGTGTGAGCTGAAGCGTAACACATGGTGTTTTGGCTTCCTTTGATGCAATTTCACCTTCTTTTAATTATTTTTTTCCTTCTGTTTTCTGCATTCTAACAGTGTCTCTAATTGCTTTCAGTTTAATGGCCATGTGACTGTCTGCAAGCATCTGAAAGATCGGCCAGATCAGTGGCCCGATGGTCATGTGGTTGGAAGTTGGTTTTGAAAATTGGTAGTAATGAATTTTACTGCAGCAGCTTGGAAATTATGATTGATACTCACTACCTTGCTGAGAGGATTAGTCCTCCTCTACAGTATGTGACTTTCTTTTTAAAGCTCTCTCTTTTTCTCATTTAATCTCAATTCAACATGCTCTGTTGGTACATTTCAGTGAACAATATACGACTTATACGGCTCCTAAATTAAGGCCCAACTCAAAAATATCATGTTAAGTAGCTAAGAGGGGGGTGAGGGTAGCTAAGAGTAAATAAGCATGGAAAAATATAAAGAAAATGGTATTTTTAAAAAAGGCAAGAACACTAACCGTGTGTGTCAGTCATGTCCTCCTGTGCTGTGGTTTCTCAGTGGCTAGGCTGAGTTTGTGTTGTTGTGTCTGGCCAGGATCTGTCTTTGCTTTGTCCCTCTCACAGTAAACAGATATACTGCCAATTCATATTGATGGTTTGGGTCAGATAACAGTTCAGTTTGTTCTGAGTTTTTGGTTGATTTGTCAAATGTTCCAGTTGATGAGCAACATTCAACAGAGGTTGGACAGTGTTGGGTTTTATTTGAAAAACAGGGCTCAAAACAAGAAGACAGGAGGGATTCTTTTTTGGCTCCATCTGGTGCAATGGGTCCTGGTGCTCCCAAAGCACTTTTTGCAAATACAGTGACTGTTTGAATTTAACTGTCAGGCGACTAAATGCATCAGAAAATGTGATTGAAAGTCAGATTGTTAAGACATACTATCAGACATAATCTATGAGAATTATAAACAGAGCCCAACAAGAAGGGAGGGGGGGGTAATTAGACTGTTAATTCACTGATTAATTCTTTCACTTAATTAATTAAAATTGTTTGTAAGCCTTTCTTCTGTCCGCATAAAACATTTATCAACATTTTTCTTGCTTCAGTAAATTTACTGCAGACCATAGTTACATCAGGTGCTGATCCTGAATCTTTGCCCTCTCTTTTATTCTCTCTCCTCCCTTCGTTACCCTCCATCAACCACACTCCTTCTCTCCTCAGACAGGAGTTGGTGACCTCAGTTCAACTCCCCCTCTTCAACAGACTGTCATGAACTTCCTTGTTATATCAGCCCCAGGCAGAAAATTGCCTGTACCGTACATGCATATTTATCAATTTAGAAACCCCATTATTGCTTTGGTTATTGCTTGATTTGCTTCCGTACCACAGTGTCACTGTTTTTGTAGCACCTGTTTTAGATATGTTCTTTTTATATCTTTTTAACAACTTCAGAAATTCTCATTTTTTCTCACTCTGTTGCGCAAGCCATTAACTATGCATGTTATTCGAAAATATCTAAACTTTCAGTTATGAGGAAGGTGTGTACCCTATGTGGTGTAACGTCCACTTCAAGCGAAACTGTATTGAAACAATGGCAGATGTTAGTGAATATGAGAAAGAATAAGCATGTTTACATGACACAAGAAAGAAACTAATTATTGTGTTTGTCTGATCAAAAGCAGACTTTTAATATATTGTAAACACGTTAGTGCATGTATATTCTCAATTTGACTAAATTGGGACTAGGCACTCTGCACATGCTCAAATGTTCCATCTTTTTGTATCCTTTTGTAAAAACGTTAAATTGCCATATTATATAAATACAGCAAATATCCAATAAAGCTACTCTAGTTCACATATTCTTTATGTTTCTTTTGTCAGATGGGTAAATGCATCAAAAATTGTTACAGAAAGCAGCCCATTTGGACTATGTGTCAAGTCGAGTCAGCTTGAAGCATTTCCAGACTGACGCTCTGACAATAGAATTCAGATTCTAAAATTGCAATACCATCCAACAAAATAACAATTCAAGTACGGTAACTTAAATACAACATATGTGTAGTGAATGTGCCTATACTTAATTGTACGATGATCTCCTACAGAAAGAGCTAGAATACGCAGAATGTCTTGAATTTTTTTAGATCAAACAGCCCTCAGTGTTGCAGCATCAGACATACAGTACCTCAGTCAATGTCTCCAATCCCCTTGTGTTGATGAATAGTGGTCACAGTGGACAGTGGTCAATTTAAATGGCACTCTTGAACTGTAACTATAGCTTTACTCTGACTGTCAGATTTTCACTCCTTTATTCATCAGATCCTGCAAATATGATGCTTTATTTGCAACGTTTTGTTTGCTTTTAGTGTCAAAATGAGCAGAAACAAACAACTCCTCTTTTCTCTGTCCTATATCCTTCCTGCACTGTTTCTTCTTTCTGAACCTTTCTTCTGCTTCTTTCAGTCTTTGTCTATTTGTTCCTCTCTTTTTCCCTACAGCTGTTCCCCTTTATAGTCAAATCAATGTGCTTGTTAGCGACTTCCCAGAATTTTAGGGCATTTCATCACTCCAACCATTACTTCTCCCCCTTACAGACACACACCACAGTCAAGCGCACACTTGGTAATGATTTCCCATACACTTTGTCTGAAAGTCGAAGAAGTTAGCGGGAAAAAAACTGTTGTGGAGAAAAGGTGACTTTTTTTTTTTCCAGTTGCTTTAACTTCTTTTTCATTAATGAGCGTATGACTCACATCTCCAAATAACTTCACTTCTAACTGGTCTTAAGTATCACAACCTGAGACACGTCTGTGTGTGTGTGTCTCATTTACATATATTCTTGTGAAATTTGGCTTTTTGACCTTTGCCATCAGGACATAACATAAATAAACATTTCGGAATATGTAGTGATTTGAACTGATTATAAAAGTAGGTACTTCAACAAAAGCCACCGTATACAGTAGGTCTGTTGTCCCTGCCATCAGATACAAACTGGGAAATGTTCTGAAAACAACAAACACCGTGGTGCTGCATGTAGCACCGTCACCTCACAGCGAGGAGGTTCTCAGCTCGAATCTCTGTGTGGAGTTTTCATGTTCTCCTCATTCCAGCTTCGTTTCACTCTGGCTACTCAGGCTTCTGCCCAAGGTCCAAAAATGGGTATGGTTGGCTAATTAGTGGTTCTGAAATTACCCGAGAGGCGAGCGTGCGCTTGCATAATTGTTTGGACTTGCAACCTGTCCTGTGTGTGTCCCCCCTCTCACTCTGTATCAGCTCTGCTGGGACAATGAAAAGGATTAAGCCTCTAGGGGAAATGAATGAAATTATATACATGCAAAATCCGAAAAATGCATTCTCTTCATCAGCTTGATAAACTTTACATTGCTATGTTTCTCTTTCGCAAGTCTTAATCAATGTGAAATTTTTCTCATGTGCCTTACATATACACTTCTTTTTTTAGCCATAGACAGACGCAAGCACTCAGTCATTTGCATAAGAAAACAGTTTTTGGGTGATGCCCCTCTGTATGGTGGCTGAAGGTTCTTGTTGCAGATGGTCTGGTTCAGACCCATGACCCAGACCATGAAGTATGCAACTGTAACCCAAACCTGCTGCATTCAATGTCATTATGGTAAAAAAAAATGTGGCATTCAGTGTCATTATGAAACACTTACCATTCCACATTATATGCTTTTACAGTTTTTATTTAGATTTTCTTGTTTTAATTGTCCCTGTTTTACTTTTGCAGTGTAAGAAAAAAGTGTCTAGAATAAAAATAATTTTGTTTACATTGTAGTTTGGTTAATATTGTTTTGTTTGAACATAATTGAAAGCATTGTAAACACTTATATACAAAGATATTTTTATTCATATGAATTTTGATATGCTTTTTCAATAACTGTGTTGTACTTTTGATGAGTAATTTGCAACTGTGCGTTATAGAAAATGATCAGATTGAGGCTATTGTCGTCAGAAAATCTTATATGACTCAGATTAGAGACAAAAAACGTTGTTTGTAGCATTCCGATCATAAAGCGCTTATCTGAACAAGCCACAAAGTCTTAATTAGGAGGAAGGAGACAGTACAGACAGTGCTTTCAATCATGGCACCCAGTTTTAAAAGCACAATGCAGAAACTGTTTATGGGATGCAGAATGGGAGCGAAGGGAGGAAAATGTTAGCTATAAATAGGCTCCAAGCCTGCAGACATATCAAACTCTGGTAAAACTGACACTATCAGCCATTCATTAGTTCCCTTTCCTTCACTGAGCTCTATTTTTCACATGTACCTGCCTCAGGCAGACAAAAAAGAAATAAGGAAAAAGACAAAAACAAGAGTTTGGACAGAATGACCTGTAATCTCACGCTGAACACATGTAGCTTTTCTAAAAAGCAGTGTCTGTCTTTCCTTTACAGTCGTCTCTCCCTGTCTGTTCTTGAATGTTGTTATTTTGTAGGCAAACTGATTAAAAATTGTGATTTTTGAATGAAAAAGATTAACTCAAACAATCAAAGCAGCACTAAATGGCTTTATTAAGAATACTGGAGCTTAGGTGTTTGTCATCTGACTTTAAATGCAACTACCTTTGAGTCACATTAGCTGAGTCGCTTTGTTTACACATTGGTTATGCACATATTAGTTTGAATTGCTTCAGATTGTATTTTTTAACAGAATTAACAGCCATAAAAAGCCCCATATGTCACTAATGCATGTGATTAGGTGGTTTAGTGTCATGTAGCTACTGGAACATGGAGTTGGTAAGATTAACTGAGGATTAACTGTTTTTACTTCAAACAGAGAGAAAGTTAATGCAAATTAGGAACATCTCAATATAAGATATAGTTATAAAACCATGTGAAGCATGGATCTAAAACTACACTATTTTGTAAATTCTGAAAGCAGCCCACCTAGATTTTTTTATCATCAAACTTGTTAAAACACGTTTTAAAACAGCATCTTAATGTAATTGTTCAATATAATCATGACTATAACTATCATTATTCAGAATGTTACATGTATACTTGAGTAGAGCTGCAGTTACTGCTCGACGGTACCGTTTATGTCAGAATCAGAAAATATTTTATTAATCCCCTATGGGGGAAATTATTTTTGCAACAGGTAGCTTGCAGCTAATGCGCATGCGCACAATTAAAGAGTTGCAACAGGGGGGTTGCAACAGCCCTTAATTTGGTCCCAGATGGAGTCAACAATCACCAGGGGCCTCATGTACAAAGGGTACGTAAGCACAAAAAAGTGGCGTACACACTTTTTCACGTCAACGATCAGATGTATCAAGAGCAAAATGACCGTGGAAATGTGCGGTGCCTCACGCTGCCTCAGGGCTGTCGTGCGCACTTTTCTACAGCGGTTGTTTCTTTGGCGACACTTACAGGTGGTGTTGGGAAACTGTTATAATGAATAAATTTAAACACAATTTGTCCTCAGAATGAGCGATATGCACATCTGAGACACATGAACAATTATCACTGATAAACAATTAACACACCCATATGTCTGCAATTACAGTTAGAGTGAATATAAAAGTATGCGCAAAGTGGTGCAATGCATACTATTAAAAACTATGGCTGCTTTAGCGGTGTTGGAAGACATAGCAAATGGTGCAATAAGGAGAGCGTGTATTTAGAGACAGACATAATTTGTTGGCACATAAGGACAAGTCGCTCATCAGCCGCTTTAGGTTCCCGAGGGCAATCCTCCTGGAGCTATGCGCAGAGCTGCGGCCGGCGTTGGAGCGCAACACAGCGAGGAGCCATGCGCTGCCTGTTCCCATACAGGTGATGACCACGTTGGGGTTCCTGGCAACCGGGGCATTTCAAAGGGAGCTGGGCGACCGATCGGGACTGTGCCAGTTGACCCTGAGCCGAGCCATACCAGCCGTGTGGGACGGGATTATCCGCATCTCAGCCAGGTATATCAAATTCCCACAATGCAGTTGAACAGGCCAACATTAAAGCGCAATTTGCAGCGACAGCCGGTTTTCCTAACGTAATCGGAGCTATCGACTGCACACACATATAAAAGCGCCATCACAGGATGAATTTGTGTATGTCAACAGGAAGCAATTCCAGCCATCAATGTACAGATAATTTGTGATGCGCAAATGCACTTAACTGACATTGTGGCGAGGTGGCCTGGTTCAACGCACGACTCATACATTCTGAGTAACAGCATTGTTGGGAACAGACTACAAGCTGGCTCTGTGCGCGATGGGTGGCTTCTTGGTGAGTAACTTTATTCATGTATTTGTCCTAATATTATTCCCCATGAAGTGCATTGAGCATGTGGGCAGAAAATTTCTATCCCGTCTTCACAGCATCATAGTTGGTGGTTAAAGTTAGTAACTTGCTGTTTTTTTGCTGGTTAAACAACAGCTTAAGATCTTTCTAACAAGCGCCTGATCGTCTCTGTGTGCAAATGTTAATAACCCCGTGCTTGTGAAATGTCTCAATGAGTCTCACCTTTTCCCCGGCGCACTTCTGCTCTAGTTACTGTATGAACACGTTTGTTGTGAGTTACACAAATACAGGTATTTACCTTGGGGGTAATCAGAGTCACCCACATTCCCACACCCACCACCCCTGAGAGAGCAGTGTCACCCATAGTTGTGTTGACTCTCTGTTCAACTCCTCAGCATCTCCCACCCACTCCTCTTACGTTTGCTGCTTATATCGTAGGACAGCGTGCCAAAGAGCACATTTTTGCGGGCCTCCACTTCAGAAAGTAGCACCTCCATCTCACTTTCCGTTAAGTTATTATTTTTTCCGTTTTACGCATTCTTTATTCTTTATTTTCTGATCGTGCAGAGAGGGGAATCGCAGGAGCAGGGCTCATTTAAATATGATTTGCATATTTAAGTAGGGGCGTGGACAGGGGGGAGTCGGGTACTCCGACATGTGCACTCAATTCCACGTTGATTGGGATGTACAAACGAAATGTGCTTGGAGTCATGCGTGCGCACACATCGATACATCCGGATATTTTTGTACGTTAGAGGGCATTTTGGTTTGAGCGTACGCCATGTTTCAGTAGGAAATTCACGCAAGTCTTTGTACATGAGGCCCTAGGTGTCCGTGAAGGAGGGGGAGGTGGGCCTTTGACCGCTGTCTCCAACTTCCAAATTTTCCGATACACCAGGGCAATGCCTAATCCAATCAGCAGATAGCCCATTATCATGGTTCCGAATATGTAAAGATCCTCGATGTCCTCAAAGGAAAGAATCGCCGGGCACACGACCCTCCACTTCTCCCAGGAGTCCCCCATGTAACCAGCAGCGAACGTTCCATCAGGGCAGGCAGGTTCCCCCGAACCCGAGCTTCTCGTCAAGAAAATTTTGTCAATTGCATTTGATTTTAAACCACCATCCTTGTAACCGTTGAAATAGACAGTATCAGAAGCAGGTTATTGACTGTCTCCAGTGCTGTGGACTATATGAGATAACATGTTAGACATTCTGCTGCTTCTAACGTTCTCTGTTGGAGGTCATCATACATAAAAGTATAACCGAATTCACGGTACAGACCTTATTTTTGTGTTACGTGACTGGTGATTTTGTCAGATGCTGTAGTTGTAAAATCAGGATTTTATTAGAGCAGAAAGATAATCTGAGAAGGCTTTAAGTGATCTTGAGTTGATACAGTCGTACTGGACTGATTTTGATCACAATTTCTTATGCGTTTAACCATCTGACAAATGAAAGAGAGAAATATGTGAACAAGAGCAGTTCAGCTCATTCAGAATACACTTACACTTTAATATTTTTACAAAAGGATACAAGAAGATGGAACTTTGGAAAGCCTTGGCCCAACAGTGATATGTGGGTGTGTTAGCCAGGTTGTCAGAAACTCAAATTCTATCAAATGTTAAAATGCATTTAAGAAGTCCAGTTTTGGTTGTATGAATGCAATAATATTTAGCTGCAACTACTTAAGCATCCACACTGATGAACAATGATGTTCTATAAACGGTGACACAATGTCACTGATGCTGTGAGGTTCAGCTGAAAGATCTAAATCCTTTCATTGGGCAAGAGAAATAATGAACCCTGGCTTGAAAGATTATAAACCACTTAATGGTTTTTAATTAGCTCTCTGTGCAATGGTTCATGACCACCGCTGATAAATGACAGTGCAGCACCTGCAGTGCAACCACATAACTATAATTTTTCATGTTAAGATAGTGTGCAGTTGTGCATTAAAAGAAAATAAGAAATAGATACATCATCAATTCTGTTTATCATAAAACTGAATGCTAGGGAGAGAATTGCATTCTGAGCACGAGCTTGTTATCCTTTCATTTTCCCACAAATTGATGTTTATCAGTGATTCATTATGCGGATTAACAGCCTCTCTCTGTGTTGTAGGTCAGTGTCTACTCTCTAGCCTCTCATTGCATCATTTAATATTATCTTAAAAACTTGCACTGTGTTGAATTAAACTGAATTCAGAGACACCAATTTGTCATGCCTGTGCCAAGCAAAGTTGAAATTAGGTCAGAAATTTCTTATTTTCCAAATTTTCCTTTAACAGGCTTGACAGTGTTTCTTACTTATATGGAAGACCTTGTTGTTTCTACTTTATTGAAGAGAACAGCTGATATGAGCAAAGTCAAGCATAATTGGGTTCGGTTCCGACATATTCAACTTCATAAGATGGCCCTGAAGACATTGAGAGTTCACATGAAAGCACAAAATATTATGCACAATGATTCCATCAGTGTCTGCTCTTTGTAACAGCTTCAAAGGGACATGATGTCAAAGCCAGGCTGATGTGGAACTGATGTCAGCACACCTCATGTTTCTGAGCCCTCTGCAGGAGAAAACTTGCCCATTTTAAAGCAACGAGGCTTGAAATTAGATTGAGCAAAGAGTAGTGTTGATTTCATCAAATTCAAATAGATTACTGCTCTTGCCTCACTTTTTGTTTTTGTTTGTGGTTTCCAAATTTGTCTTTCTTACACTTTTCCTCGCTACGGTTTATGCAGCAAATTCTATACAACAATTGAACTTCAAAACAGATGAGTGATAAAAGACACGGATCTTTTGTTAATGCTGTCTCAAATGAGCCTTGGCACCCTGCAGGTGTGCCTAAATTTCATCTTTTTGTAAAACAGCAAAGCATTGGTAGATTGACACAGCTGATTCCAAATAAAGAAGCTTTTATTTTCTTTCAAGAGTTTAGTTAGTTTAGTTTATTTTGTCAGACAGCTAAATGCATCAGAATTGCGACTGAAAAGAAACCCTTTGAAATTACTTGTCCACAGAATCATCTGACCAAATAGCCATTCAAGTTACTGAAAGATCTCTGTGTGGTAAATTTGGCTATAATTACATGTACAATCATCTCCTACAGAGAAGGCTAGAAGTGGTAGATTGCCCTGAACGTTTTCTCACAATGTCTTCCGCATCGTGGCAGCAGACATACGTAAGTCAATGACTCAATTCTGCTTCTGTGAATGTCAATCTCAGCTTTATTTATATAGCACATTTATCCTAATGTATACTGGGATAAGGCTGGTGGTCCTGCTAAATGGCTAAATCGTGCTGTAACCTTATCTCAATTCAACTGTGCATGTAAATATGTTGGCTTTTCGTGAGTTTCCAGCAGACACAACCTTTATGTCTTTATGAGGCCATTTGCCTTATCTAAAAAGAATCCATCAACACGATGTATTTTTAAGCTCATGGGTGTGCAGTTGTAATGCCCAATGCCCAATTTGGAACCTGTTCAAAACTGGGGCCACAACCTGACTGTCATCACTTATGAAGTCATCGCCTCCATTCATGTGCATGTAACCGTTGTCACGATGAACGCACATACTGAGGGTTCCACTCTATGATGCTACAATGATCTAACAAAGTTTAAATTTTAGCAACTATTGCCAATTTCATGACAATCTATTAAAGAAATATATTTTACTGAAAAATGATAAGACCATTGTGTTCCATAAGGAAATAGTTTCATAGAAGCAGCTTAAGTCAGTCAGATTTATTGTAGGGGTGTAGGGGGGCTACTGACTAGCTGGCAGACAGACTCTGGAAGCCCTCTGCGAGCAAGACCAAAAACTTTTACCAGATTGATACATAACTTCATGGTTAGCAGAAGCCAAGAAGACTAAAGCGTTTTCTATCAAGCCTGGATTGCCCATGTACCACCCATATAATGTGCCACTGATAATTTTGCTCTTCCTGTTGTTCCAGCATTTGTTTAACTCTTTGCCACTGCTTAATTTTACTCCCATTAGCTTTACAAGGGTGATACATTTATACATGGTTGCCCTCAGTGTCTTAACTCCTACAAAAAAGTCCAATTTCAGGTGTGAGCTGGAACTAATTTTCAGGAAGCTGAGTGCAGCTTTAGAGAGTAGATTGTCTCCAACATCCATCAATAAAAATTAGCTCCCATTTTGTGTTCTGCCCTGTCAGCGGGGTAATACTAATGAGTTTGCTTATACAGTCTATGTGTGCGTATGTGTGTGCCTGGTAGGATGTGAAATGGCACTTGAATCAACACATCTACTTGACTTGAGATGATCTGTGACTGTGAGTGTTTGTTCCTACACATTCATCTGTATGCCTGTGTTCACTTCACACTTGAACGAAAGGCATCTGCCTGCTGCACCACTTGACTGGCACTTGGCTTCTGTTTCATTCCTTTCTGAGTGCCGGAGGCAGGTTGCGAAGTGGATTTATCTTTTGTGCACCATGTGTGAGAGCATAATGATATATACATCTGCCATAGTATTTACACACCCTTATCCAAGCATACGCGCTATCTTACATTTGTGTGTGTTGAATGGTGTCACGCCCGAGGGTGGGTGTGCATTTTCAATTCCCTCGACTTCCTCCGTCACAGCCAATGCCAGCTCTTATTCTTCTTGATTTAGTGGGATTAGATCAGAAGTTGCTGACGAAGGGGAAAGAGCAGGCTGCTTGACGTTGTGAGAGACAAAGCCAGAGCAGGCTTTATTAGCAAAGGCTTCACACTCAGTTTGGGTGTGTGTGTTTATTTTTCAGACCTTAGTAGTAAAACAGGTGAGTTTTCCTTCTTCTGGCAGTCTCTCTGCTCCCTTCCTTATTCACACGCTTTTCCCTCTCTGACTATTAACCTCTTCCAAAAACACCTGACACTTTTTTTTCACCTTGCTGCCCCACATCTTGTCTGTCTCTCACATTTCCATCGTGTGTCTGATTCTCCTCATTCCCCCAACTCTCCTCATCTGAGACTTTTATTACTTCTGACATGGGTGTTGAATTTTTCCTATTCCATCTTTCATCTCTGATTCATCCCTCCCTCCCTCTGCTACATTTTCTCTCCTCTCCCTTCCTCTGGGCGGATCGGTGTGTATGATGCCTTGCAGCTCCCTTATCTCGTGCACCCTGCCTTGGCTGATAACTGGGGCCTGTTAGCTGATTCTTGCAATGCCCTATATGCCTGTATTTTGGTGCACATGAGTGCTTGCGTTTGAAATATTTCATGAAATCATATCTGGGTACCTGCTCATGTGTCGATGTCTGTCTCTTTCTCTCTCACTCCTTCACTCTGTGTGTTTGTGTGTGTGTGTTAACTAAGAGAGACTTTGTCTGCATGCACACAGATGACCATCCACAGGTAGTAATCAGAGGAAAATATGGAAACAGAGGATTTCATAAATGTTTTGGTCATTATGTTTGTATATACCCAACCATCATTTGACTCAAAAAATAGGAACATGTCGGTTTACAACAGCGTTAATTTCTTTCTGATATATTTTTCTAATGTTCCACCAACATTCCACATAGGCGTATGAAATCAGATCTGCACACATATAGTGACATGGAAAAATCTGGTCAAAACTGCAGTTTTGTTTAGTGAGTAAACCGTGAACTGTAGATAGATTAGAGAAAAAACTGAAGGGTAATATGCAAATGTTTGATCGACCTTAAAGATTTGAGCTCCCAAAAAACCCTTAGCTGATTCTCAGTCTGAGAATTGAGATAATTCATGTTTACAAATTATAGGTTTTAAAATGTAGCTTTTCCTTCAGCTCGTAACTTAACTTAGAAAATGCAGGCAACTGTATTCATGGATTTCACAATTATATCTAGAAGAGAAAAAACAAAAAAAAACTCATGCAAGTGCATGTAGAATTACTACAGAAAGGCTACTCTATATCCTCGGTGGACCGTAAAGGAACTTCAGAGAGCTTTATCAGACACAAATATGACTTCAATTGGAGAGTCTTTCCTGTGTCCTCATGACAACAGTTATCACAGGAAGCTGACTATAAGGATATTAATACGATGAAAAATTTAATGAAAAGAACTCTTTCAAATGTTTAGCATGGGGCTGGATCAATCATGCATTGGGCTTGTGTTGCAGCCCGTGGCACAAGGAGCATTATACTATATCTGGCTATGGAAATGGTTTACATTTGAACTTATGTAGATTCATGTTTTAAAATGATAAAAATTTGGAAACGGAAAAGTAATTTTGACATTAAAAATGAATTGTGTGATGTTTCATTTTTTCAAATCAGGAAAGATTTTACTTGCTTAGCTATTCACTTTTACACTGTTTCTGGAGCAGAAACATCCAAACTTTTGCTTGCCAGTTTGTAATGGCAGATAAAGTCGACCTGTCTGTCTAAAATAGGAGTTTTATAGTGCCTACAGCTGACTTCAGGGTCCACACATGAGAGGATCAGGATGGTGTTGCACAATTTTCATGCATCATGTCAAGGTGTTAAAGTAAACTGAACTCTGCAAGTCTTGAGGCTGAATTTTTTATGTTAGCTTATGCAACATAAATGCAACTTTTTCAATAGATGTAGGATAAATATATTTTCACCATTTAGTGTTTAAAAGTTCTTCTCTGAAATGATATTACACAGACAGTTCCAGTTATAAATGTGTACACAATGTCCATTCAAGTGCATGTTGTCATTTCAGTTGTGTGCATACTTTTTTAAGCAAAGTCCTGATAAAAGTTTTGACAAAAAGGTCTATTTCAGTGACAAATAAAGGTGTTTTTGTTTGTTTGTTATTTTGGTAGAAGATGCATCTAAGAAACATCTGTCATACAAAAGTTTGAGGTTGCTGCAGACTACTACTTGATGGAGCAAACGCTCAAGTCAACAGTAAAAACACTGTCGACCGTCACTGAGAGCATAATTTTTTCATCATTTTCTTTTTTTTTTTTTGATGACACTATACACAACGACACATGTACACACACAAATACGCATACACTGCAATTGCTTGTCACAATCTCAGCTGCCTCACTTTCTCTCTGTTGACCCTCTAAACCTCTGTCAGCCAGGGTTAGTGGAGATGACATTAGCTGACAGCACTGACTGCAATGCCCTTCAACTGCTGTGTCATGCAGACAAACGCATACACACAAATCCCTTGTTTTCCATTGGCATAATGCATACTCTAACCCCTTACCCTAACCTTAGCCATCATAGCTGAAAGTATAACCCTTATCCTAAGCCTAACCATAAGCTAATTCTACCCCATTTTATGCCTTTGTATAACAAGTAACGCAATGCACAATTAGTCCTTACGGGATCAATACAGGCGTTTTGCATTGAGCAGAATGACTACAGAGCAACATGAACGGAAAGAAACACAACTAGTTGCTCATTAAAACTTCAGTCACATACATGCAGAATTTATCCGAGATTAAGCTGATTTATTGTATACTAATGACCAGGAGCCAAGAGAATCTTGGGTAATTAGACCTCAGTGTAGTCCTGGCACCGGATTATGTCTGGGATGGCTGCCATCCTCTGTGTGTATATGCTTGTGCGTTTATGTATGTGTCTGGGTGAGTGGGTAGTTGTGAGGGTGTATAATAATTAAGCCTGGTCTTTTTTGTATGTCATTCACAAATGTATTAATGTTCTAATATGTGGTATGCTGGCATATAGCCTTGTATTGTATTAGCATGTGTTTAAATGATTGTTGTCTATGGTGAAAAGTTGACCGGGCAACTAGATTTTAAGAATACAGTATGCACTGGTTTTTAATTTGGTTTTAGGACTATAGTTTATTTCACAGTATGAAACTGATATTCATCTTAAACAATAAACATTTGCCAACTCTAAGATATTTTTCATAAATCTGCGTTAAAAAGAGAATCTAATATCTTGATGTATGGATATTACAAAAGCAACAAAACAACACGGAAAAACAAACATACCTGTAGTTGTCACGATATTCTTTGAGATTTCAGCTTGCAAGCTTGTTTTAGGGCTAAATATAAAACAAAGGGCTCTACAGTTAAAGGTGGAGTAAAAAAATATATTTTTTAAGGATTTAGTTTTAGTAAAACAAATACAAATTTAATGTTGCCATCATCACAAAACTTGACAATGTGTCCAAAAAGCGGCACATCCAAATGTACTTATCTTTCACTGAAATGTCCTATACAAGTTGTTGCCATCATTTTTATGCTTTGCTACAATCAAAGGCGACATATCGTGCCCTTTTTTAACAAGTTAAAACAATTTCCTGAGGTCTTTATAAAATGTCTATGACATGCTTGGGTGATGCAGTACAACTCTTTCCCTTTAACCAAGGAATTTACAATTATTTTCATAGGTCTGTTCTGTGGGATGTGTTTTGACTGAGGTCCCACAACTTTAAGCTAAAATGGAAGTGGAAATTTAGGAGCTCACACTAGCACACATAGCAAACCAAGCTCAGACTATGTCAATATAAGCTGATAGAAAAACACTTGAGCAGCAGTTTAGCTCTCAAATACTTTGTCTGCATTTCACAAGTTGATTCTGATTTTTAATCAAGTAGTCTTGTCGTGAATCATGTGTTGAAATCTCTCAGGTTGTTAAACACTTTCACCACAAATTGGAAGGCTGAAGTCAGGCACCAGGCATCTGACAGACTATTATAAAATTTAAAAACATTGGTTCCATTCCTCTTCTCTTTTTTTAGTACTTTTAAAAGCTAATGTTGTGGTCTTTTATGGGCTTCTTTACACCAAAGTGTGTCTTTGTAATGACAGAGTGCGGTGTATTTGATATCAAATTGGAGATCAGCTTATCCACCTTCTATTAAAATTAGAAGACCAATTAAATGGCTGATTCAATTGTTGTAAAAAAATATTAGATGATTTATTGATTGTTAGAGTTTTATTAATTATTTTTTGTGAAGAAAACTGTGTAGTTAAGTTGATTAGTTGTTAATAGCAAATAAAGAAAAAAAGCAAGCGTTCAAACTTGGTGAATGAACTTGGTGTCAGATGGGGATAAAGATGAGGAGGCTGGATATTTCTACTCTGTGTTGGGACTGTGCCATAGAAAATTTTCAGATTTTCAATTTTCAATTTAGAGGACCCCAAGCAAAAACTATTGGTAGTGACTTCAGACTCTGATATAAATGCTCTCAAGAAAAGTTATCTTTTTTAAAATATGTCACCTTAAAATTGAAAATTTAATGAATAGCTGCCACAATGGACTTGTGAAGAAATATACTGCCCAGTTGTCAGTGTTTTCTAGAGTTTCATCGACAAAAAAAATTACCTTCAGTGTTCCTCAACAAAAGAGAGAGAAATATAGAAGTTTTCAATAATGAATACATAATTTTTCTTTGAATGAAAAACTGCCAATGTAGGATTAGAGGAAAAGAATTTAACTGGCTGCTTGTGGGAAATGAAGAGACAGAGAGGCAATTGTGTTCTGCCATGCTCCTGTTTTCTCAGCTGGTGCATCACAATCCATGTTTACTATTTTCTTCAGTCTTTCTTTAATTTTATCTTTCTGCTTTACGTTTGAATAATGGTCAGCATAACTGCAGTTATCTAATTCCCTTCTCATTGCCTTTGTTGGCAGCTCTACGTGTTCCAGCAATCAAACTGTGTTCATCCCTGTGTTCTTCAAAATGGATAACCAGAGATAATCTATCACAAATAAAAGTATTTTTCTGCTGATAGATTAAAGTACCGCAACATTAAAACTGAAATATCAAGTAAACAATATTGGTTATGTCATTACAATTTCGACTTCTGTTGGGAGATTCTTGGGTTCTGACATTCATGTGAATGTTGCTTTGAAACGTACCACCATTCCAAACATTGTCGCAGACCAGCCTAATAGGTCAAGGGAAACGTTTCTATTGAAACTGCCTGAAGAACATGGTAAAGGTATTTTCAGAGCAGAACAGAATATCAATGCTGCTGTCATTCTGCTGTGCAGCAACAACTGGGTACCCGTTATATTCTTCCAGTCCGTTTCGTTCATATGGAATAAGAATCTTTCTTTTGCTTAATGCATTTAAAAGTAAATACAGTAAGTCACTTCGTGGAATGTAAGATTGTTACCTATTAAAGACTAAACAAGGCTTGAGTCCCATTTCGACAGTACTGACAGCACGCCTCAGTTTGGCACTGAGTTTTCTCTGAGCCTTTCAGTCCATGAGGTTTTGACAGGCCGGGAGGTATAAAGAACGTACCAGGCTGTGAGAAAATAAGGGAATGAGCAAAAAGGTTTTCTATTATCGAGGACAAAAGTGAGAAAATACTGTGTTGCGGGACTTCAGGGGTTGGTTTGAAAATCTGGAAAGTTTGTAGCAGCACTGCAAAGATTTTTCAGAAAGTTCATCATCATCCTGCAACTGAAGACATAGTCACCCAAATACTCCCATGCTCCTCTTTCCACATTAGAAAGAGTTTATCCTTAATCTTTCCTCTTAAATTTATCAGAGGACATTTTAGCGTGTATACCCTCCCCCACCTCAGTGCTACTTCCCAATATTAACCACGGAAGTTAACACAGAGACACATTTAATACTATCTTCAGATTAGAGAAGGATTTAATCAACAAAGATCTTCACTTTTGTAAATATCAGATAAAGATGTTGATTCTTATCTAAGTCCCCTGTGGTTCTCATCAGGCGCCCAAAGCAAAAACATTAACAAGCAACAGCGAGCACTGACTGCAGATTTATTTTGCGGATAGATTTTATTTTGTCTCTGGCTTGATACAGGCCGCCTGATCTTTAATTGTAAAAGTTGTAAAAGCTGTAAAGAAGCATGCAATCTGTTTACAGTTACAATCTGTACTGTCAAAGAACATCCGAAATATTCTAACCTTTAATGCAACATCCACTTCAAACTTAGTATTAGGATGCAGAATCTTCATTTAAAGTGCAAGTTTTATAACAAAAAAACTAAGCAAGTTGTATCATATTAATGGATAAACTGCTGCAATTAGAGGGACCTCCAGGTTTGGAAAACTTGCAAAATAAGAGGCTTTGAGGTTCATACAGTGAGTTATGTCCAACTTTTGTAATAAGTCTATGTAGTACAGTACAGTTTAAATAGGCCTCTACTTCTACTGTCTGGGAGTTGTCTGTTATCTATAAGGATAAAAGCAACCGTTGTATCTTTAATGGAGGCTAGACTAATTAGGGGTGCCACACTCCAGGTGGAGAGCACACTTACAATCATGCTTTTCTATAATGTGTTTTAGGACTTTAAACCACAGCTTTGCGCTAGTTCCTAAAATGCTCGAATGGAGGCAATGTTCTGATGTGCTTTCAAAAACTCAAGGATAACTGCTGTATTAGTTGCAGTGTAAGAGGTGTGAAATTGTAAGACCCTTTTTAGGCCATCAGGAAGTATATCCCCAATTCTCAAGTCCCAAAAAAGTTGGGACACTATGTAAAAGTAAAAATAAACAGAATGCAATGATTTGCAAAGCTTATAAATCAGTATTTTATTTGCAATATTCCAGAAATCATTGTTGGTGACAGTAGATCACAGTGCCATCCACAACTGCTGTTGGTCAAATGCTCTATCAAACAAAGAAGAAGCTATATGTAAACGTGATCCAGAGATACTGATGTGTTCTCAGGGCCCAAGCTCATTTAAAATGGACTGAGCCAGACTGGAAAACTCTTCTGTGGTCAGATTATTCAACATTTGAAATAATTTTTTGGAAATCATGGACATCATGTCCTCCTTCAGGGAAGGCCTTGCATATTTCAGAAAAACAAAGCTAAACTTCGTAGTGCATCTGTTATGACAGCATGGCTTTGTAGTAGAAGAGCTGGGCCGGCCTGTCTGCAGTCCAGACCTAACACACTAACTGAAAACATTTGGGACATCATTACATGCTAAACACAGCAAAGAAGACTGTTGTGCAGATGGAATCCTACATCAGAAAAGGATAAAACAACATTTCTCTCCCAAAGGTCCAACTGGTCTCCTCAGTTCCTGGACATTTACAGACTGTTGTTCAAAGAAGAAGGGATTGTGAATAAAACAATTGAAAATACAGTTATTATATGAAATTTGCAAGTCATTGTACTTTTTTTACATTTAACACAGCATCCTGACTTTTTCTAGGAATTGGGATAGTACTTATTCCAAAATGATAAATGTATTAATTTGGAGTTGTCCTAAGTTGCTGCTTGTAATTACATGTTATGTTATACAGTTACTTTGAAGAAAGATGATACAAACTGATCAAATTAGCCCATCTTCAAATATTACAATACTGAATTGTATTGAGATTAATATTCTGCTGCACACTGAGTGTTTTTGCTTTTTGTGCACATCAAAAATCATTTAGTCCACCCCCCAGTTTAACTTATTTTTTCACACTGCTCCTAGTCTTTCATCTTAGATCAGACAAAACACTCTTCCATTTCTATACGTGACAGCCACATGCTCCTGTTGCTGCTTTAGAGCAAAACCTTTTTCATTTTAGTTGAGTTGCCACTTCAAGCTCTTTTATTTCCGTTTTTCCCATCCAGTCTGATTGTGGTTAGCAGATGCCAACAAAACTCCTGTAAGTGCTGCCCTAATAATGCTATCAAATTACCCCCCGGATCAGCAGCACAAGCAAACAGACTACAATGTAGAACAAGCAAAGTAACATGAAATTCACTGAGGGTGCAAATTGTATTATAGCCTCCATTAGCCTTTGGCTTCGTGTTTCGCAGAAGTAAGAGCAAGAGGACCACTCACAGGTCAAACGTCTAATAGTATGTCTGTCAGCACTGAAGCAGAGAGGCTCTCAGTCATCAGAGAGGGAACACAGAGCCAGCCAAGACTGTGAAGGCACAAAAATAATAACTGCAAGAATGTCTGATTTACATTCATGTAGTTTTGTATTATTCTTCACCAAAGGACCAAAAATAACACAGTTAAGAAAGTAGGTGAAAATATTGTGTCAATCAGTTTGTAACATACTGACACATGTTTTTATCTGAACAGAATCTATGTTTTCCAGTCTCCTGCAGGTCTGGGAAGTGAGGTGAGGCGAATACATCAAATTTTGTCAAGTGTTCCACTTGGGTATTTATGTTCAGAGTAAATACATCTCTGTTGCTACATCAGCTGCCGTGAAATAACCACAGACTCCTTCTTAGCAGCCAGAACTTCTTGTTTCATCAACTGATGGTTTTGCAGGTTGAGCTCTTGAGATTGTTGTGCCTCCAAAATCTCTGCATGTCTCATATTGAAATGTAAACACAAACTTTTATATTTGCAGCCTTAGTTACCTCTAGACAGAGGCAAAATCCTTGCATTAAAACACATTTACTCTAGGACTTCAGTATAAATTAGAGATGATCGTAGATTTCTTCCTGTAACTCTTTTCTTTTTATGAAAATAGTAGTCTCAAAGATTAAGTTGAATTGTTTTACAAATTAAGATGTTTGTACACAAAGCCTATCAAGAGTTGAAAATGTTTTTATTATTCTACCCAACAGCTGCAAAAATGGAAAGAAATATTATCTTTATCTCAATGATCTGTAAAGATGACATCCTGCTTTTGCCTTGTCGACTTACCTTCGAATGAACTCAGCATTTGGTTGTATCTGATCAACAAACAGTCTTTGCCATAGCATGGTGAAACGTAAACACGATTTAGTGTCTTGTTTAAAGACATGCTGTTACCTTCGACATTTTGGGATACAGTACTGTTCAAGAAGTTCCCTTTAGTTTCACATTGGATCAGTTCATATTCCTCTACCCACTGTGCCCCAACTCAGGTTTGACTCTGACATAGATACATTTCACCTGTCAAAGAACCCATTGGGCTGCCAGCTCACTCCACTGTATGTTCCCCTTCTTGTTTGTAACAAAAACAAACCAAAGGTTTTTCTTTTTCTGTGTGAATAATAGATGTGTGGCTGTAGGCTGAAGTGCAGCTTCTGTGCTCCCAAAGTGTTAATAGCGACTCCTGTCTTGTCTTTCATGTCATGTATTTTTGCTTTCGTATCTTGAGCGTTTTATTTGTGTGTGTTGCAGGTTCCTCGGCGTGCCCCCAGGCAGAGGTAGCTGCCCACTCACTGGTCCATTGCCCTTTGACCTAATCTACACGGACTACCATGGCCTGCAGCAGATGAAACAGCACATGGGACTCTCACTGAAGAAACACAAGTTAGTAGATGTGTGTGTGACTTTGAGTTTTAGCTCTCGCTGTATGTGTATGCTGTATTACCTTTGTGTTGGTGTGCGTGCGTGCATGCGTGTGCGCGCATGTGCCTGCAGGCAAGTAGGTTTATTGGCCGTTTATGGATTAATTAATGCGTGTAATAAGGCATGCATGTCTCTGTCCAGATGTCAGGCTGTAACTCATTCAGCTTGTTAAAATCTGTTTTGCTTCACAAACACACTATGGCACACACACACATAAACACAAAGGGTTTCTCTCTCTAACTCTTCTTTCCTATCCAGTTAAAAGACCTTTAAGTACAGAAAATGTCAAATGTAAATTATTTAGAATGTTGTGATGTAATTTAACAGCATGACTACCTGCTTACACAAACTGCTGCATTGCCATCTGTCATGCATCATTGCTCTGCACAGCGAGAATATTAATGTTTACAATCAATACAACATGTCGTACAACATCGGAGGCATATGAGATACTAGCAAGTCTTCATGCATGCCCGCTGACACATATCAGTAATTATCATCCCCCACACAAGTACACATAAAGATCATTTCCAATCAAACTCTCTTTTAACACCTTATAGCAGTTTGAATCTATCTGTGAGCTTACTGCTGTTAGGAGTGAAGGTTCATGAATCCAGAATGAGAAGGAAGCAGGAAGAAACAGAAGATACCACACATGCAAAAGTGTTCCTAATAGCTTTTGGCATTGCTACAAAGATTCAGAAACTTGGAAACTAGGCCATAATAAGCATGACGCAGGGGCAAGAAAACATAAAACAACACCAAAAGATGGGCTTAAATGCCACAGTGCATTTAAAGAAAAAAGCGTGGCTGCAGATCCCTGCAGAACACTGCATTATGAACCCAAATTATCTCAGAGGTCTTTCATGTTGTTGCCTTTCAATAAGAATTAAAGTCCAACTTCAGCCTTATTCTTTAGTGTCTTAAAAACAGCTTGCAGCCACCCCCTGTGCCCCACTCTCATGTTTCCACATCTAATAAGCCATTGTTTTAGTCTATCTCCTTGTATAAGATTATAGCATTTGATATTTTTGCTTTCCTTGTTTTTGCTCCCGGCATAAAACTGCAACAATGAAAAATAAAAAAGGAGAGGGCATGTATGAACAGGAGCCCAGCTGAATAAAGTATGAAACAGAAAGAGAAAAGATTAAGGGTGAGATAAAAGTGTGCAGGGATGTCAACAAAGGAGAGCAAAGAGAAGAGAGGCAGAAAGATACCAGAAGAAAGAGGACTAAAAGGTTTCTGGCTTCAACCTGACACCACATATAAAGGGGTGCTCCATGTATTTTTAAAATCCAATTATGAGCTAGAGCAATGCATTTCTGCTGGGCTTGGAAGCTGTTTTCCCAGCACACAACCTATTTTGCTGTCTCTTTCTAGGGCTCACGATTTGTCTTGTGCACACACACGGTCCCACATTTCCACCAGACAGGCAGCAGTCAGCACCTAATTGCTTGCCGAGTTCAGCAGTTCTTTGCTCCATCGTTACTGTGTGGTCTTGATTCCTGCTTTTCCTAACAGGATGTGACTTTCAGTGTTTATGAATATGATTTGTCTTTTGTTCACCCAGAAGTCTCGATAAAGATATTATCAGAACTACAGGATTGCAAATAGAATATGAACATCTATCTTAATTTTCAAAAGAGGCTGTGCTTTAGTGGTTACAAATGTAGCATTTGAAAAAAAAAAACACCTAGTGTTGAATAATTTGTTAGACAGTTCAAGCTTTAAGAAATCAGGTCAAATTTAAAGTGGGATAAGATTATTAACAAATGCTATTCATTTTTATGAACTAGCCAAAGCAAGGAAACAGTTACAGTTATGTCAAAAAGAAATGACAGATTTTACATATCATATCATCTGGTCCTAACGGATTGACGGTATAGAAAATGGATGGATGGATATCATCTGGTCCTAACGGATTGACGGTATAGAAAATGGATGGATGGATATCATCTGGTCCTTTGCAAGTCTCACCAAAGCACATTTCTTTGCTTTGTTCAGATGCAACTTTGCAAACCTCAGCTGTGCTGCTATGTTCTTTGTAGAAAGAAGAGGCTTTCTCCCTGCAACCCTTCCAAACAAGCCACACTTCTTCAGTCTTTTTCTCATTGTACTGTCATGAACTTTAACATTTATTATGCTAACTGAGGCCTCTAGAGTCTGAGATGTAGCTCTTGGGATCTTTGAGCTACATCTTGAGGTCTAACTTTGAGGTGAACTTGCTGGGACGTCCACTTGTGGGAAGATTGGCGACTCTTTGACGATTTTCCCTTGGGAATACTCTTTTTCACCCTAGAATGACGGACACCAAATTGTTTGGAAATGGCTTTAAAACCCTTACCAGATTGATCGGCACTGCAAAATTGTTTCTCTAAGGTCATTTGCTGATATATTTCCTCCTTGACATTGTGTTAACACACACTTGAATGCATTTTTATTCTAAGATTATTTCAGGTGTGTTGCTTCACGTTTCAATTTGACTGGAAACTACAGCACTCTATAAGAGCGTATGGCCTTTGTTCTTGGAAGATGTAAAGCTAAATCTGTCTAATTAAATGAATTTTTAATTACTAGAATTGCACAAATAACATTTAAAGACGCAAATCTCATTTAAAAAGCTGTAGCAACTGTTGATTTGTGCTTTTTTTTCACAAAATAACCAAATAAATTCTAATTTCTTTGTTAATTAAACCAGAACACAGTCTCATAGAGGACAAAATGATGGAGATAAAGAGCAAGCTCAGGACTTTCCACAGCCTTTGCTTTTGCTTTTTTCACTCTTGCTGTAAAGAAAAACCTTGCACTTCACATTATCTCCTTGTAGAGTCTAGTGTACTTACGTCTGCAAGTTAGAGATGAATGGTTTGCTGACAGCTGGCAGGGTAACAAACAAACATCTTTTAAAATTGGGTCTGTGCCATTTTAATCAGAGAAGTGAGACAAGTGAAAGTTACGAGATAGATTCCACACGGTTACATCTCAAGACTGCAGGTGACAACACACCACCCTGCCATATTTCCTTCACCCTTGGGGACTGTTGAGCCTTGCCGAGCAGCCGTTTAACCCAGATTAGCCCTTTACTCTGATCTCCCAATAGATATTCAGCTCAGCTACTCCTCCACTGATCTCCCTTTCCTCCACTATTTTCCATCCCTTGGAGACCCCTTATCTGGTGGCGGAAAACCATTACAGATCTGGCAATATGTGGCAGTGCAGTTTGGACCATAGGAAGTTAGAAAACATTGTAGATACAAGTGAAAGCAACGTTTGTCATTAATAATTAATTTTCAGCTTTCTGTGGCCCTTACAAATGAAAATGTGATACTTTCTGCTGAATTGCATTGTCAGCGGCACAAATAATCAATACACACATGATTGCAAATTATTTGACACCCCCCTTTGTTGAACAACTCCTTTCCAAGATTACTAAAAAAAAACTCAATTCTAAACTTGATAAAAACAAAACAAACTATATCCCAAGAATAAGTGACCTAGAGCAATTCTGAGTGATACTATACGCATGTGTACGCTTGTCCAGGCTGCTATTCACACACACAAATATATACACACATTTTTCTGTTTCTTTTATAAGCTAAATGCATAAGAAATTGTCACTGGAAAGCAGTCCATTAAGTCTAACTGTCAACTTCAGATCACTTACATTTTCAGAGTGCTGCTCTGCTCTACTACATTTCTGATATTATAAGCACTGCATCACAATCACCACTTAAGTAACTTACAGAATGTCTTGAACATTTACTTGCAGAGTCCACAGCATTGCCGCGTCAAACATACTTCAGTCAATAACCAGGTTCCGATCTAGTCGGTGTAAATTGTGTAAAGCGTGTTGGTCGAGTTAAATGGTCGACTCCTATTCAACAAAAAAAAAGAGGCAAGAATATTTAAAAGATGTTTCATAGATAAGCCACAGTCTCTCCAGGATAATGTTCATTGGACGGATGAAATTGGAGTACTATTCCTGAAGAATACAGTGCATCGATTTGTTTGAGGAAAAGGGGGGAAAAAACTCGACATGATGAAGTTATAATGAAACCCATTGGAGGTTTTATAATGGTTGGGGCTGATTTGCTGCCTCTGGCACTAGAGGCACTGAATCTATGAAAGCAATAGTGAAATCTAAAGACTATTAGGGCCTTTTAAACTGTAATGTGTTTGCTGATGAGTGAAAACTAGGTTTTCAATAGACGTCTTGGCTCTTTCAGCAGGACAGCAACTTAAAGCCCCCTCAGGAGCGAGGGGTAATGGTCAGAATTCCTTCCTGGTTGGGATTATTGATTTTCTTAACATTAAATTAATGGATAACTATCTTGAAAGGCTCTTATTTGCAACACCTTCATTTTTTTCAACGTGGTAATGATCCCCAACACACTGAAAATGTAGTAAAATCAGACCTTGATAGAAAATCACACAATGGAGCATTTCATAGTCACAGATTGGTCTCCCCAGAGCCACAACCTGAACATTATAGAAGCAGTGTGGTATCATCTTGACAGAGAACAGACCAAAAGAAAGCAACAACTAAAAAAGAGCTTTGGAATGTCCTTAAAGGATCCTGAAGAGCTCTTCCTGAACACTACTTTTTTACAGGAAAACTCTTTTTTTTGCCTCATATACTCTTTTTCAATTCATGTCTGCACGTCTCATTAAATTGATGCACTTATTAACCATTTTCCTGGCAGTATAGAAAGAAATGAGGGGGGGGGTCAAGACTTTTGGACCAGACTTTATTTAGAAACCCTCTGATAACATTGTATTACATATCTGTATTTATTCATGACTACACATGAACTCATCACTCACAGTGTTGTGTTGTGCACAAATGTGTTCTGCTGTCATTTACAGATGTCATATCAGAGTGATTGACACATTTGGGACTGAACCAGCTTACAATCATGAGGAGTATGCAACGCTGCATGGCTACCGGACCAACTGGGGCTACTGGAACCTCAACCCCAGGCAGTACATGACCATGTTCCGTAAGAGCGAACTCACACCCTTCAGTTTCATTCATTGCGTTTTATGCTTTAGACATGCTGTCAGCATAATTGTTCATGACAGAATTCATTACATTGGCTTCAGCACTGTATACAGAACAGTTGCTCAGATCAAGATTTTTTTTTTTTACTCTCAGAACCTACAGACATGCACACACATTCACACACGGAGCTGTTGTCGTTTGACAGTCAGTCATTCTAAATATGCTAAAATGACTCCAAGCCGCTTTTTCACTTTCCTTGACAGGTCTCACTGCTTGTTCACATTAATTTGGAGCAATGTGTTTAATGCAGCTATTTTGAGCAACATCACAGCCTCTAGCATCCCTTCAAGCTGCACCTGTGCTTTCTCTCCTCTGTTACTCCCTCTGTCATATGGTACACAGTATGTCTGATCTGCCCTCGTATCTGTCTGTCTCCTCAAATCCTGACTTAGACGTTGAATACTTTATTCTTTTCTGCTTTCACATTCAACTTTCAACAGCATTGCACAGTTGGCACTCAGCAGCAGGCGCATTAAATCGACAACATGAAGCCTACTGTTGTCACCCACATTTCACACTGTCCAAAGAGTGTAATGTGTGACTTAAACTTGATATTTGTGATAGAGCATCAGGCTGGTCATTTATTACAGTTCTTCAAAACATGAGAATGTACGCTGTGGAAAATAAGATTTGGCTGCAACTGTGAGGATGTAATACCTGGTACCTGGTTTTGAATAAAAGACTACAAGAATCGATAGCTTGGGGATGTCAAGTACCGGCAGGTACGTCGTGGGACTTAGGACACAGGTGCAGGGTTCAGAAGGTTTTATTATATAACCACCCACACACACAGGGCACTGCGCGGCGATCTCCCGGCAGCGCAAAATAAACAAGCTATGAAACCTGATGCGCTCTTCTCGGTAACTATGGCGGAGAAGGAGCGCAGCTATGAAATTTATAAAACATAAAACTCCCCACGCTGGGAGGAAAACAAAAGCTATGAATAGTTAACCAAACAAAGACACGCTCTCCTAACGAGGCGGAGTAAAACAAAAGACGCACTCTTTCCAAAAGAGGCACTATGGAACTTTAACTATAACTTAAGGACTCACCTTTAAAGGTGGCAACTATGACAGTTTACAACGAAAATCTCTCCTTAAAAATGGAGGAACACAAAAGGCTATGAAACTTACCTTGCACAATAAATAAACTATGACTATGGAAAAACTACAAACAAAACAGCACTGCAGGAGAAACGCTCGCTGCAGGTTCGTGATTACTGTGGTACGTGAAGCAAGACAGATAGCTGGTAGTGAAACTCAAAAGAGACAACATACTGGCACAAGACAAGGGAAACGCAGACTATTTGAACACATGAGGGACCAAGGGGAACAGGTGGAAACACTTGGGAATCAGGGAAGACAATGAGACGCATGACACGGGAGGAAGAGCAAGTTACCTGAAACGAGAGGACAAGGTTAATTTCAAAATAAAACAGGAAGTGACGAGACAAGACATGGAACAGAGAATAAACCGTGACAGGGGACAGCTCAAGCACAAGGTTTTGATCAAGTGAAATTCCTTGTGCTCAGGAAAGACTTAAAAAACTATTTCAATACATCAGTCCCTGTATTGGCCATCTCAGACTTACACAGCCACCAGCAGCTGGCTTTCTGACAATCAGTATTTATAATACTTAGAGAGGCAATAATCACGCTCACTGAGCCACGGAACTGAGGTACACAAGAATACTGTGCTTTTTTTCCATCTCTCTTCTCATTCTCTCATTTGCAGTAAAACTTTTTCCTCCTTTTTCTGCCTTTGTGGATTGTTTTCACTCTACTTACCACCATCCTACACATACTTACCACACGCGCATATGCATTCATATACACTCAGCCCACACACCAGACAACTCATTCATAGGCTTTGTTTCGGAGGAGTTGAACGAGACAGAGAAGAGGAGCATCCAGCAGAACAAAGTCAACAACATGGCTGTAGTATATGGGAAAGAAGCCAGCATGTGGAAGGTACAGTAAAAAAAAAACTAATACACTCAAAGTAACATTTACATTGCATACAACATTTACTGTATTTCATTCTTTGGAAGGGCCTCTTTACACTGTATAGTTGTGTAACCAAATACTGAAAAATGTCACAGTAAATCTCAGTTGCAGCTCTTGAATGTTTCCATTCAGAAAAATCAATACTTTTGCACTTGAAATACCACTACAAACACATTTCCTGGATGTAGGCAGCAATATAAATGTACATATATTGTTGAATACATATATGGGCCAGCAGATAACGCCAGAATGTACAATGATAAAGCTCCATCCATACAAATAAAGAAACATCTGATACAGTACAAATGCTTTAAATCAGGGATGTCAAACTCCAGTCCTCAAGGGCCGTTGTCCTGTAGGTTTTAGATTTCTCCCTGCTCCAACACACCTGATTCAGATTGATGTCTCATTAGTTGGTTTGTGCAGAATGTAACAATCTTTTGAAGAGATCCATTTAATCTGAATCAGGTGCGTTGAAGCAGGGAAACATCTAAAACCTGCAGGCCCTCGAGGACAGCGGCCCTCGAGGACCGGAGTTTGACATCCCTGCTTTATGTGGAGGAGTAAAAGTGCCAAAATTGAATAAATTAGATACATCATTAAATAACTACTTAAATGTGTCATTGATTAATTGAAATCGGAATTAAATACATTAATCATTAAATAATTATTTAAATGTGTCATTAATTCATTTTATGTAAAAAACCTATATAAATATTGCACTATTTAATTAATTATTTCATGGTCATTAATTTATTTTATCTGTCAAATACTGAAATTGTGAAATAGTTATAATTATATTTTTTACATAAAATGAATTGGTATTTTGATGAATTAATGACACATTAAACAAATATATTAATGATTTATGTATTTAATTCCAATTTTAATGCATTAATGACACATTTAAGTAATTATTTAATGATGTGTTTATTTATTTAATTTTGGCACTTTTACTCCTCCATACTATGAAAGTGAGGATGCTTTATTTATGTGATATCTTTAATCTGTCAATTTCCTTCATGCAAAATGGAGACACTCAGACTGTCGATCTAGCCCTCTGTGAGGGGGCATGCCATCTGTTTAAGGTTTCCTTCTTGTACTAGAGATAATTTATGACAGTGAACGAGTATTTTGGGACACAAGCAGAATCAGATCATTTGTCCCCCCTGGTGGTGTTGCATAATGGATTAGAATCCCAGCATCTTGAGTGACTAAAACTTTTTCAAAATACTTTTTATGGAAATATTATGTCTCTACATTGAAAATTTAAGAAAATAAGATGAAAACTATTTCTGCCATTCATATACTGCAGTGTTAAGAGAAGAAGACATTGACAATCTGCTGTTTGTGCTGTTAAAGTTCAGCTTCATGTAGCTCTTATAAAGACAACTAAAGCCTAATTTTTAATTTAAGAAACTGCTCACTTGTTCATCTGAATAAAGTAGAAGGAGAAGGTAGTGCTTCTTTTCTTAAAATAATCATGAAGATGTTGTTTACTCACCACTGTCAGTCAACACCATTCACTTGATACCATCATAGCTGTTGGTTACCAAAGGAGTCATGGTAGGTTATAAAATCACAATACTCTAATCTGCAAACGCTTGTTTAAAGGAAAAGAAAATAGTTTGTGTCATTTTTGTCTACTTTTTCTGTTTTGATCACCCATTGTTGAAATGTTGTTCAGCTACAGTACTGTCTAATTGTATTTATCCTCTCTTTGTTTCTTTCTGCTGGCTGGATCTCATAAGATTCAGGTGAGAGTTGTTTCCTTCACAAAATATTTCTGTTGTCTATCCCACAGTCTGTACATAAATGGTTGGGCTTCGTGCCACATGGGTGTAACTGACATCCTCAGTTGAGGCACCAACAAATGATTCATGAGACTCTACTGTCAAAAGCAGGCAACATCCTGCAGCGAAAGCAATCACTTCTAGAGTTTTACTTACATAGTAACAGTGATCTTTTCATCCACTTACCTGAGAGAAAACCAAGGGAGTGATCAGGCAGGCAGCTTTGTGTTGTTGGATGCCTGTGTTGTTACAAAAGAAAATCTGTTTCCTTGTGTTGGGTTTGGTTACATTGACAAAAAAAAAATTAAAAAAACAAACAGGATTGTCAAGGAATTGTTCTGGCAGCTGATCTTTATCAAATTTTGTTATCTATCAATAACAATAGCAAATCTTTGATAATAATTTATGCTGCAGCTATTTAATTTCCCTCCGTTAATAAAACTTGAATTGATTTGAATTTAGGATTCTACAGATTCCTGCAACCACAGCAACCATTCCTCCTTAATCCTGTTGTCTGTCTCTTGTAAAATCAAAAGAGAAAACATTGTTTTAAAATATGAGAAAAATACATAAGCATGTATGAGCAAAATGTTTGATTTTATCTGCAAAACTCTTAGCTAAATACTTGCACAGTGCAATAAAAGAAAGATTAACAATCTCAGGGTATGCTGAGTAATCATGGTTTTATTTTGTCCATGCTTCTGACATTCTGCATACACAGAAATCAGCATCTCAATACCTAGCAAACTTTGTCCTAAACCTGCATAACAAGAAATGGCCTAAGGGACAAAAACCTATTGAGAAAAACACATTTATTACCAGTCCTATTTCATTGCATATTTGATAGAGTTGAAAGCTCAGTTCACAAATTCTCAAATTTTCATACTCCTGTGTTTCCCCTGTTAATTCATTGCTGTTGTTTGCTGCACTTTGCGCTTGAGCTAATTTCCTAATTGGCTGGGAAAATCCTCATAGAGGATACTATTGATCACTACCGTGTCCAGTTACTGATCTGCAGAGGGGGGGCACGCTACAACAGAGGGATACAGTAAGCTGCTTAACTCTAACAAGCCGGTCAATACTACTGTCAGGGTTACACTCCATTCACATGATTAAGTTATGGTTGTGAACTCACTGTTGTTGGTTTTTATTCTTGTAGGCATTATGCTAAACCTTGGCTTTGAAAGTTTGGCACTCTGGCTTTCTTGGCCACAGAATGTAATACTTATATTCTTTTGGGAAAAAAGGCAGTGATGTATCCACAGTAGTGAGTGAGTAGAGGTGGATGAAGGATTCAGGTCTTATACTTAAAGTCAGAGCAAATCAGAAGAAAATGCATTCTGAATTTATCACATCAAAGAAAAATGTACCATTTACCACCCAGCCAAACGTGGACAATTAAAACAATAACCAAGTATGTTAAAGTGGATTTCAAGATTATATGAAAATGAGCAGTGTTCTCTGCTGTGAGATACTGAAGGTTTATCCACTGAAGACCATAAATGACAGATCTCAGACCAGCTCAAAAAACTCTGGGGTTATTGAATATTTTGGCCATTTTTCAACTGTGGACTTAGTTATCGACACTGTTAAATTGTACTACTCAAGTGCAAAAGGTGGGCTTGGCCTGCTGCAAGGAAGTTGGAGAGGAGAGAGTCAGTTTATGCCAGTGACACATCTGTCAATCCCAGCTGTATTCATTAAAAGTAAAAAAAAACAAAAAAAAAACTGCCAGGTGAAAAATGAGGCAGGTGTTGGAGGTGCTCCTCTGCTCTGTACAAATGTGTCCATAAATTATTTTCGCTCCGGTAACTTTGTTCTATGAGTAGATACGTAGACCTCTTCTAGCTCTTCACAAATTAATCCACAGTGTGTTAGATGCACAGTACACATATATTATACATTTGTGATTATGTATGTGTGGACAGTGACTAAGTCCACCTTCACTCTACTGAGCATAAATCTCATTGTCTGAGTTGGCATGTATCTGCTCCAACATCTGTGGTGCTGTGTTTCAGCTTTGCTGTCCACAAAATTTATCCTGTTCTCCATCAACTAAATATCTCTCTGCATTTTGAGCAGGCAGCTTAACAAAAGGAGCAAGGCCAGTTTTGCTTGCATTAAACACTCCATCCAGTCATGGAACCCTTACAGACTTACCTTAAAATTCCTGAACAGAAAATCAAACAAAAACAGTCCAACTCCACAATTTAGTGCAGATTAAGTTCAGTGTCTTTTAATGTGAGTTAGCTTTTCTTAGACTTTTAGTACCAATGCAATAATATAGAAATACTCCATAGATATACCAGCTCTGCTTGGAGCATATGTATTAGTTGCAAAGCACAGTTAAAGTATCAAAATAACAGGTCAGTCTGAAAAATATATATTTGTACGGAACATATTTGAACGTCTAACACTGGATAATCACTTGGTAAGCTGTCTGTCACTCTTATCACTGCAATTTCAGATGTCAGGAATGAAAAATCCCTTTTAAAGTACTTTGTGTTCTCACTTCTCTTTGTAAGAAATCAAAACCCAAAAAGAGGGATCCAAAACACGGATTTAATTTTGTTAATAGTCCTTGTATCAAATTTCTAAAAATCCTAAAAGTTACTAAAGACACCAAACTGATGTAGGAGAGTAATTAAAATCATTTCCTCTGAGATGTGTTAAAGTGGATGTAAAAAGTAACATTAAAAGCAAATGTTCAAGTACATGCACATTAAAATAGGGCTTTAATTGAGTCGATGATTTCAGTTATTTTCCACTATTGTAAGTAATGCATTCTCACACTTCAACCAAACACGAACCTCACTGACAGAGACATGGAAGTTCAATCACCTTCTTTTACTCATAGTTGGAGTAATTTTTATCTTGGTTAATCTGTAGAATTCAAGAATGGTAACTTGTTAACTTGATTCTCCATCTTAGAATGTGTATCTCATGTGTATCTAGTGTCTATCCTAAAGGACAAGCGCACCTCTTAGTACGAAATAGAATAAGACGGGAGCAAAACTAAGAGTTGTTTGGTGTTTGTAAGAAGTCATTGTTGTTCCATGTAGATGTAGTGTAACATTCACACTGTGCATTCCAGTGGTTATGAAGACATCTGGATGGTCTATACACATCTAGGCTAAAATTGGGCTAATTTTGGTTTTAATGTGAAAGTTTGATCGACTTTGAGCCTGATTTGAAGATGCTAATGAACCGTCAGTTGCTTTCTTGCAGATTTGACCAGGATTGGCTGTAGAAATAGAAGCTACTGCTTCAGAATCAAACTCCAGACCTTCACCTTAAAAGCACCTCTTGCATTTTGCCAAGCTAATAGTAAAAGTTACATCCAGCACGCCATCATATTGCACTCCCACAATGAACTGGAAGCTTCTTGTTGGCGGCCTAAACTTTTAAAATTGTGTTCTCGTGTGAAGCATTTCATACACCTATAAAATACGAGTTTAAAAAAATATTGTCATTTCAAGTGGGATTGTCTCTCTCAATTATGACTGATCAAAATTATTGTGCATTTTTTTGACATGTTGATGTTATAAGTGTTTTTTCTGGTGGAAGGTGGAAGGTGGAAGACCCAAAATGCAGAACCAATAGTCATGAGGGAATAGATACATGCAAACAAAACTTTGATTACTTACAAAAGATTATATTAGAAACCAAAAAACACCAATCAAACAAATCTCAATTTTAGTTTAATCCCAGTTTATATTAGTTTAATTCCTGTAATACTTTAATCCCAGTTAGTGTTTCCTGGGATTTTAGCATAAGTGAGAGACTTCACTTTTGTACCTTACATATTTACAGTTATGTGATATGAAAATGCAATTACAAGGACTACATTAAACTACATTAAAAGTAATGGAGCAAGAAGAGAGAAACTCGAAGTCCCACAGACCCTAAGTTAAAGAATGACTGCATTAGGCAATTTGGTTATTTTCAATTGAGAGGAGAGAAAATAGATATCATTGTGTCCCGTTGGATTTTGGTAGATAAGAAAATGTGCTAATATGAAAAAGACAGAACAGATTCTGCACTGTGTGCTTGAATACAAACAATCTCTATGGTTTTCCTTTTAATATACCCTTCTGCCTTATTTCTCACCTTGGATCTTTCCAACCACTCTTTGATCACTTGCCTTTCAGCAGGGCAAAGAAAGTTTCCTGGAGATTCTCCACAGGTACATGGAGGTTCACGGCACGGTGTACTATGAGACCCAGAGACCTCCAGAGGTCCCAGCCTTTGTGAAAAACCATGGACTGCTGCCCCAGCATGAGCTACAGCAACTGCTCCGCAAGGCCAAGGCAAGAGACTGAGAACATAACATGCATACATACCTGATCCGTTGAATTATTTCATTCACAGTAACACAGACTCTTTGGTAGACTGAACTCTTGAATTCATTCAGTAACTTTTGGTATACATAGAAAACATACTATTGAAACTGGTATTGAAATGTGAAAATGTGCATTATAATTACAAAAAAATATTCCAACCTTTTTTTTTCCTTTTTCTCCAGCTCTTCATTGGCTTCGGGTTCCCCTATGAAGGCCCTGCCCCACTTGAAGCAATAGCCAATGGTTGCATTTTCTTGCAGCCCAAGTTCCATCCACCACATAGCTCACTAAATCATGAGTTTTTCAGGGGCAAGCCCACCTCTCGAGAGGTAAGGGAATATTGTTTAATTATTTTCACCATGAGTCTGATGAAAATAGTTCAGCCATGCTGTCAAATAAATCCAACTACCAGCAGAAGGAACTTCCTCAAACATGAGATGCAGATTATACTGTGAGGAACTGAAAAGAGACTTGAAAAGAGATTTGATGGCCATAGTCCAGCTAATTTAACTTTACAGCATATAAAATGAGCATTGATTGCATGTATTTAGCAGACAAATTTACTCATCCATCACTCACAGCACCTACATCACTATCGTGATAAGTTCACCATAAACTGACTTAATTTCTTAGTTTGGCTTTGTCTGTATTTTCTTTAGGTTTTCTCCCAGCACCCATATGCAGAACAATACATAGGCAGACCACATGTCATGACAGTGGACTACAATAACTCACTTGAGTTTGATTCTGCTATCAAAGAAATCATGAGGACCAAGGTACTCACACATACACCTGCAGAAAAACTACAAAGGGCTAATATAAAACAGTATATGAATACAATTTTAGATGTGAGACAGAAACCTTAAAAATAAGTCTGAGCATGACTGCATCATCTTCTTTCAGTGTCCCCAGTTTTACATGTAACATAGTCCATATTTTATTGTGATTGAGATTTTTTTGTGTAGTTGATAATGATAAATTACTATTTTTTTCCTCTTGAGTGACTAACTAAAGTAATTGTTTTATGTGAAATTAATCATTGTCATTATTGTAAAGTGTAAGCTGCTGGGCCCAGTGTTGTTGCTGTGAGCTTGATTAATGGTTTATAAACTATTACATAACCATAGCTTTACCACGGTGGAGTCATTTTTTTTCTTTTTTTAGCATATAGATAGCAGACGGATATTACAGAGTGCAAAAAACATACGAAATAAGAATAAGAGAACGCTGGCAACTGACAAGAGTCTGAGAGAGAACAATTAATTAAATTTGTCTGCTAAGGAGAGGAGAAAAATAGGAAAAATTGGCATTTGAACAACCACACAAAAACAAACAGTCTGGGACTATCCATACAAAAGCTTGCAAAAGCTGTCTGTTCCCATTCAAATATGAGGTATTAATAATAATGATAATGCACTTAATTTATAATGCACTTTATTTTATAAAAACAAAAAATGAAGGAGCATAAGATAGAGCATAAATAACTAGAATGTAAACATTCTTTACAAGACCTAAATCCATTTTAAAAAGTTAAAATGTCATCCCTGCAGAAAAGGAAATTGTGGTGCACAAAAGTTCATGAAACTAAAACTTTGAGAGATGAAGAAGTGGATTACTATCGTCCAGTTTATCATTACAAACAGTAAAATGAATATCTTTAATGTATTCAATGTATTGTACATTCTTATTTATTTGATAACAAAAACATTCACATCTTGTTGTATGTATGTGATATGTGAATATGTGATAATAAATAATTTAATAAAACATCAGTCCCAACTTCAAAGGAAAGGCAGTGATCGGAAGAAAGCTGCCTACATGACCCTTTTAAACATTATATAATAGATAGTTTATTCAACAGATTAGAGAATGTGTCTATGGAGATTAGACTAAAGGTAATATTTATAGTGTTGGCTATTTGTTTGTGTGTGTGTGAATGCTCTTGTTGCTTCAAGTTGTCTGTGTTGTCAGAAAAGCTTTTAGTTTAGCAGCACTGGCTGACTGCACTGCCTCGATCGCCTCTGAGAAAGAGCTGATGGACCACTTCACCCTTCACTGGAGGCACAATGCCTCGGCAAACACAAACACACACACGCATGCACACACAGATTAAGATAGTACTCTTGTGCCTGCACTTACCCAAGCACACACAAACACAGCTGAGATACAAGCCTATCAGCACACAGTGCCTTACCGGCACATTACAGCCATTAATGTCAAGACACACACCAACATACATATAAAGGCGTGCACACAATGTGTGTGATAGAGGTTCATGCTCAGTCATTCAGAACAAAGCAATCTCTGGCTGGCTGACAAATCCTAGTGTTCCCATAAATCCTTTCTCCATCTCTTTCTTTTTTCTCTGTCTGTCTCTCATTAAATTAGATATGCCTTTTTAAGTGGTGCAGTGCCACATTATGGTTCATTATACCATTGCCCTGAAAAATCCAAGATTCTAGGCATTATGGTAAACCTCAGTGAGAAGAACTTTGAGCTGTGGTTGTTTACATAAATGCCACAGAACTCAAATAGCTTCTCAGGTACCTGCACTTGCAGTTGTGATTTTGAATATAGGTTTTATTTTAGGGGAGTCCATATATAATAACAATAGAAACCAAGCCTCAGTTTAAATACTATTAATATGTATGTGAATAAAATTACCCTAATCAAATTTTTATTCTGTGTTTCATATGTTATTTGTAAAATCCACACTTTTCCTTTGCTTAAAATCTCACTGTAACACTTGTCAAAGCAACCACTCTTATCACTGAGATCAATCTTTTGCACATGTAGCAGTCCAGTGTTGTTATTAGTCACTGTACTAAATGGGTCTACTGGAACCCCAGGGACCCAAAGAAAGAATACTGTATAAATACACAACAAAACCAACAAACACAAGACACAAAAAAGACGTAATTCAATTCAATTTTATTTATATAGCGCCAGATTACAACAATTGTCATCTCAAGGCACTTAAGTAATATAGTCCAATTCAAGCCAATTGGAATTCAATTCATTGTAATCATAATCCAATTAATTCATATAGAGCCAATTCAAAAAATTAATATCCTAGCTAAGGAAACCAACAGATTGCACCGAAACTTGTCTTCAGTCCAATCTCCCGTCCTGAGCGTGCCTGTGGTGACTGTGGAAAGGAACGACTCCCTTTTAACAGGAAGAAACCTCTGGCAGAACCAGACTCAGGAAGGGTGGCCATCCGCCTTGACCAGCTGGGGTTTGAGAAGACAGAAAAGAGGGAAAAGAGGGGGGAAAAACACCATAACGCCATTCAAAGGATATCTGTTGGAACAGGGAAACATACGTTAATAACCACAATAATGTCACATGTACATAAAATCAATTGTGAAATTAAACAGGGGGAAAAAGAGAGCAAAGTGAGGAAAGGTGTGACCGATGAGGTCCCCCAGCAGTCTAAGCCTATAGCAGCTTAACTATGGGATGTTTCAGGATTACCTGAGCCATCCCTAACTATAAGCTTTATCGAAAAGGAAAGTTTTAAGCCTAATCTTAAAAGTGGAAAGGGTGTCTGCTTCCCGGACATTTACTGGCAGCTTATTCCACAAGAGAGGGGCCTGATAACTGAAGGCTCTACCTCCCATTCTACTTTTAGAAACTCTGGGAACAACAAGTAAACCTGCAGTTTGGGAGAGAAGTGCTCTGTTAGGAAAATACCTTACAATTAAATCTTTAAGATATGATGGAGCTTGGTCATTAAGAACTTTATATGTGAGAAGAAGAATCTTAAATTCTATTCTGAATTTAACAGGGAGCCAATGAAGAGAAGCTAAAACTGGAGAAACATGATCTCTCCTGTTAGTTCTCATCAGAACTCTGGCTGCAGCATTTTGGATCAGCTGGAGGCTTTTCAGAGAATATGTGGGACAGCCCAATAATAAGGAATTACAGTAGTCCAATCTTGAAGTAACAAATGCATGAACTAGTTTCTCTCCATTACCTTGAGACAGGATGTTCCTGATTTTAGCAATATTACGAAGGTGAAAGAAGGCAGTCCTAGAAACCAGTTTTATATGTGCGTCAAATGATAAATTCTGGTCAAAAATAACTCCAAGGTTCCTCGCTGTAGAACTAGAAGCCAAGGAAATACCATCTAGAGTAACTATATAACTAGACAATTTCTCCCTGAAGCGCTCAGGTCCAAAGAGAACAACTTCAGTTTTGTCTGAATTTAAAAGCAGACAGTTCTGAGTCATCCAGGTCTTTATGTCTTTAAGACAGGCTTGTAGTCTGACCAACCTGTTGATTTCATCTAGTTTCATAGATAAGTACAGCTGAGTATCATCAGCATAACAATGGAAATTTATGCCATGCTGTCTGATAATGTTACCTAATGGAAGCATGTATAAAGTAAAAAGAATCGGTCCAAGCACAGAACCCTGAGGAACTCCATGACTTACTCCAACGTGTGAGGAAGATTCTTCATTTACAAGAACAAACTGGAATCTATCAGATAAATATGACTTAAACCAGCCTAATGCAGTTCCTTTAATCCCAATAACATGTTCAAGTCTCTGTAACAGAATGCTGTGATCGATTGTATCAAATGCAGCACTGAGATCCAACAGGACAAGCACAGAAACAAGTCCGCTATCAGAAGCTAACAGGAGATCATTGGTAACTTTCACCAGTGCTGTTTCTGTGCTATGATGCACTCTGAATCCTGACTGAAACTCTTCAAACAGATTATTTCTATGTAAATGATCACAAAGGTGAGCTGCAACTATTTTTTCAAGAACTTTAGACAAAAAAGGGAGATTGGATATAGGTCGATAATTAGCCAACACTTCTGAATCAAGAGTAGGTTTTTTAAGTAAAGGTTTAATTACAGCAACCTTAAAAGTCTGAGGTACATATCCTATCAACAAAGACCGATTGATCAAATCCAATATGGAAGTGTCAATTAAGGGGAAAACCTCCTTGAACAGTCTGGTTGGGATTGGGTCTAACATACAAGTTGATGGTTTAGAAGAGACTATTGCTGTTGTTAGCTCAGAGAGATCAACTGGGCAGAAGCTGTCTAAATACAATTCAGGTTCGAAAGATCCTTCTAAAGATGCTCTACTTGATGATACATCAGTGATAATAATGGGAAGGATTCCATTAATCTTCTCTCTGATAGAAACAATTTTATTGATGAAGAATCTCATGAAATCATCACTGCTGAGAGTTAAAGGAATACATGGCTCAACAGAGCTCGGACTCTTTGTCAGCCTGGCAACAGTGCTGAAAAGAAACCTGGGATTATTCTTATTCTCTTCTATCAATAATGAATAATAAGCAGTTCTAGCTTTACGAAGTGCTTTCTTATACGTTATTAAACTATATTTCCAGACTAATTGAGACTCTTCTAAATTAGAGGAACGCCACTGTCTCTCCAGCTTTCTTGCAGTCTGCTTTAACACACGCAGCTGTGAATTATACCAAGGAGCCAACCTCTTCTGACTGATTACCTTCCTTTTCAGAGGGGCAACATTGTCCAGTGTTGTACGCATTGAAGCTATAGTGCTGTCAACAAGAGAATCAAGTTCTACTGGAGTAAAATTTAGGTAGCCGTCCTCTGTCATATCTGCACATGGCAGTGAAGAAAAGGATGATGAAATCAACTCTTTAAATCTGGTTACAGCATTCTCTGACAGACACCTTCTATATGTAGAATTCTTCTCAGAAACCGTGTAGTCAAGTAATGTGAATTCAAAAGTTATTAAAAAATGGTCAGACAAGACAGGGTTATGAGGGAACACTGTTAACTGTTCACTCTCAATGCCATAAGTCAGCACAAGGTCAAGGGTATGATTAAAGCAGTGAGTAGGTCTGTGAACACTTTGAGAAAATCCAATAGAGTCTAATATAGAATTAAAGTTAATATTTAGGCTGTCATTTTCAACATCTACATGAATATTAAAGTCACCCACTACAATGACTTTATCTGTACTCAGCACTAACTGGGATAAAAACTCTGAGAATTCAGACAGAAACTCAGAATAAGAGCCAAGTGGACGATACACAACAACAAACACAAGAGGTTTTTGTGATTTCCACTTGGTGTAAGTGACCACACCGGCAAGAGTGCACTGAAGACATGTTAAATTATGCAAGACAAATGTAAAATAGCTGCAAAGATACATAAAATAGCTTAAAAGAGATGCAAAACAGTCAAATCGTAAGAGAAAACAATCAATGAACAATATGAAACACGATATTGTCAACATAAGACAAAAAACAGCCACAAAGAAATGAAAAACATCTTATTTGATATGTTTACCAGTTTACCTGTTTACTGTTTATTTGATCTTTATCAGTTTGCTAGCTTAGTGCCAGACCAGGATCCACATCTTAATTTTTGATCTCATGCGACATGATGCATAAAGACGCAGAGATTCAAAAGCACACAGAGCCACAGAATAACCACAGAGATGTTTAAAACTATGAATATAAGACACAAAGTAGTATTTAAAAAGTCATCATGATATTGAAAAAATGACTAATAATAGACTAGTAATGCTGTTAATTGTCACTGCATAATGTAGAAGTGATGCAGGATGACTTCAAAATGACAAGAATTGACACAAAACATCTGCAAGGTGCACAGTTAAAATATAACCAAAAGATAACCAATAATCATATATTCCTGTCTGGTGGGATATATTTTGCATTTAAATCTGTGTGTCTTAGTTTTCAGCAAGACTCAGATGGGCCTTTGTACCTCTGTGGCCCAGGAGCAGCTGTTTCATAATCCGCCCAAGCCAAGAGTATTTCAAATGCCTCACTCAAGGCTGCTCCTCGAAATAAGAGCACACTCTAAGTCACCTTGCCTGGTTAAGTAAAGTTAAACAAGGAAAGAGATATAAAGAAGATTAGCATACATAGATTGCTTCTGCTGAGAGCTTGTGTGCCCCTGTTGTCCAAGTGTTTACTTTCTGCTTCAGTTTACAGAGTAGATTAACATAAGGCTTTGATCAGATTTGCAGTGTGTGTAACTTTTAAAATTGCATCATCCCTGCATGCTTGCTTCTGACTGGTTTTCTCTTGAAATGGGTAAAGTCAAATTTCACACATGGTTGAATATTGGACTGCTTTGATTTCAGATTGAAAATGTAATTTAGTGAGTCACGTATCATTAACAAAGGCGGGTCTTTTGTATTAGGGTGTAAAAACAAGCCTCCTCTATCCCTCTCAAGTGCGGTCACTGCTGTTAAAGAAAACATACTCTCTTTTTAATCCAGGGTCTGGCCATGCTAAAGACACTCACATCAACTTCACAAACTCTATGCTAAGCGGAAAAACTTAAACAGGTTTAGTTTTCAATAAATTTCCACATCAAAGACTCAGATTGATATGTGACTGAAGCTAAACACATAAATTAGCCACCAGGCATGCTATTTTCTGTATATATTGGACAACATGCTGGCTGGCTTATTCATTTGAGTGTTCATCATCATCTGTTTGACAATTTTGATGTCTGTTTGGAAATTCAGCAGTAGAATGCAACAATAGAGAAGCCTGTAAGCCATTATGAGGACAATAATGGGGCTAATAGTGGGACATTTTGTGTCACACCTTTAAAACTGGAAGAAAAAGGAAATGTGCAAAAGAATATGCTATTAATTCATGACTGAGGATCACAAATACAATTCACAAAATGTTCAATTCAGGCAGCTGATGGTCTTTTAATATTTCCAAAAAGACTTCAAAGATTTAGACCCAAAAATATGAAAATGGGTCCTATAGGTTCAAAGCTAACACAATTTTTTCTTTTAACTGTGCGGAGAAGTGTTTCCATCCATCCACAATGTAGCTGTTATTGAATGTCAGCTATTTATTAAGGCAGCTAAATTAATTTTTAGCAATCTAAACATTGAGGTTCCAGCCATTTCATATCCATCCAGCTTTGTGTCAGACTGTCAGAGTGTATTGAACATGTTGGTATTCGTGAAAAACACAAAAGACACATAGTCTTTCCATCTTACAGTTAATTAGGCCGATCAAAAGTGTGCTTTAGTTAGAAAACTGGTACATCACAGCATGAAATTATCTATTGGTATGCAAATATAGCCTAATGAATTTCCAAGCCGTGACACACTGTGATTAGACGTGACCGAAACCTGACAATAGAGGCATTTATCTGCTGGAATTAACAGGGAAAGGAGGCAATTTATTGCAGCTTATCTGAACAATTAATCAAAAGTAAAACAAAAATACACTTACATATATGCAAAGTGTCACAAAACTAATGGGGTGATGGTTGTGCTTGTGTGCATTTGTGTGGGATTTCAGGTTGAGCCTTACCTGCCTTATGAGTACACTTGCGAGGGGATGCTGGAGAGAGTACATGCCTACATACAGAACCAGGTGAGGTCTTGTACATTTCACTACAACTGTAACAATCCCTTCAAGTTCTTAGCCACAACTACATTTCTCTTTGTTAGATTTATGCAATCATGTTATTTATGCAGGCATGTTTCATCAGATTTCACATATCCTTTTATGGCCTGTTTCTATAGTCAATATATTTGTGTGTAGTATGTTTATGACATTCAGGAGGGTGTGGAAATTGGATACCCGTAGAACCTGCATCAGTCTGAAATATCTTATCGACCTTTACCCTACAGTGTAATTGTATTTTTCTACAAGTCTATTCGCTTCTGTTTTACATGTGTAACTGCAGTGATTGTTTGCTTAACAAAATCACAAGCTTTGAATACATTCAGGTTCATCATTTAGTGATCATAAAGGAAACTTTTAAACCAAATCTTAAAGATAGAGAAGGTACTCCCCAGACACTGGCAGCTGGTTCCACAAGCGAGGGGCCTGATAACTGAAGGCTCTGCCTCCCATTCTACTTTTAGTAACTCTAGTAAACCTGCAGACTGACTGCGAAGTGCTCTGTTGGGAAAATATCTTACAATGAGATCTTTAAGATATGATTGAGCTTGGTCATTAAGAGCTTTATGTGTAAGGAGAAGAATTTTAAATTCTATTCTGAATGTAACAGGGAGCCAATGAAGAGAAGCTAAAACTGGAGTAACATGATCTCTCCTGCTAGTTCTCATCAGAACTCTGGCTGCAGCATTTTGGATCAGCTGGAGGCTTTTCAGAGAATTTTTTGTGAACAAATGCATACAGGATGTTCCTAATTTTGACAATATTAGGAAGATGAAAGAAGAAGAACTCCAAGGTTCCTCACTGTAGTACTTGAAGGCAAGGAAATGGCATCTAGATTAAGTATATAGCTAAACATTTAGTGAAAGTAAGTGTTGCATTACTGGATTTAGTCAGTGGCCATGATATTGATGTAGCACTTCAGAATACATTAGGCAAGCAAGCAACTTTTTAAGCACTTAGCTTTATCCTGCAAATTGCACACTTTTTGTTAGCTATTCTTCTAGAGCTGTACGGTTCCACAACAGTAACAGTGCACAAACTAAATGTATTACAACTTTCTCCAGGACTTCTGTGCACCAGAGCCTCCTTTCATTCCTGGCAACCTCTCCAGACTTGTATCTGCTAGTGGCAGCAGGATCATAGGACCTCTGTTTGTGCCCCTGCCCAACTCCACAGCCCTCGCCTGGGCGTCCAACATGACGGCTCCAGCTGTCTGGCCCCCACTCAGCTCCCTCAGGCTGTTCGTGTCTCAAGAAGGCCAGTCTTGTGTTGAGGCCTGCCAGTTAGTGGGTTTCATCTGTGAACCAGCTCACTTCCGCTTCATCAACAACAAGGAGGCTCTGCGCGGGTAGGTGAAACAGAAGTAACGTAAAGCAGTTCAAGTCAGGTTTTAATTAAGCTTCTAGGCTTAACAAGCAACCTTTCCTTATTAAAGGACTTCGCCCATACAACTTACAGTTTACATCAGGAATTTTCACATCATTTCAGGGAATATCTTTAATTTAACAGATGCTACAGTGTAATTCCAGATAATGAATACAGAAATTGATACTGACCACGTATGCGGGACCTTTGTTTACTTCAAAGGCCATGCATAGCTTAAAAATAATAGACCTTTAAAGGAAATATTGTTGCTCAGAAGATAGCGTGGCCATGCGATAGAGTGGGAGCCAGTGGCCAATTTAAAGGTTCCTGGTTCCTTCCAAATTTCGACGTTTGTACACAGTGTCGTTTGGCAAGATAAAAAAACCCTGCAATATGTGCACTGTGTTCTTCATTTTTTAAGTCACATAGAATAAACTATTTTCTTAATGAATATAATGGTGTTATAGTGGTTTATGATTTCTACTAACTTCAAGGCGTAAATTTGCCAAACAGATTGGTTTCGCTCACTGAGAGACTCAGTGTTGAATTAGCTGAAAATAGCGGCCTGAGAGTGCATACTGTGTGTTGCACGCGGTGTTACAGGTCTGGGGCTCATTGTCTTCCTGGCGTATAAGGGCCCTTAACTATTTGCTATCCGTGTCTCTGCATCAACAATATCCTGATTTTAATAAAAATGATAAAATTACCTTCAAAATTAGTTAAAAACAAGGACTGTGCTGTGACTTTGACTGTATTTACTTGAGACTTGATCATTCAGAAAGTTAGAAGTAATAAAATGTATGCTGGGTCAGCTGCTAACTGCTCTTCTCCGTAAATCACTGAACTCATCCTGAAAGGGGAGAGGTCAGCAGAAGTTCCACTCTAAGCTAAAGCTTATCACAGCCTATATTAACCAGCCTGAGAAACAAGTTTGAGAAACTGAATTATCGATGCTGTAATTTTGATTTGACGCTTGATGTAAGACTGTTTCAGACATGTACTTTTCTCGAACTCTCAAACTGAGAGCCTGCCGCCCTCCTCCCCTCTTCCCAAAAGTCTTTTGTGTCCATTTTTTCTGTTTTTCTTTTTCCTTTTTTACAGTGCCAATCTCCCTTTTTCTGTTTTGTTGCTAGTCTTTATAGCTCAGCTCTTTTTCTTTTTACACACTCACATTTCTTATCTGCTTTGATGCTTTACCAGCTTCCTTGTCACTTCTCCCTTCTCTTAATTCCTTAATTTCCTTTGTTCTCTTTTAAATTAGCATCGGTAGCAAGATGAAAGCATGAAATCTCTTTTTTTCTACTTTTCATTTAGTTTTAGGTCAGGCTAGTTCCACTTTTCTTTTGCTTGTCTCAAATAAAAATATTAGATATAATATAATATAATTTTCCTTGTGATGAGGCCTATGTGAGCTGTTATTATCCTCTGAGTGATGTATTCAGGTCCGCTGCTCTGTTTGACCCCTCAGGTTAAAGGTGCAGTGCGAGGTGGTAGACTCTGAGATCAACCACATCCTTCCAGCCTTCTCTGTAGTGCGACAGGAGTGCAGCCTTCAGCGGGAACCTTTGCTCTTCAGCTGCGCAGGACACTCCCCTAAATACAGACGCCTTTGCCCCTGCAGGGACTTCCGTCGTGGTCAGGTGGCACTGTGCAGGGACTGCCTATGATTACAGAACATGTGAGGGACAAAAACAAAAGGAATAGATTGGAGGAGGTGATCTTTGGAAGCTGCAGAGTTGAGAGTTGGTAGTATTTTGTGAGACTACTAAGGTCACTTCAACAGACTGGAGATGGAGAGCAGTCAGACTGAAGGGCAGTTCCTGGATCCCTCAAACCAACAAGCTCTAACATGAACACACACACACACACACACACACACACATTCCCATTATGCACATTTTATTTTGCAACGGCATTTTCATAATAGTGGAACTGTGGTGCCATTCCATTGTCAGTCTTCAAACACTTTGGCTTGGAGATGGTAACCTCAGGTCAGTATCCAAATTCTCAGCACTTGGACAAAGGATGATGGACACATGGGGTATCTCTCTCTGTCTGAGTTTGCCCCTGCATGAAGTGATGGATGCTTATCAGACTGAACTCCAAGTCTGAGGCAACAGCAATCAAAGCAGTCATCTCTGGTCAGAGAATGAAAGAAGAGAAAAGAGGACAAATAAAAACTGCAGGGCACAAAATAATTTTTCAATAAATAAGCCTTCAGACCTCTCCGATGGATTTTTAAAGAGTTCTTGAGGCTTTGTGATGGAAAAATCATAAATAAATGATTAAAAAGTAGAATGGATCAAAGTGTTGAGGTGGGTTTTCTTTTGCCTCTTTTCTTAACTTATTTCTTCTTTATTTAAAGGTTGGGAGGTTGCTCCCACCTCCATGTGTTGAAGACCTTTAACCGTTCACATTCATTTTGCTTAATTAATCAGTTTAAGTGTTTGTGAGTTTAAAGAATCCCTTACATTTTAATTCTGGGTGATGAAATCATGCTGGGTAACACATATTTCAGTTTCAATTTCACATGAAATACAGAACAAGAGCAATGATATCTTCTTACTGTTTCTATTAAAAAAAATGGTTACAAGAATGTCAATCTTTTTGAATGACTAAAAACGCACGGTTAGTCATAATACCTCATGTCTTTACCTAACACCCCCAGTAAACTTCAACAATTCTGGTACCTAAAGCCAGTCAACCCCCTGGATTTAACATCTGGGTAACATTTTGGAGGAGTTTGTTCCCTATAGAACCATTTCACCTCAGCAATATTCTCAGAATTTCAGGCATTGACAGCTATCCTCAGATCTTCAGCACCTTTACTGGATCAAATCAGGGTTCAGACTGGGCAGGCCCACACAGTGATTTTTTTCTTTGAAGTCATTCTATATTAAATTTACTTTGATGTTTGTTGACGAACAGCTGCCTTGGCTTTATCCTGTGATCCACTTTAAGTGCTTTTGCTGTAATTTTCCCCTCAGCAATGGCAACACAACCGGGTCCAGCAGAGACAGAAAACTGATCTCAAATCATGATCACCTTTCCTCCACCATTCTTCAACTCTATGATGAAGCTCTCATGTTGAAGTGTTGTTTCACGTGTCAAGATGCACCAACAACCATCAAGCTGCGATGTTGTGTTGAAATAGCATTAACTTGTACTAACCAACACTGCTGGCTGCCTGACGTTTTCCTCCAAACTCTTGATATAGTTTTTTTTTTTGTTTGTTTTTCTTCCTGGGTGAAAAAAAAAGCAAAGCGTGACATTCCCATCACCATGTTTAAGTGTAGGGATTATGTTCTTCAGACTGAATCATTCGCTTGTCTTCCTACTTTCACCTCTCTGTGCCCAAACAACCCCGCTTTCATCTTATCCACCGATTGATGAGCAAAAGCTCTCTTCTTTATCCAGGGGAAGGTTGGTGGGGGAGACCTTGGGTTGAGCGTGTGTGTGCGTGTTTATGTGTCAGAGATAGTTATGTTCTTGGTCTGAATCCCAAGGCTTCTGCAGAATTCAATGAATAATAAAGCACAGGTATGAATGCCAAAGTAGATTCATCAAATCCTCATTGACCTGTACCAGCATGGGAAAACTGTCACCAGCTCACCTTGATTTAATGCCAGATGCAATTCAAATTACAGCGAATGCTTTTCATCTCTTTTACTTATCCCCAGTAAAATATTTACAGTGACCATAAAAACACACTAAGGCCCACGGCAGAAAATGTATCCTTTCTACCCCATGAAACATATTCAGGGGGGTTGCAGCCATCCGGCAAGGTTCCAGCATCAACTTTTAACAAATGAATCAGAAAAGGCTTATTATAGATGAAAGGGATATCTATTTTGGAAAATATAGTTAGAGGTTGCAAAAAAAAAGATGAATTGGTCCCACTTTTATATCAGTTTATCCTATATGACACTGTAGCCCACCGCTAACTTTCGTGCTGAAAACCAAAGGAAAGTCTGGCTCTGTTCATCACCCACAAAAAAGAAACCCACCAACATTTTAGGGTTCAAAGACTCACACATGATATCCAGTTGGTTTACATTGTATCAAAAGCTGGCTTTTTTCAAGGTGAAAGATACATGCGTACAGTATAAAAAAAGAGAGTTACACAAACACAATAAATCTCTAGATATGATTAACTTGCTTTGTTGTTCAGGCATCAAGTGCAGCACTTACTGGAGGAAAGATACCAGATAGCCACTAAATACCTTGATGAATTAAGTGGTGTCTATTTATTTCATTCTTGTTGAGAATGTTTGTAATGTTTACCCGTGTCTATTTATATTTTGGGGCTTATAGAGTGGCTGTTCCTTGGTTACTCCAAACATTAAACATTGGCCTTAAGTGAGAACATTAAATGCCTGATTTCCCATGCAGGTTCCTCAACTCTAGTTTTGCTTTGAACTGTGTAAACCTCACATTATGTCACTTTTAATAATGGAGATAAATGGGTGATGTAAAAGTAAAGATTGGCAAACATCAGTGGAGAGGTTAACTGGACTGTATATACTGCAGTAGAAACAGGCCTATGAAACTGAAACTCTGAAGACTGAGCTTTGTTGTATTACTATAAATCTGAACCTTTAAACTTCAGGCTTTCCATATCTTTCCCTCAGACAGTCGGTATCTGCCCATAGACTTTCAAACTTAATACATGGAAGCTTAGTAACCAGACAGGGACTTTGTCCAACTGCTGCATTCCCCCTTCTTAAAGGACTCTTTGTGTTATAAATTTGTGTTTAAAGATAACAAAACACAGCGAGAGCCTGCAGTGAATAGGCCTCCTAAAAATGCCTTTAAGCTACAGAAGCATTTAAACTTTTTCAAAGTGAACAGTTTAAAGAATAATAATACACAAACTACATGGAAAATGTGAATGTATTTAAGCACCTTTGCCTGCCATTGAAAGTCTACTTTCATTCTCTGTCTTTGAAGATAATGATAAAAAGCTCTGCCATAAAGAACTCTTCTATCAAAGAATATCCACTGACACTAAGGGGCAGTTATTGTTTTTTTTAGTGATGGTCACAGCTTACTACAAAAATTGAACAGACTTTGTCTGACATGTTAGGAATCCCACGATGGGAGATGTTTGACAATGATGCTGGATAGCATTAATAAATGGTCCCATTACAAAAACATGAAACCATATGTGATCAAGAGCACAGAGAGTGAAAATTTACCAATCATGCACCCGATCTGTGTGTCTGTGTTTTAAAACATTGCTACATGTCCAAAAGACCTTCCCAAGAAGGTGTGCAGAAGGCATCTTGTTCAGATGCTCAAACCATCCCAACTGGCTCCTGGAGAAGTAGTGATTCTACTCTGAGCCCCCCGACGACTGAGCTCCTCACCCTATCGGTAAGGTTGAGCCCAGACACCCCGTGATGCACATTTTGGCCACTATTTTTTAGGTTATAAGTTGAATTCATGTTACTGTTCTGTTGTGGAACCAAATTTTGTGACACATCCGATTCTGTGACCTGATTAGAACTTCCAGCCATCCAGTCTTATATTTAAGGAGGATCACAAATATATATTTGTTGTTTGTTAAATTTGAGGGCCACTTCACTCTGTGAAGGTAACACCTTTGCCAATCAAACACCAATCTTTGAGGTATTTTCTTCATGCTAAAAGAGTGTGATATTGCATGCTGTGCTGTTTTGAAGTTAATCCAAAGTTTTTTCCATGATGTTTAAGTTTGCGCACCATTGTCATGGCAAAACCTTGAGCAGATGCCTTTAATATAGTTTGTGGAGGATTTTGAGTGTGAGTGAATCATTATTCTAGAGGTATCCTTTTTCTCTTCAGCTTTTCAGAAAATGAACTGAGCTCCCAGAATCTGTTGGTATTCATTCATTCCTGAACGAAAAAGTAGAAGTTTTGGTATGTTATTTTCATACCAAACTCACTGCACTGTTTTTCCTTTTTTTTTTTGTTCATCAAGTCTAATCTATTTTTTAAGTTACTCCAGTTATCAGATAATACAAGGCATCTAAATGATTCTGTCAAAACAGTATCAATAATGAAAACATTCAAATTAAGCACTCAAAATTCTATTCACATGCAGTGCCTGAGCAAAAGTGCTTGTGCACCTATTCTATCTTTGTAAGTTCATGGGCATGTCTCATTTACTTCTTGTTTGTGTCATTTTTCAGTGTGTCCAGGCTCTGTGGTAGACTGCATCCACAGAGCAGCATTAATGAGCTTATTATCAGCTGTCAGCCAATAAGGAATTTAGATAAGAACCACACATGGGCATATTATTTATATTTATGCAGTTTAAACAGTGATTAATTTGTAAAGGAACAGATTGATGTACACAGCTGAATAATTACAAAGTCAATTCAGATAACAAATATATACATAAAGTATATATGAGTATATATATGATGTATATATTTGTTATCTGCATTGATTGATCACTTCAGTACCTGCCATCTCTCATTTTAAAAACTGACAAATTCATGGACATCGGGTCACAGAAGTGAACACATACAAATGATTACACATAGTGTAAGTAACATGCACTCCTGACTACATCTACTTACACACAGAATGTTACCATGTAAAGCCTCAAAAAATAGAAACTATTATAATAAAATATCATATCAATATTAAAAGAATATTGTTTCTTTTCTATTTCTTTTCCTGCTCTGTGTTTTTGTTTGTGTAATTTGTCCAGTTTCCCCCTAAACCTTTGGCACAGCAGTCCTGCTGACATAGTTTGTTTGTTTGCTTGTGCGGAGTGTGTGCCTCTCATAATCAATTGCATGTTCAGATTATCGTGACATATAATATACATACAAAGACAAATGCAGTTATATTTGTGTGTGTGTGTTTCCAATAACATACAGTATCAACATGAGTATGTATGCATTGTTATTTTTATGTTAGTAAGTGGAAGCTTTGCAGTGGCAGTGTGTATGTGTTTGTAAGCAATAGCTTGCCTGTAGATGTGAAGACTCACTCATCTCTTTGTACTACTTTGTGTTTCCTGGCATGGCACTTTAATGAAGCCGACATCCCTTTGAAGTGCAGGGGAAGGAAGGGGAGGATGCATCCAGTGCCTTTAGTCATGTGGTCAGATCCCTACTGGGCTTTTCACATCAAGGTGGAGAGCATCTATCTTCTGCTCACCCACAGCTGTCTTACTCTCTCTCTCTCTCTCTCTCTCTCTCTCTCTCTCTGCTAATAATAATGATTATCAAGGTTCACACTTGGGAAACAATAGTGTGTGTTGATCCTAACAACACAACATTAAAACAACTGACAAGTTCAAATATATAAACTAACAAGTTGAGTTGTGAAGCTTTTAAAGCTGGATGCATGGCAAGGAAAAGGATCTCACCAACTAAATAATACCTAACAAAAGCATTTTAAGGAAGGGGAATTGTTGAGTTCTCAGCAGCTGTATTTCCATTCATTTGTCAGTCAAGGCTGTGAGGTTTATGTGTTTCTACATGTCCTGAACTGAATCTTTTGGAAAACATGCTCAGTTCATTGGCTTTGTCCAGACTTCCATCAGTGTTAATCCCTTTCTCTGTTTCTCTGTGTTCTTTTTCATCCCTGACCACACATCCTGCGTCTTGTTCTGCTATAACTTGTTAATAACTTTTTCCTGGTCATCTCCTTGCTCTCTGTTTGGCTTTACTTCAGGATGTCTCTGTACATTCCTCAACTTCCTGTGTCTCTCTCAGGAGGCTTTCTTCTTCGTGTTCAGTAGCTTTTTTTTTAGGTCAACTGTTATCCAAGGCTTATTATTGAGGAAGCACCTCACTGCCCTGATGGGGGTGATTTCTGTCAAACACTTAGTCACAGTGTTGAAGTCATCTCCATGTGGCTCACAGAGTAAATATCAATCAGTGACCTCAAAGCACTGCCTTCAGAGTTCATGCAGCTATGTGTGTGTCACCTTCTCACATTTCTTTCAGTCACAGTTGCTGCAGAACGATGGGTGTATAGATGGAGGTAAAAAGTACCAGATTATTATCAGATTTTCTGATGAAGGGCTAACGGAGGACCTGTATACATCTGCTATATTTGCACAGTAAAATTCTATGTTTTATTTTCTATGGTGGAGTAGTTAACAAAATGTTTGAAAGCTGAGAGGGAGACATGGTTAAAGTGATTCTCAATAGATACATAGATGGACCACATCTAACAGAGTCCAGGCCACAGATCCTCTTTGCTGTGACATGTCAATTTTACTGCTTTTAATACCACCTCCTTTACCCTTGTAGCTCTTAAGGACTTTGTCAGCTAATATAGTCTGAACATTGGGTAGAGGTACATAGGAATATGCTCCTGCAGCTATGTCTCGGTGAAAGACATAATACGGCATTCCCGATATTCCTGTTGAGTTCTGCTCAGCTTCTCAAGTTCATTCACTCAATTTGTCAACATTCTTACATTGCATTGAGGAAGCATTTCCTCCCTTTTCCCCTCTTTTTTTTCTCTGTCCATTGCTTTTCCTCTTTAACTTGTTTAATTCCAGAAATTAGTTTGATTTTTGGAGAGTTCAATCAGCTGCTCCCACTGAAAAAGATAAGTGGACAGCATAGTTTGGGCACCAACTGTGCGTGAATGATGCAGATCGAGTGTCTGAAGTATAAGCAAGTGTAGAAATCCCAATATGTTGCACATCATTGAAATACTGAAATTTCTTAGGTTTTAGTTGTTTTAGATGAATGTTGGTGTTAAAAAATATGCTCCTGTCATATGAATTGCAGTGCCTTAAAACAATGAGTCAGACATTGCACTTTAGAAAAAAAGGGAACAGACTGCATAGTCAGAAACTATGAATCTGATCAAAACTGAACATAAGTGATTACAGTAAGCAGTGAATCACAACTAATAAAAAACATTGAATTACCTTCACACCTAGCATGAGAATGGGAGATGGAGGAGGAAAATAAGAATAAATAAAATGAGAGAGAATGAGATAGGAGAAAGGCGCTGATTATATGTGATTAAATCATTAAAGGAAATAGAAATATTACAAAAAAAATTAAAAGACGGGAGGCAAATGCAATTGGAGGAGAAGGAAGGAAATCGGAGAGATGTATTCATTTCTCCGATTTCTCTCTCTCTCTGATCTGAGAGAGAAAAAGAAGAGGTCAACACTATCCTCATCAATAATGCACAGGTAATTGGCTGACTCCTCCTGAGCGCTGATGTGAGCCTGAATAAATAAAGTGCCATGTAAATAAGAGAGCACCTCAAATATTTAAAGTGAAGCAAATGAATGGCAGATAACCCCCCAGTGAGGGTGAAGGAGGGGAGAAAATCAATCTTACCCCACTACTGCCTGTTGTTCATTCTTTCTGTTTTTTTCTTACCCTCAACGTAAAGAAAGAAGAGAGGCAGCATGTGGCCCAGAATGATAGGTAAAAATAAACTATGCAGATGACACCCAGGAGTGTAGGTGTGTGTATTTGCATGCATTTCTTCTGTCTATGTTGTCCAACCTCCCCACAGCAACTCCCCACTATCAATGCCATCTCTTTTCTGCATTCCTCTTTCCATTCTTCTTACCACTCCGGCAAAAGCTCATTCTCTTTTCTTCCATCTTCTTTCATAACTGCCCTCGGCGAGTCCAGCTTTAGCTGATAAAAATCCCCTCAGGAAGCTGCAATAATGAGATAGAGAATGAATGTGAGTAAAAAGGAGTAAAGAACATGTGATTTAAAAAGTAACAGCAGTCGTATAAGTCACGGCACACTGAGGTACAAGCAAAGATAAAGTGGTGAATAAAGATTTTAGCTTTGCTGTAGATGTCTAAAATCCAATTCTATATTTTGATTGTTTTTATTTGATTTGATTTGACTATTTCTGGGTTGTGGTGTTCCATTCTTTTAATGGAAATTGTTCAAATGCATTCTTAGACGCCATCTGATGGGTTGGCGACCTGTCCTCTCGCCCAATGACCGCTGGGATAGGCTCCAGCAACCCCCCCCCCCTTCTCTCCCCCCGACCTGATGGTTGGATTAAGCAGGTATAGAAAATGGATGGATGGCATTATTAGACATTAGTTACAACAGTCAAAGCTTACAGTACGCTGATCAAAGCACTAGCCACATTCCAGATATTCCCTCCAGATACTTTCCACGACAATTCCTCCAATGAGTATCTTGAATGTAAGTTTGAATTGAAGAGAATCCTGCATGCCTGTAGGAGTGGTTACTCCTGCAGATACAACTCCATCACAAATAATTTGCCTTGGTGGCACATCACCACACCAACAAGCTAATATAATATTTTGTGACTTTCTGGTTGGGTTTAGGAATTCACACTGCAACTTGCTCATGGTTAGTAATAAAAAATGCCACTCTCACCTTAATTGATGCCATTTTGACCCTTTACATGTCGTTGCTTTTAAACGCACATAGCCCTAACCCTTAAACCTACATAGGCACAGTATTCATAGTGTCCAGTAGCAGCAGTAGAACTTACGCCAAACCAGTGCTGAGCTTATTTTGAATTTTCTCTCCCATGTGGAGAGTTACAGGATACTTGAACTCCTCACAATTGACATAAGCTAATTCCCCTCCAAAAAGTGCAGTTTACCCTATTTTTCCGACAGAGGTCAGAGATTTTAAGGAACTGACTCCTTGTCCAACCATACGCACAGTCCTATCCTATCCGTCATCGTAATCGTTAAAGAATGGGATTAGTGACAAGGTACAAAACAGAAAAAGCCCTGACTCACGCTGATTGTCCCAAAGAAAGGTCAATGCACCCTATGATAAGAGCAGATGAGATGAATCGCCATTATTGGACATATTCCTGAGGGCTATTTCAGAATTATGTAGCATTTCTTTATTGAAGAAAAGTGGAGATAAACACTGAAGCTTTTCCATTTTAGGCCTCAACCATCCTCAGTAGACTTCCGCTCTTAAAATCTGATTGGGTGAAATCAAATATTGACAGTGAAATAAAGAGAGTGTTCTAAACTGTCTCCTATATTAACTTCCCAAATGGAACTCTGGAACAAACCATGTGGGCCTGCAGGTTAACATGCAACATACAGCCAGTGGAAACTATTTGCATCAAGATCATTTAGATTCTTCTCAAACTTGTACAAGCTAATTATTTCTTAAACTTCCTGCAATACCAAATACAGTAAACATTGCATTGAGCTGTAAATGTTACGATTTTACAGAAATATTGCACTGCTCAATGTAGGTGTGCATTTTTTTACCTAAACAAAGATTTGATAACAAGCAATTTCTCCTCATTGGAAACACAAGACTGACTTGGTAAGGCAGAAACGGCGTTAAGTTAAATACTGTAATACGGAAAAAAAGGTATCTCGAGGAAGTCATTTTGTCATCCAACATTAGTAAAATTACTAGAATACTGCTTGATTCAAACTATTACTTCTTCTTCTTCTTCTTCTTCTAGCCTTCCCCTTTATCAGGGGTCTCCACAGCGAGTCAATCTTGCATCACTGATTTTGCATGTTTCATGCCAAATATTCAAACTATTACTGGATAACAACAAATAGTCTTGGACATTCCTTGATCTTGAAATCAAGAATTTCATCACCACTGCATCATTTATTGTCTTTGTTTACACTTTAACAGTGAATAAATAGAAGCAGTACCCTGCTGTAAAGACTTATTTCAGAAAAAAGGTGGTAAGGAAACATGATTGAGTAGATTCAGTACAGCAGGGTTAGCTAAAATAATATTTTTTCTTTGCAAGCAGCCTCTGCAGCCTCTGGAATATCTTACTTATCAGGTTGACAGGCATCAAAGCACACATTTTAAAATAAGGTCAAAGAGTCAATACAGTCAGCAGCATGGTCATAAGAAGAATCATTTGCAAATAGTTTTTTCCTCTTATCGTCTTTCAAGCTAAAAATAATTATTATCAGAGAAAAACAGAGTGAAAGGATGATGAAAGGCAGCATACAAGCTGAGAGCCGGCACATATGGACCTTGAGCCTCTTTCTGACCCGTGAGGATGCTCAGCAGGCAGGCTGAGGAGATAAACAGGATCGAAATAGGAGCATCTTCTAACTTCCATCCGACATTTTCAGTCTGATATCTGAATAAACCTTGAATTCCTGCCACCTCATACATTGACCAGATCACATAACAACAAAATAGACGACTCAAAAATGATAAATGAAGATACAAACACATAAAGTGGCTGTTGTATACAATAAAAACTAATAAACTGGGGTGTTAAGTAGTACACCCTGTACACAGAGATCAGCTTCTTTTCTACATTATTAAGAGATTTCAGTCATTTATTCTTATCACTTATTTTTCATTTCTTTTCTTTATTTTCTGATTTCAATTTTTTTTGCTTTCTTTCTTCTTTTTACGTCAGATGTTTGGGACAGAGAGTCCACAGTGTTGTCTACAAGAGATCAGATCAGATTTGTGTCTCTGTATATCACCTGCCTAACTGCAAGGGTTGCTGTGGTAACAATGTAGGGGTCAATAATCCCACAACTATTCTTATGATAAAATTTCCTATATTTGATTCACTAACGGTTGTTGTACACGTTGTCTTGTTACCATGTTGAGAATTTCTAAGCTGTTATAATCTGTACGATTTTTGTGTTTAAAATGGATTGGATCAATATAATGTTTTCTCAGAGAGCATATTAATATTACTGCACTGACTGCATGTGGGGGCGGTCGTCATGTTGTTGGATTGGATTTTATCATAGCTGCTACAGTGGGACTGGATGAGCCATGTTGTTATGAAGAGAAATGAGAATTCAGATTTTAGAGCGTTTATACTCTTTTTGGCTGATGTGACAGTAAAATCCTTGATTCATAGACATGACAACTCCCTCTAATAAACCCCAGCAACTACACCCTGATGTCACGAAACTGTAAAATAAACACCACTGTGAAAAAAGTTCAGTGCCATGTTTACTTTAATTCTGAGATGAAGTGTGATCTTAACTACTTTTCAACATTAATGAATTAAAAACAAACAAATGGAGCTTGAATATGATGAGCGTGATTTATTGGATGGTACCAGCTGGAATTAACTGATTGTGTTCTTATAGGAATTTATCATGTTGATAAATGCTATGTGATTAAGTGATTACAGACACAGCTTAGTTCATGCAGTATAACTAAATCTAGCTTGTGGAATAAAGAAATCTGTTTCTGAGCTTGTCATCTGGCATCTGGTGGTAGGGCAGGTTTTGATGGTTCTTGTGCTGAGCCTGGACAGCCTCTTCTTCCACATGTGGCCCCACCAGCTCATCACTGAGGGTTAGGGTTACACATGACTGGCACAACTGTAAACTTTACCTACAGAAACAAAGACATTTTTTATGTGTTGTAGGTCAAACTTGAATTTGTTAAGTTACTTTAGTTAAAACAAGATACAAATATATCTAATACTTACATATGTACAGCAGTACTCTTCTCTAATCTTTGTTAAGATTTATTCTTCCCCTCAAATTCCTGTGTTCGTCAGCTTCATCATGCTGATTCCTTGAGCAGTTTGGCTCGGTCGGTTTTACCCTTGTGTCACTTCCCGTGGAAAATTCCACACCTACGACACCTACCTTCGTAACTTACCTGCCTGCTCACCGCCAACGACGTAGTGCCAACTGACAAGTACGAAGAACTGTTCATTATTCATCTCTGTTTGGAAATTCCTGGCATCTATCAAATGCAACCAAGCAAGGATTAACTCGCCTCTCCTATGTAATTTATGTGTTTAAATAGTCTCCCTTTGTCCTGTGCTAGTGTTCTGTTCTATCGATCACCCCAGGCTTATTCCAAGACCTTTTCCAAGCCTTATTCCAAAGCTGTAGTTCCCGTTGCATCGTTTGTCTGTTTGTCTTTTGCCTCCTTGTGAGAGACCTTTTGTTTCCCTCCTTCAGGAGAGATTTAGATTTTGTGTTTTTGGCTTAGAACCTTGTTTTATGTTTTATTCTTAGTGAGCTTTTGTTTTCTTCCCTTTTGGAGTGATTTTGATTTATCATTAAAGTAGGCATTAACCTATCTCTGCTTCTGAGTCCTCTCTCAAGTCCCGGCCTGACAAAACCAGAGTGATTACTCCAATGCTTGTTCCTGCTGACTTTTTTTAAAGATTTGGACTCAACATTAATTATATCTAATTATTAAAATCTATTGACAACAACATATTTCCTCGATTGGACATTTATTTGAAAGAAAAAATTCCATCCATCCATTTTCTATATCCGCTTAATCTGTCGGGTCGCGGGGGTGGGAGCGGGAGCCTATCCCAGCGGTCATCAGGCGAGAGGCAGGGTACACCCTGGACAGGTCGCCAGTCCATCACAGGGCCACACAGAGACAAACAAGACAAACAACCACACACGCTCACACTTGTCCTAAGGACAATTTAGAGTCACCAATTAACCTAACATGCAGGTTTTTGGACGGTGGGAGGAAGCCGGAGTACCTGGAGAGAACCCACGCATACACAGGGAGAACATGCAAACTCCACACAGAAAGGCCCCAGGTGGGGATCAAACCTGGATCCCTCTCGGTGTGAGGTGCAAACGAAAGAAAAGACATTTGATACACAGAGCACATAACAGCCAGTGTTTTGAATTAGAATAAGATTCAAGCTTTCTGACAAGCTTTCAGTAATACAAAAGCAACACATTCACTTTATCTAAAGCTGAAGTGTCCACAGATGTCAGCATCATATTTAGCCCCCTTTTGGCTGGGATTTTTGACAAGGTTGTTTAAAAAAAATACAAGTGCAGGCAGTGGAGAGAAAAAAATCCATCAGAGCACAGAAGAAGGGAAAACATTTGCACATTCAACAATGGATTTGAGAACAAAAACACAGGTTTGAGGTGAATCTGCTCTCAAATAGTGCTTTTGATTAAAGATACCAATATACCTGTACTAAAAGCATAGCTGAAATCAGAGTATTCTCAATTTCCTCAAATTTGTAAGTACTCAATTTGTAATTATGTTTAGTTAGAAACAGACATGTGCCCTAACTGGTATAAAACCTACACAATCACTTCTGACGGGTATTTAAAGATGCATCATAGCTGATCAAACCTTTTAGAAGATTTTACAAACGGTACACTCCACAGCGGATGCGTCTTCAGAGAGCAAGCTGTCCTACTTGGCCGGACCACAGACTGGCTTCTGAGCAGACACTGCTTCTCGAGAACTAGCTGAATTTATTCTGTGATTTGGAACCTATGTTGTTGAGAGGTACTAACTGCAGTAAAGTTGTTCTGGTGTACATCCAAGTTAATCCACCTGGGGGTTTTTGGCTACCAGCACTTACAAGCGTGGGATAGGACACATATCAGGCATTTCAGGAATGGAGGAAGAGAATTGCCAAATAAATGTCCTTTGCTTCCACTCAGTCAGAGTAAATCAACATCAAAATATGTGCTCCATGTGAAGGATTTATGTCACAGCACTTGATGTTTCTTTGATCTACGCTCTTCCAGAAGCCTTCTCTCTCCGTTTGTTCTCCTTTTCTCTATGTGCTATGAGGAAACTGGAAAATCCTTCCAAAGAAGTAAGTTGTGATGAAAACACAAAATCAGCCACATTGAGGTTCAGTCTGCTGCTCCATGTCACTAACATTTCAACCCATGACCACACATTTCTTTTCACTAAATCCTCCTAATACCTCCTCAAATGAGGATGTGGGTGAGCAGATTATTATGATTTGATCCTCCCTGACTCTCCCATTAATGTTAAATGTTTTATGACAAAAATTATGAGTCAATAAAATTCAAATTAGTTCCTAATGCCGAGGATTAGATCAAGTGCATAATTGCTTGGTAAAAGAAAAACAGATGTAGCGGTGAGTTTGTTTATAGTTATAAAATGTTTTCATCATATTTTAATTCAACCTTTGCATCTACATCTTAATATTGGTATACAACTGTATGACTGCATGGCCTTGCCACAAGCACCTGTGATATTTACAAACACAAACCATCTATTTCGAAATAATTCATCTGACATTCCTGTAACATGAAAAATTAAACCATTGTGACTTGGAGTGACATATGTATTGTTTTACCAGTCAAGCTTAAAGTGACACACACACATGACATTACCATTTTCAAGACCAATAAACTATTTTCATTTTTAAAAAATACTTTAGGACAAACACATTACTCTGCAAAAAATCTTGAAGTTTAGCCTCTCAAATGTTTTTTTTTAATGTTTCCAGTTTCTTCAAGGCTGAGATTTGAAATGAATAGCATTTTTTATGAAACCTGTGGTTTGTGTAACTGTCTAAGAGACAGGTTATTAAAGATCTGATTGTGTATAGTTGTCAAAGATTATGTATTTGAGTTCATCGAAACAAAAAAAGTAATAAATAAGATGGTTAAAATATGATAGAATAGATGAAAGTTAACGTACTATCTAAGATCTATTATTGTAAAATTGTTGTCAAAATGAACCTGTATAGTTTCATTTATGTGGGGTGTGATGAGTCACATGACCAGAGTTTAGGTAAAAAGCATGATCGGTGGCAAACTGGGTTAGATTCAACATGGACGCAGAGGAAATACACAGGTCTCATGCAATACTATTCTGCATGTGGTCCAAAAGGAGCACACGGTAATTGTCTAATATTGTTTCATGTTCAATATTAATTACGTGTTTCTTGGAAAATTTTGTGATTCATTTTTTTTCTGTACCACTACAGTGTTTTGTATAATTTCAGTGATGACAATTAGCGTGAGGCTAAAAGAAAACAGAAGTGCATTATTTGAGTCTGAATATTTTTGTAGTTTCCACAGTGTCTACTGAGAAGAGAGGAGAAAGACTAAATATGTATACTCTAAATTCAGACAAAACCGAAGTTGTTCTCTTTGGACCTGAGCACTTCAGTGAGAAATTGTCTAGCTATATAATTCATCTAGATGGCATTTCCTTGGCTTCTAGTCCTACAGTGAGGAACCTTGGAGTTGTTTTTGACCAGAATTTATCATTTGACACACATATAAAGCAGGTTTCTAGAACTGCCTTTTTCACCTTCGAAATATTGCCAAAATTAGGAACATCCTGTCTCAGGGTGATGCAGACAAACTAGTTCATGTATTTGTTACTTCAAGACTGGACTACTGTAACTCTTTATTATTGGGCTATCCAAAAAATTCTCTGAAAAGCCTCCAGCTGATCCAAAATTCTGCAGCCAGAATTATGCTGAGAACTAACAGTAGAGATCATGTTTCTCCAGTTTTAGCTTCTCTTCATTGGCTCCCTGTTAAATTCAGAATAGAATTTAAAGTTGTTCTCCTCACATATAAAGCTCTTAATGACCAAGCTCCATCATATCTTAAAGATTTCCTTTTTATATATTTTCCCAACAAAGCACTTCACTCTCAAACTGCAGGTTTACTTGTTGTTCCCAGAGTTTCTAAAAGTAGAATGGGAGGTAGAGCCTTCAGTTATCAGGTCCCTCTCTTGTGGAATAAGCTGCCAGATTTGTCTGGAAAGTGTACACCCTCTGTACCTTTAAGATTAGGTTTAAAACTTTCCTTTTTGATAAAGCTTATAGTTAGGGATGGCTCAGGTGACCCTGAAACACCTCTTATTGTCACACCTTTCCTCACTTTGCTCTCTTTTTTCCCTCCGTTTAATTTCACATGACATTGTGTTAATTTGTCATTATAGTTGTCTTTAACTTGTGTTTCTCTTTTTCAACAGGTATCCTTTGAATGGTGCTATGGTGTTTTTCCCCTCTTGTCTGTCTTCTCAAACCCCAGCTGGTCGAGGCGGATGGCCACCCTTCCTGAGTCTGGTTCTGCCAGAGGTTTCTTCCTGTTAAAAGGGAGTCGTTCCTCTCCACAGTCACTTCATGCATGCTCAGGACGGGAGATCAAAGAAAATTTCCGATGCAATCTGTTGGTTTTCTTAGCAAGGCAGTTGTTTTTGAATTGGCTCTGTTTGTATGAATTGGACTAATTTTGAATTTAATTCATTGGATTTGATTGGATTATGATTACAATGAATTGGACTCTAACTAGCTTGAACGGGACTATGTTATTGAAGTGCCTTGAGATGACAGTTGTTGTGATTTGACACTTTATAAATAAAACTGAATTGTATTGAATTGAATTAAAAGAATATTACAACAAACGTTGCCTGTTACAAAGGAGATAGCGGGAAACAGCAAGTCTAGCTTTATCCAAAATTCAAAAGTATGCCTCCAAGCCTGCCTTCTCTCACAGGAGTGCATGACATGACCACAACATGTCTTTGAACCAGATTATGTGGGGGATGCACGTCATGTATTGAAATAACATGCTGTCACTACAGAAAGCATGAAGGCCCACCCTCTATTGTCCAGTGACCACATGTATGAAAGACTGCACAGCTTTGCGACAGAAAGAGTTGATGATTCAATAGTTTTATGTGCTGTTATCTGAAGTCTCAGGTTTTCTCCCTGACTCTGAACAGTGATTATCTTAGAATAGACGTATAAGCTGTTTTCAACTCATTAGTCTGTACAATAGTGAGACTGCTTTGTTTGCATTTTTATAATTCTAAATGTAAAAGCGCTCCACTTTTCACAACACTGATAAAAGATCACCTAGCGCACCTCAGACTGCCTGGCTCCCTCTGGCTGTCCTTGTCTGTCTGAGCTCAGCTCTGTTCTTTGTGTTGGTTTCTCCTGATGACACCATTACGAAACATTTTCATAACTTCTTTCTCATGAAGTCTCTATCAAACTTTATCATAACCAGGGACATTCTATTAACTTTTTTGTATTTTATTTATTATTTGCATTTTTGTGCCCTAAAAATGACCAGATTGCTCTTCTTCTCTTCCTTTTCTCAGTTATTTAAATTGACCCGAGTGCCCAACAAACTGGCCCACACAAATACACAGATTGTAAACTGTTTATAGTTTATACATGCTGCTCATGTCAAGGAGTGAGTGTGAGCGTGGATGGTTGTGTGTCTTGTTTGCATCTGTGTGGCCCTGTGATGGACTGACGACATGTCCTGGGTGTACCCTGCGTCTCTCCCAACGACAGCTGAGAAAGGCTCCAGTCTCCCTTTGATCCTAAATTGGATTAAGCGGGTATAGAAAATGAATGGATGATGCTTATGGTTACCAGGATGGCAAGTTCAACCTGTGTGGTTCTGATGACAATACCACTTTCATGAAAAGGTCATAGAGTTTACATGCAGGCCTATTTTACTCAGAGAAGAGCAAAAATCACAGAGCATTTTTCTAATCTATCCAAGCCATTATCTTTTTCAAGGCTAATTAGTTAATTGCCGAAACCAAAAAGCTTATACTTAAAAACAAAAATTTTAAAAAATGATAAAAGAATAGGCTCAAACATACATAAAAACAAACATCTAGCAATGACCCAATTCAACAATGAATTACTCTCCAGTATTCTTAGGTATGTTCAATCATTATAGTGTTTTACTTTACATTAGAGTCAGCGTGTCCAAAGATAGTTGTACTTACTGTGATGAGCTTCCTGTTTGAAACAAAAGTGATGTTGATTTTCTGCTTACATTTAAAAACGCATCACTGGTCATCTCTGCAACTGAAGATAAATCTCTCAATGATCAATATCTTTTAGTGGCACAAGGGAGTGTATTTACAGTTTGGGTGCAGTACAAGGTCACTTTATTCCATCTGGACTCTGAATTCTCACCATTATATTTTCACTCATTCTTGAGAGCAATTAAGAACTGTTATGATTTTTTTTTCAAGGTAGGTTGGTTTATTCAGTCTTTAGCAAAGCTAAGTCTTTTCCACAACAGCTATTTTGATATTAAATAGGTTGATATATGTGTTACAACATATGAGGGATCATCACATGTGTTCACCTGTGTGTGATTAGGGTTAGAAAACTTTTACTGTTAGGGCTAGAAAACTTGCTGGCTGGCTTCTTACATGCTGGCTTGCTTGTGCATACATAATAATGCTTCAAGCAGCTTACCAATGTGTTTTTAAAATTTGTTTTGACCTAAATGTTACCTGCTTCAATGAGCAGATTCCTACTTTTTCTTTTCAAAGAAGTAAAACTCTGCTCCAGGTTATTTTAAACTGTTTTCATTTGTTTAAAGTGAACATTTTACATTTCTGAAGTGACCCTGCATTGTAAAGCAGCACGAGCAGAATAATCTCAAGTGATACAAACATTAATGGCGCTCATTCGACATGACATTAACACAAGTGTTTATCTAGTTTCTTATTATCTTCTCAGGCTTTTTTTTGTACAGTATAGTCCCTGTAGTTCTTCTAAACAGAGAAGTACAGATGGTTGTTCTGAATTAGCATTTTCCTCATTAAAATGAATGTAATACATGTAAAAACTGAATATAAAAAAGTTCAAGGTGACCACATGCAAACAGCTCAGAAAATAACACATTATACAGCTTTTTGTGAGTTTCACTTATGGTCTGTCAGTGCACTTCAAAACTTGTATGTGTACGTATTGCTTTAAGAATAATTTGAAGTTTGCTATCAAAAAAAAAAACATTCATTTGGGCTGTAAATTTGAGCCCACTGAACTCAAGTTTTATATTGATTTAGAGGTCAACATAAAATCTAAAGGATAATTCATTCAATTCAATATTTTTCAGGAACTGATTATTGAAATCTTAAAAGCCTTTCTCATTCTTCACATTAACATTAAACAATAGCTTGTTCAAACTGTATATTGGTTATTGGTTTGGATATTAATGTTTATGTTTCACGCAGCATCCCCATGTCTAGAAAATTACAATTTTGTTTAAATCTGTGTCAGGTCAGGGAAATAACAGCCATCCCTTAGTGCTGAAACGAGTTGTCATAACATCAAGCTCCCTTACAATGTGAGAAAACAGGCCAAGATCAAAAGGCAATTTGCAGCATTGTGTGACTTCCTTAATTTAATTGGCGAATATATGATGCAACAGCACGATCACTGTGCTACCTCTCCTGTACTTTCAATAAAGTTCATTTTAGATTTGTGACTCTGACCAATATTGCAGCATCATGACCTCACTCAACACAGAACACATAACGTTGTGGGAAACAGACTACATGTAAGTCTGTGTGTGACGGCTGGCCTCCTGTTTAGTTAATAATTAATATAGAAATGAATAGTTCAAGCTTTACGTGTAGGCATGTTATTTTCTACAGTTGACAGTAGCTGCCTCCTCAGGGCCTGCCTCCTTATATTTAGGAAATTACTAGCAATGTTGTAGGTGTTCTTTAGTTGTAGAATATTCTATCAGTTTCCTTAAATGCTGAAGGCTGTCTTTATATGTCTCTAAAAATCAGCAAAGACAACAAGTGGTATTAATCCTCTTATGAATCTTCAAAAAATTTGCTTATTTCCAAAAAGCCAAACTAATTTCATAAGGTTTAGCTCACGAAAAGTTGGTATTACAAGTTTAAAAAATGATGGACGGTGACTTGAACTCCTCACATAAAATATAGAATCATTTAACGTGGCAGATGTTAATTAAACTGTTTTATTTTACTTGTGCAAATGTTAATAGCTGTTAAATTAAATATATAACTGTCCTTAAGGTGTTCATCTTCAGCCTCAACTACAGTATGTCAGAATCTCCTTTCGTCTTTGACAGTATGCCACACACTCTTGTTTCTCTTGGTCTAGGAACCATTCGGATTTACAGTGGTGACAGCTTTTCCCGTCCACTGTCCACTGATGATGGGATGAAATTCCCTTTTTTTCAGTTTCCATTCTAATTGAGGTTGCTGCATTAACTGAATCAGCAACAGCATTCGTTTCTTATCAGTTTCTTTTTGTGACGCCACAGCTGTGGTGGCAATGTGTCTCTACCTTAAGCACACACACTTTGTGTCAGTATTATTCCTCTCCCTGGTCTTCCTCACTGTTTTTCCATGATTCGTAGTAAAAATCCACTGACCTATAAACTAATTCATATGCATCAACATTCATAAGGTGCTTTGCATTTATTATTTGTGATTGAACATGGGCATGTAGAGGACAGGATATGAGGCTGATCCACAGGTGTACTTTTCAAGGTGAAAACGGGGGACGCTACTTTTTTGCACATGCCAATTTGTCTTTTGTGTACTTAACTTAAATAAAACTCTCCTGCATTGTTTTAAATAAATTAGATATCTTATCTGGTCTCTCTGTAACAGCAGTGATTTCTCTATTGTTCAGAAATGATGCTGAACCCACAGTGAAACAGAAGATTTGGCTTAAAACAAATGCAGATTCCTCACAGTTCCCACGAACAGTGTGTTTACTAAAGTGGGGGCTCTTCCAGCGGTTTCTCCTTGATATTGTCGAGGCTGGAAAGCATGACTGTTAAAGAATGATTGTCATAACTTGAACTTAAAAACATGGGCATATGCATGTTAGATCACAGACTTCATCACCATTCCCAATGAATGCAACAGAATAACAGTATCTCTATGGACTTTGATGAAAGTTTCATAAGATTCAAAGCACAAAAAACTATTTTCCCCTGAAACAACTGCCACAGGGAGTCTGAGAAGAAGTCAAGAGAACTGTTCCCACAACTGTATATTCCTTCAAGGTCTCATCCAGTATCTCTTGACAGTATGGAGACATAATGTATGAGAGGCATTTACAGCAGCAGCCTCCCCCACAAGTGAGACCCATTCATTTTTTTACTCTAAACTTTGGAAGTATAGATTGAATATTGCTGACTACAAGATACTTTCTTCATTTCAAAAAGAGTTAGGAAGGTTTTTATGAGTGTCAAAGCTTTTATTTTATGGACAAACCTACTATATATGTGAGGAAACCTGTCTTCCGCTATGCTTTCTCATACAGTATCTTGCTAGTGTTGCTGTATCTGTGGACTGCAACAGATAATCCTTCATCATTTATCTGTTTTTTTTTCTCAAGGTTTCCTTTGAAAACATTTCAACTCTATGACTGTGGACAGAGACAATTTCCATCATATGATATTTCTTCGAAACCATTAATACAACATTATCATGTTTGTGAAAACATGGTCAGATGCAAGGCATACTTTTGTCTAATGGCCATGAATAAATATGTTTGCGCAAATCCACAAAAGCAGGTTTCTGCAGAGGATGTCCCATCAGCAGTACCAGACGAACTGAAGTACCAACCCGGTCTCATGGATATCTCACAGCCTGCACCAAACCTCTTCGACTTCCAAATGCTCGCCTTTTTGCCCGGTCATTCTGATTGTCACTTCTTCCAAATGAAACGATGAAATTATGTGGGATCTTATTCCTCCTCATAGTTATTTTCATGACTACATGCAAAAAAAAAAAAAAAAGAGAGAAATTTATGTCCCTGGACAAAATTCCATCAACTAAAGTTCATGGGACGCATGTAGTCTTGGGCTCTTTTTAGACTTTAGACTTTCGTAGTGGCCCCACTATACTTCTTTAAATCCGTCAATGGTCATACGTGTTTTTCTTACTGTTTTGGTATCTCTCCATATCTTCAACTTTGTAACTGTTACAGTACTCAGAGAATAACAGAAATGTCACACAGATAGGATGGATAAACACAAATCTAACTTTAAATGCCTTATAAGATAACGGAAAATAGACACTGGTAAACAAAGCATGGCAATTTTTTGATTTTATGAGACGAGTATACAAAAATGAATGCATACACATCTGTCAGGACAACAGCCTTTTTACTGTGGTTGGTGTAGAACAATGTTTCACATTACCTGTGATTTCTAATCAGAATCATAAATCACAAATATCTGTATTCCCTGCTCTGAAATATTGAAGGAGCTCAGTCTCACTGCGTACCGTGGAATAGACTCAAAAATGTGTGATTCCTGTTCACAGACACAATTTTCTCTCCAGTGGCCTAACAGTGTCACAGCATTTTGTCAAATAGTTACGTCTACACTGCTGCCTCACAATGATATAAGCCATGGTGTATATGGTGTGTATAGCCATATTGCTACAGAGCATTGAAACAACCCCCACAATTCAGTCAGTATGGTTACATACAGAGTTGACTTGAGCTATATGTTTACAGTTTAACTCAGGGGTGGCCAAACTCTTTTCAAAGAAACTGTACAAGGGCAGTCCCTCCTGATGTTTTTTGAGTCATGAGTAACACATAAATGCACTGTTCTAATCAAATCTTATTTTTGATTGACAAAGTAATTGCATTTTCTTCAAATGACAATGTAACAAAATGCAAACAACTCAGTTATAAACAGGCTTCACGTTTCTTCACTATTCTTTCAGATCTGGAGAAAAAAAAACATAGAACGAAAGACCGAAGCTGAAACAAAAGTCAATATGTTTACCTCAGGTTAATTCTAAATATGCAGTCTAACAATCAAGTTCAAAACGTACAAAACTTAATGTGTTACATCTACAGGCACATAACACCACGAGGCGTAAATTTCCTGTGAAAAGCTTTCCAAGACCTTGTGCAGTGCTTGGAAATGTTGGGTGCTGGGCTCAATTTGTGACAAGTGTCTTTGGAAAAGTTGCAGTTTTGTTTTAAAGGCCTTGATGTGTGCATATAACTTTCTCACTAGTGTGTCGTTTCCTTTACAGTAATGTTCAGCACATTCAGATGCTCTGTTTTATCAACCAAAAAGCCAAATCTGTTCTTCCATTAGCTGTCCCTTTTGAACCAAAAACTATCCAATTTCTCATCTGACGGATGTCAGGAACGATGGTGCGAGTAAGGGAGGACCCAGATGCAGACTTTCAAAATCAAAAAGCGCGGCTGGGCCGGTTTTCAAAAATACTTGAACTGCGATAAACAAAACAAGACTGTGGCTATGAAACAAGACTATGAAAAACCAAGACTATGAATAAACAAGACTATGAGTAAATACGAGGCAAAAACCTGATCGGACAAAACTGTGGAAGAAACATGGTAACAAGGTAAGGTGAGGAATTCGCAATGACTGAATGAAACCCGGAAACTATATATACTGTGGGGAGGTGATTGGTGATGATGTGCGGCTGTGAACAGAAACAGGTGACTTGAGTGAGACTAAGTGACAGTGGAAAAAACATGACAGGAAACCTGAAAACATGAGAAACCTGAAAACAAGATTAATCAAAATATAGAACGTGACAACGGAGAACAATCGCTGCAGTGCAGACCCCCGACTCAGCCATCTTACATCGTTGTGATATACTACATCTCCGTATTCCGTATTCAAGTTATTGACAGAAGTATATCCAATGCTGTAACACTGTGGATTGTGTGAGAAAATGTTCAAGACATTCTTGCCCTTCTAAATTTTTCTGTGTGAGATTATCGTACATGTAAGTACAGCTAAATTCACTGCTGAGACATTGTGTTTAATTTATCTGAATGGTGATTTTGCCAGAAGACACTACGGTCATAAAAAAAGCGAAAGTATGGAAATGCTTTAAGTGACTGAGAGATAAAACGTAGTCTTAATGGGCTGATTTCCAAACTACTTCGAAATACTTTGGTTTAGTTTAGGCCTTGAAAACTACTTGGTTGGGGTTGGGAAAACATCATGGCTTACTCAAAGACACTTTCATAACTCTCTTTAAAATAATTTTCCCTTTTTTTACTGCATGATGAGACCTGTCCCCTTTGCAAAGTTCACAAAATATGAAGCAGAAAGAAACCTCCAACAGAACAGAAATACTTGCAATTTTGTGCTGTATGGTATGAAAAGATTGCAGAAGTCATGTCATTAGTAGCTGGAATTACAATGATTTTCTTTTCATGCTTTGTACTGAGGTTGAACTTGAACTATAGCTGTCATGATGTATGCTGTTCTCCTCTTCTAGAAGCTGCACAATTTATGTTCACACTGAAGAAAGTATAAAATGAAGAATGAGGCTTTTCTTTAGTGCAGCACCATTGAAAAAAGAGCCCTCGCCTTTTGGTAATAGTGCTTATGTGTCACCCTCAAGGCTGCTAGGGTGTCTCTGGTTCCCTTTAATTGTTAGGTTGTTCTTCAATCAGACAGAAACAATTCAGTGCAGACCCACATTTTTGTGCTTTTGTTTTCCTTTCTTCTCTGAAGCCTGAGTGCCAGATGGAGGCATTATGTGTTCAAGTAGTCTCAACTTCTGTCTATTCACCTCATTCTTCAGAACTGTATCATAAATGCTTTGGAGGAATTCCAATTCTAAATTAATTATAATTCCAATGGATGATTTTATTTATCTTGAACAAACTTGGACTCAAGGATGGACTTGAATTTTGTGGATTAGTGCCACACCAACTTATCGACTTTGAGAAAGACTGTAGACGATAGCGTCATTGGATATCGGAGGTGTGTCTATAGGTTTATGGCAATGATGGCCGAGGCTAAAATGAAAAAGAGGGGGAGAGTCTAAATTCTAAGAAAAATACCAGTAAAACCGGTTCAGGAAAAGCTTATTCTATGTTTGCCAAATGGAAAATGTTAATATGGAATATGTTGAATAATTGAATTGAAAGTGTGCCGCTAGCAGTAAAAATCCTTCGAGAAAGCCTTGCCAACATTGCTTCAATCATGTTACTGCAGCTTGTGGCACCCTGCAGCTTCATCTAACCTCCAACTGTGGGCTTCATTGTGTTTACAGGCAACACCTGTGAAGTGATCTCTCACTACCAGATGTGAGAGGCAGCTTATTCACTTTCTGTGGAAGCGGTAAACACAGGTGTTTCAGAGGTTTAGCACAAATCGTGAGATAGTTAGACTTATTCAGATGAAAAACAAATCTGTTGTTGACTGAATTCATGTGAGCAGCTTGACTCCTCCAGAGTTAAATATCAGAACAAGAGAGATGAAATTCTGAAAAATATAGGTTAACGTTACATCATCTTACTGTAAATATCATTCTTGTTGCAGCAAATGTTTGACCTCCTACAAAGCTTGGTCGTGTTCTCCTAAATGTCCACATCAGGATATTGTTGACCTCTCTATTTATGTGTTAACATTTTGGGCATCAAATCTAATAGATCATGCTCCCACTTAAGTCATGTTCTACATACTATATTCTTCTAAGGATTCTCTCTCCTCAATTTATAAAATCAAGACGGTTCACTTCAATCACCTGGAAGATCCATATATTTTGCCATGAACCATGGTCTTCTTATTCAGTTCAATTCAGTTTATTCATAGAGTGACAAATCATTATGAGGGACCTGAGGCACACTACTGGAAGAAAGAAGGCAAGATTTCTTCCAGTAGTAGCTGGTTTCTGTTGATCAATGGAGGAGGAGAAGAGCAAATGAGTCTGTGTGTATTGGTACAGAGATGTGATGGGATGTGCCAGTGCAGAATGTTTGCAGTATCTAGGGCTCTATAATACTGCACTTGTCTTTTTGTGGGTATAGAGAATTTAATAAACACTTAACTTTACAGCCAGGTGATCTTCTGCCCTTTTTGACACTGACATACAAACCTACTAAATTACATGTTTACCACAAGTCATAAAAGCTTTTGAACTGCAGAGAAGTCCAATCAGTGGAAGGATAGAAGTCAGTGAAGTGTGAAAATCTCATGAGACAGAACAGCCATCACCTCCTGTTCTCTTCCTTCTGTTCTGGTCCATTTAAAGTCTCCTTGAACAGCAGATACATCTGTTGTATACACATACGATTTGATTCAAAACATCTTCATGCCATTTCTCACTGAAAACTTTTTATTGTAAAAGCAAATGGTCAAAGGGGGCTGGAGCCTATCCCAGCTGTCACTGGACAAGAGGCAGGGGGAAAAATTGAGGAAATGTTTTCATGCATGTAGCAGACACGGGAAAATTTGTTTGCTTGTTTGACTTATTTTGTTTCCACATGCAACAATAGTAAATATACAGTCAGCACAGCGCAACAGCCTTTCCGTGGCACCACGGATTGGATATCAGGAAGTCTTGGCTCCTCTTAAAAAGTTTTCAGCTCTAAAATAAAAGCGATTTGTGGGCTCCTGGGGTTTTTCTAAAATACAATAGTACTCTGTTTTTCATACATTTCTGTGTTACATAAATCATAGGTAAAGGGACTCAAAGTTTGAATTCTCTTTTGGTGGGTAAAGCAGAAGGTGTTCCTCTGTGTGGATCTCCTATAAGTAGGGCATCAGACATACAAAATGAGTGGAAGTCTTAACCTGGAGGCAATAGGACAGCCCTGCACACATTTCTTCTGATGGTTTTGGGTGATCATTTTGCAAGAAGTGATAAATAGATCAAACACTTATAACAAAACACTACACACACTGATCTGCAAAATACTGGACACGCTTGTATGTATGAGGCATAGAGCTATATCATGATGTAATTTTGTTGACATTTCAGAGTACTGGCTTTCAAATGGCTACATCTATTAACCAGTTGGTTAGACACAACTAAAAGGGTGTGAGGACCTAATTGGCCCTCATTGTAATAGGCAAACAATCAGTGTTAAAAAAATTGAAAAGGCAAGAGTTAAGTGACCCTGTCCTCAACAAAAATTAATGACATCAGCAGGGAGAGTAAGAAACACCACTGACCACAGGACTTTTGTCATTGTACTCTGTCAATGTAGGAAGACATAAACCTTTGAACTACCATCACACAGACACACGGCATGGCATCCATTTGTGTATGCAGCATCCTCCATCCTCTTGACAGTTTAGGTCATAACAAGATTATTCTCATCCTCATCTCTCCACTGATCCCTCAAAAACAGGTTTTATTAACATCCATAGTTTGTAGTCTACTACCTTCCACTGTTGTCCCTTTTCCTAAACCCCATAAAAGAGTTTGTCTCAGCATGGTTATGGAAGATATGTAATCTCTGACCTTATGATCCAGTTTCACTTACACAAGCAAAGGAGAAGACCTGTAGTCAGATTGATGCATCATCTGCATGACTTTTCAACTATAATGATTTTGAAAGTAGAAATGCTGAAGGTGTTTTAGGTTGAGCACCATAGTATGTATTACATTCAAACATAATTAATCAATTAATTTAATATATTTGTGTACAATGTGACCAAAAGAAAAGGGCATTTTCATAGATAGACAAACAAATAAAACCACCAAGAGTAACTTCTCTGTAATGTGCCTGTTTCTTAGCTCCAAAACGTGAACCGGGTTTACCAACAGAAAATTTAATCTGAATATATTGGACAACAAATTGGACATCACATGTTCAGGCATTGGTTGTGTCACGACTATAGTTTTTTTCATGTTTTAGGGTTCTGTTAAGTCATTAGTTTTTGCCATGTTTTCCCTCAGTCACTCTTGGTCATCAGTTTTATACACGTCTGCTGCGTTTCTTTCCCCAGCTGCACTCACTCACTAATCATCTCCCTTCAGTATTTAGTTTCCAGGTTCCCCTATGCACCCCATGCACTCCGCCAGACCTTCACCGTCACTCATGAGTCATGTTATCAGGTTTGTCAATGGTTTCCATGTCAAGTTTTCTTTTTTTTATACTGGCTCAGCTGCACTTTGTGTTGTTTCTTTTAAATAACTCAAGTTTTACTTTGAAATATCTGCATTCCGGTCCTAAACTTCCACCACGCATCGCACCCAACCTCGCCATACGTGACAGTTGCAGCTGAAAAACAATTGTGTTTAGGAACTCTTCTAGAGTCAACCCTCACGAATTATGCAGGCATTCATGATCATGCCTTTGATCAGAGGCATTCAGTCATCCTTGAAGTTGATTCTCATATAGTGACACAACTACATATTGTTTTATAAACATGATCAAATGTTTTTTTTTTTTTTTTTACACATATTGTAAGCGTTGTGTATACTCAAAGTTTTGGGGATCCCATGCACAGTTCAGGGAATAGACCCCAAAGAGGACCCGCACATCTATGGTACAGCTCTTTTAGTGTCTAAAACAAATGTAACAACCTTCAAAACATCTGCTGGAACTAGGGCATAATCTTTGTCTCTCATAACAAAATTTGAGGGATTTTCAGCCCTTCTCCTGAATTTTTGTATTTTGTTTAAAAGCCTTGCAGCACTCTTTTTTTTCTAGGAGTAGAACGCTGTGTTAGCTTAGGTTTTTATGGTTAAATGTCAAAGTGTGTTTGTGCATGCGAACAGTTCATTTGTTGTGGATCTGCATTAGGGAGTAATTTTTGGGATTCTGAACATTTGTATGCAACTACTTTGCCATTGGTGTATGTGGGCAGGTGGGATTTGCATCACAATACGAGTTCATAAAAAGAATTTGCAGATGCACCTGAGATGCACTTGTGTTATCTTCAACAAATCAAACAGTAGAAATGCTGGTTTTCCATGGAGGGGGGGCTGCACTTTATTGAGTGTCTTGACAGGACTTAGCAATCTCAGCAAAGGAAAGCCTTTTATTTCTTTGTTCTTTAAAGCTATTACCTCAGGGCTTTGTTTGCACATGGCAGCCTTCAAGGAGTTAGCATTCTATGTGCCTATGATGAAGCAGGGTTCATTATATGAGCTGTGCAAAAATATTAAGCAGGCAGGTTACAAATAAACCAAAAGCTTACATTAAAATACCCAAAGCCAATGGTACTTGGCATCTAAGTTATGATTAGGTCTTAAAAAGGCAGTATGTATCTTCATTGTTTCCTGATCTCAGTTTTATTAACAGTTGTCTCTCAGTTTTCAGTAAGGAGTTGTCAAATGCTTCCGTAGAGTCTTTCTGCCCTATTTTACGTTATCATCATCCCACATCAAAATAAATCAAGTCAAGATGCAGAGAGGGGCACATCTGGGATTCATAGTGGGACTGTGCTTCTCTCCCATCTATTCTTGCTTCAATCCCTTTTTACCCCCACCCCCACCCCACCCCACCCCTCAAACACCAGCCTAATCTCTGAAAAACGTCCCAGTTTTGGTGATGCACAGCCGGAGTTCTATAAATGGCTATAAACTGTGGAGACGGCAGAACATGAACAACAGGGGTCTTAGCAGTATTCATTTCGAAAGAGGTTGGTAGAATGACTGTTAGTCAGACAGATGGGAAAATAAGACAAAAGATTGAACCAGAGAAGAATGAGTAAGAGCTGTACAGAAAGGCTGTCATGAGGTTGTCTTTTGCAGCAAAAAACACAATACAACACATAAGCAGGCCATCAGATCTACAGCAAGCTAAAAATAATTTTAAAAAAGTGAACATCAGGTATCTGTCATGTGGCTTCAGTGTGTTTCTTGCATCATCTGAGAGGAGCAGTACAGTTCTGTCACATTTCAAGCACATTTCTGTCTGCTTCCTCAAGAAGTGAATGTACATCCAAAGTCCTGCTACTTCAGTGTTCCGCTGTGCCAGAACAGACCGCATATACACTTGTACTCCTGTTTAACATCATAGCACTGTGCTTTACAATATTTATTGTAAACTGTCATTTGGAAAAATGAAGGCTCTTATATACCAAACCAAAGTGAGGAACACATAAAGACGTGAGGCCTCCTGTTAGGTCTTTTCGTTTTGCCAACATCTGAGCAAAATAATACTTAACACACCATAAAGACTACTTCCAAATGCCAGCCAAGATATACAAGAAAATGTAACTTGGTAGTGCAGACAGGGGTGGTAGTAAGTATGTTATACAATAAGGCCACATTCATGAGAAAGTGAATATGAGAGACATGTTAAGTTAGCCATTTGCCCTCTGTTGACACTGCCACTTGCCCTCTCTTGTATTCATTCTCTATGCCAATTTAACAATAAAAGTGAGCTCTTTCACTAACAGACACAATGCCGATTGAACATGTTGAATCAGCTGAACAAAAGGCGTTGACAGAGTCAGCCAACCGTAACAATGAACACAACAAAAATACAACTGAGACAGATGTCCCAAATGTAACCGATGCACTGTGCCCTGTGTGTAGTTTAGTACCCAGGTAGAGAGGGATGATGATAGTCCAAGCAGCAGCAGTTCATTGACTGAAGTTTGCAGAATGATGGCACTGAAAGCAACACGAAAGTCCAGAAGCCTGATGTAAGAATATTTGTTCTCCGTGTGGGTGAGAGCAGAGTGGATGACTGACACGACAATGCATCCAACACAGACCAGTTCTTCCAGCTGTCATGCTGGTTAGGGACAACGTTGATGTCAATACGTGATTATCTGTGTGACAGCCAACTGACCATAAACATTCATGCAAGGGAATAATGACATATGTTGATGTCCATCCCCACCTTGGTGAGTTCATAAGCCCAGTCCCTCAGAACCTGTCATGTCACCTTGTTGCCTTACAGCAGTTGATGTGCTATAACGTTCTCACATCCGAAGTGGACACACTGAGCAGCAACTTACCTGATTCAGAAATTAACCTAGAGATTGGGGAGGAGTTGGAGACCTCAAAGCTGGCATAAAATGTGTTTAGGGGCTCTGAAAGAGATGGATCTCAGTTGATACTATTTCAGTTTGGTTCTGAACTGCATCTTTGGTTATTTATGAACATATTTGTTCTTATCTTTTATTACCCACCAGAGTTACATTTGTCTGGTCTCCTTTACTTCTCATTTATTTTTTTATTGTCCTGCCAGTGCTGTTTTGTTCTGCAGTTACTTGCTTTTGGGGTTTTGAATGTTCAATAGCCTTTGCCTTGGGAGCTTGGTTTATAAATTTGCTCTACTTTTTAAACCTCTGTATGACTGAAAGATTTTGTTTTTTCTCGCATAAACTGCAGGGAACCACTAGATGAGCTCATTCACAGAAGTCGGGCATAGGTAAACTTAATTAAACAGCAAAGAGTTTTTTTTTCTCATATCCCTGTTTGAATAATGAATCATTTACATTTATGGACTACACTGAATTTAAGAAGTTCCATTACAGAATGCTTCATAGAATGCTATAACCAATTCAAAAGATTTTAACTAAATGCTGTGTGCCAACATAATGGAGGGCAGCAACCTAAATAGTTGCACGTAGATTATCTTGTTGATAGAGCTATAACCTCATTGTTCACAACACAACACTGCTGCCCCTCTGAAAAGGAAGGCAATCAGTCAGAGGAGGCTGCTTTCTTGGTATAATTTTCAGCTGAGTAGTTGAAGTATTACAAAGGAAAATGTATAGGAAGGATGTTGCATCTCATTAGTTTAGGAGAATTTCACAGACTAGAAAGATACAAAATGAAAAAAGTCCTCTTTGGCAATTCAGAGCCATTTATTTTTCATCATTACTGAAGGAGAACAAAAACAACATCAGGTGTCTGTTCAGCACTGCAGTGTGGCTGATAAAGATTTATAAATCTGGTAAGCCTTTTTCAACTCTTAGTAATGTGTTTATAAGCTTCAAAATTCACCACAAGCTTTTCACCACTCTTACTGATGTAACATCAAGTAAAGTAGATTTAGAAACAACTTTAGCACCTGAACTATATTTGAACGTCGCTCTGCTCTCTCCGAACAAATTTCAGCAATTGCTTAATCTAGACCATCAATTTGTTTTTTGCAGTCAGTTCTGCTTGCTGAGAATCAAAAGAGATGCAAAATGGGTTATTGATATTCATCTTTTTTCTTCTGTGTAACCCACTTGCATTAAGTACACACTGGGTTTGCAGGGCAAAGTAATAAAAGAGTGGACACACCAATGAGTAAAATTTAAATTTAAGCAACACTGTATTAAACACACATAAGAAAATAAACAATTTACAAACACTGCCGGCAGTTACTTTTGGTCCCTTTTTTAAAATGTCTTTTTAAGTGGGTGCACCCGAAATAAAATGTTATCCCCAAAATGAAAATAGTTCAGTTCGATCGCTCTTGGAAGTCCTTTCCCCAAGCCCTACCACTCTGGCAGGACAGAGAATGAAGGATGGAAAGGCCCTCTGTGGATTTTTTCACACCTCTACCGCAGCGTCTCACGTGAAGGAGGCAGGACATGCTTGCCTTCACCATTTGCAACTCACCTAACTAAAATGAACTAATTAAATCGTTTTAAAAGTTGTATTTTTTCTCAACAGAACCACCTACTGAAGTAAAGGACCACTGGGATTAAATTAATGAAGAACAAAATAAAGAATGTAGTTTTGAATTAAATAATGTATGAATTAAATCAAAATTATTGTCAGTGAAAGAACATGTTTCTCATATTTCAACACTTTTTCCAACAGGTTACATGTGATAATAAAAAGTACTTGCAAGTACAATCAGCAGTAACAAATTGATTATTTGAAAAAGTAACAAGCTTGAATTGCAAAACTGACTTGTCACGTTATTACAAAAAAGTCATCTCTATGTATTCTAATGTTGTAGCCCAAGCACTATGTGTCCTTGTCAAATCTGAACACAGAGGTCTGCTTTATACTGCCGAAGGTAAACTGGAAAACTGGTGAAGAGACTTATGATGGAGAGCAGACCAGAGCATATATACTTCTCGAAGCATGATAAGGCACAAGTGTGTGGATTGAGCAATCACAGTGTCACCTACATCCAGAACAAACACAGGCAAACAGGGAAAACAAGCAGGAAATTATATGGAACAGTGGAGACACAATGGGGATGGGAGGACACTGCCAGAGACTACCAATTTCCTGCAGCTTCCACCCTCTACAACTATGCTTTACATAACCACTTTACATAGCTTTGCATGCTAACATGAATTATTTTTTCGATACAACATGATGGAAGAAAACTTAATACATCATAATTCTTTTTTTGCAAAAGGAAAATATTGCACACTCAGTGAGATACTCCTTCACTTTCACAGTCACATCTGCATGAAGCGTGAGAAATATTAATGGAAAAGTGACAAATGTCAGAGTAACTGAAGGCCATTGTTTTGACAGACTGATTAAGCCATTTATGTTACAAGTAGTGGTCACTGTATTGTTCACCTTGACCTACAGTACAACCTTCCTGTTATTAAAATAGCATTGAATGACTTCTCTATGACACTATGAATATAAGCTAGGGTAACTTTAATAAGTAAACATTGAATTTTCACAATACAGTAACCTTTTATCAAGCAAAACTGAAAAATTTAGCTGAAGGCTCAACGCCAGCGAAAGTTATAGTACACCAATTGGAGAGACATAAATACCTGAATTTTGTTAGGATGCCACATCACAAATAGCACTCATCTGATATCTGAAACATGAACAAATTCAAAACAGCCACCAAGCAATCAAAACTGCTGTGAAACACAAGCAACCCTGTCAGAAATCAAAAGGCTTCTCCCCACAGATTCCATCACATCTGCAGGACCAAACATGCATGCCACCACAAACTCAAAAAGGTCACATGATTTACTCCACTAGCAACAATCCAAACCAAGCATTACTGATAATAATCCATCATGACTCAAAATACATAAATTGGAAGCAATCAACCATTCACAGCAGTGCAATATACTGTGCTTTGTTGATGCAGTAAGCCAGGTGTACCTTTTGTAGCTAATACAGGGTTGCTAGCTGGGGTGTTAGTAGACTCTTCCGCACAACGTTAGTTTTTCCTTGAATAGTTCCTCTCGAAAGATTAATTAAAACCAATTCTCAGCGTAGCATACTAGCTATTTCCCTTTGCTGTCGAGCTGACATCTTCAAAATTCCAATGTAAACAGCAAGGCAAGCTATAAGGCATGTGTCAAATATTATGCCTAACAGATAGGTTAGAGCATATAACAGTCAACACTTTCTCCACTTGTTTAAACTAAGGTGACCAGATTTCTGAAATGAAAATTGGGGACATTTTCATTGCAGTGGTGAAAAATCATCAAATATCATCATTATGAAATAAGAAACAGTGACAAGTACTTTTTTATGTATCTTTACCAGCTTTTATTACACAAATGGTGGCAATCAAAAAATGAGTGACATTACAGTTATCACCTCATTCATCCACCTCCACCTCGGGAGCCTGGGTAGAATAAGAGCAGAGAAGAACATGAGAAAAACATGTCATCACCTGTTAATCTCAGGCCAATGATAACGTTACAGCTTCACTAAAGATATATGTGGCGGCACGAGGTGTGGAGGTCTGCCTTTTAAGGCGGTATTGATAAATGTAATTGTTGCCAGACAAAGCCACACTGGGAATTTCACTCAGGGAATTTATTTTTAAGTGGACTAACCCAACTGGAGGAAGGCACTGAGGTCCATTATGCAAGTAGGCAGAGACGGCAGTTTGATTAATACAAAAATACGTTTTATTTATACAAGTACCTAGTTTAATAAAAACTAATGTTAAAAATATTACTCACAGAGGGGGGAAATAAAGGGGAATAATCACTGCTGAGACCTACTGTGAAAGACTGCATCCAAAGGGCAGAGGGATCCCAGGGACACTACACATGAGGGAAAATAAAGAGAAAATCAAATCAAGCGCAAACACAGTACAGAAAGGGGACACCGTGACACTAATCCACCACTGAATGGGGCAAACAAGAGAGCAACCAGTTAGGAACGATAATGAAAACAAACAATAACTAATCACAAGAAAATCAAACAATTAAAAAAAAAGGTACAGAATCTATAATAATTAAGCACGATGGCAAATAAACTAAACTCCATGTAACAACAAATAAGCTGCAATCCATAATAACCCCAAATATCCATAAAACTAGTAAAATAATTATATTTATGGTTGCAACAAAAACAATTTACAAAAGAAAAAGAAATGAACACAAAGGGACAAAATAAAATGAATGTTTCCACACGGTCCTCTCTCGCATGCACACAGATGTTGTTGCAGAAACTAAAAGAGAGAGACGCGTTGCAGAGCCACCGCCAGCCGAATAAACGGGTGAGGCGGTCAAAGGCCGAGATGAGGCAGCGAGTGCCCGACACAAGGCTGACTATTCCCACAAACGTGTTTCCAGACGAAACTCGGTTTCAGTGAGGCACAGCGCTCAGTCCAAATACTATTGTAATCTGGCGCTATATAAATAAAATTGAATTGAAATTGAATTGAATAATGTTTTTAAATAGGACGAAGATGACCAGACACAAACAGAGGCAAAGCAGCAGTGGTCTTACGGGCAGATTAGCTGCACCGCCACAGTCAGTCACCCTACAACAAAAAACCAAACAATGATCAACCTACAAATGGCTGGAGGAGGAAGCTAAACCCACACTTTCCCCCATTCAGTGTCAAAATTGGGGAGATTTTCGGAGACAGCTTTGACCGGGGACAGGTCACGCAAAACGGGGACCACCTTAGTTTAGACAGCAAATGTTATTCACATGAACTTTTGAGGGACTCAGGGTAGATTTAAAAAAAAAAAAAAACATCTGATTTGACAAAAGCTCTAATTTTGTTATTCTGCACTAGCATAAAGGACTGACTGAACTGTTCTTTGTAAAATACACAATTGTTTTAATCAAATTTGATGTAAATTATATCATTTAAAATTTCTAAGTTTGAACATCTCTAAGCGAGCACAGAAGGTTTCATTGGTCCTGACAGGCACACCTTTGAGCATTAGGTATCTCATGGCTTTTGAGTTTTTTTAAGCTTTCGCCATGGTGGATGCTGTTTTGCATATTAACAAATACAACATTGTAGATGTTTGCTAAAAGGCCTTGCATCCAAAAAAATGGTGTTCTAACTATTCAGTTAAAATATCTAATGATTATTGTCCTTGGTATGCTTGATGTTATTATTGTATCTAGGTTTTATGGTGGACCAGTACCAAACAAAAGATAGCGAGACCAGCAGAGAGGATTAGAGAAACTGGATTAGATCTGAATATCCATCCATTTTTCTATACCAACAGTCCGTTAATCGGGTAGCGGGTGGGCTGGAGCCTATCCCAGCAGTCATTGGGCGAAAGGCAGGGTACACCCTGGACAGGTCGCCAGTCCATCACAGGGCCACATAGAGACAAACCATGCACGCTCACACTCACTCCTACGGACAATTTGGAGTCACCAATTAACCTGACATGCATGTTTTTGGATGGTGGGAGGAAGGCGGAGTACCTGGAGAGAACCCACGCATACACAGGGAGAACATGCAAACTCCACACAGGCAGGGATCGAACCTGGAACCCTCTTCCTGTGAGGTGATGGTGCTAACCACCACACCACCGTGCAGCCCCAGATCTGAATATCATATTCTAAAGTATACTAAAGTCTTCCATGCAGTCTGTGATGTTTACTAAGTCTGTTTGGAAAATCCTTTCTTCTACTCGTATTAAAGAAACAATTTCTAAACCTGCTTCAAATTGTGACTTTTGCATAAGAACCCAGACTAACAACTAAAAACATTTAAAAACCCAGAGTAGAAATACTGTCATGAATGTTTTAAAAAATCTTAGGCGATTAATTTGCCTAGAACACGCAACAGACTTCTCCAGCAAACAAAGCAGTGGAAGTAACATATGGAGATGACTGCGAACCAATCACGAGGTTGCAAAAGATGCATGTCAATAGGTAGTTTGATGCCAGGTGTGTATGGATATACTTTGATCAGCTTTCAACATCAGAGCATTTCCAAAGGGGGACTGATCCATGTGTTTGTCTGTACATCCGTGTTAGTATATCTCTAAATAGATTAATGAGGAGTTTGCAATACATCAAGCATCCATCCATCCATCATCTGCCGCTTATCCGGGGGTCGGGTCGCGGGGGCAGCAGCTTGAACAGAGAAACCCAGACGTCTCTGTCCCCGGCCACTTCCTCCAGCTATTCCGGGGGGACCCCGAGGCGTTCCCAGGCCAGCCGAGAGACATAGTCTCTCCAACGTGTCCTGGGTCTCCCCCGGGGTCTCCTCCCAGTGGGACGTGCCTGGAACACCTCCCCAGGGAGGCGCCCAGGGGGCATCCTAACCAGATGCCCGAGCCACCTCATCTGACTCCTCTCAATGCGGAGGAGCAGCGGTTCTACTCCGAGCCCCTCCCGGATGACTGAGCTTCTCACCCTATCTCTAAGGGAGAGCCCAGACACCCTGCGGAGGAAACCCATTTCGGCCGCTTGTATTCGCGATCTTGTTCTTTCGGTCACTACCCACAACTCGTGACCATAGGTGAGGATGGGAACGTAGACTGACCAGTAAGTAGAGAGCTTCGCCTTCTGGCTCAGCTCCCTCTTCACAACGACGGGTCGGTGCAGAGCCCGCAACACTGCGGACGCTGCACCGATCCGCCCGTCAATCTCCCGCTCCATTCGTCCCTCACTCGTGAACAAGACCCCGAGATACTTGAACTCCTCCACTTGGGGAAGGATCTCATTCCCGACCCGGAGAGAGCATTCCACCCTTTTCCGGCTGAGAACCATAGTCTCGGATTTGGAGGTGCTGATTCTCATCCCAGCCGCTTCACACTCGGCTGCGAATCGCTCCAGTGAGAGCTGAAGGTCACGGCCTGACGACGCTAACAGAACCACATCATCTGCAAAAAGCAGAGACCCGATTCTGAGGTCGCCAAATCGGACACCCTCAACGCCCTGGCTCCGCCTAGAAATTCTGTCCATAAAAGTTAGGAACAGAATCGGTGACAAAGGGCAGCCCTGACGGAGTCCAACTCTCACCGGAAACGTATCCGACTTACTGCCGGCAATGCGGACCAAACTCTGGCACCGGTCATACAGAGACCGAACGGCCCCTATCAAGGGGTCCGGCACTCCATATTCCCGGAGCACCCCCCACAGGACTCCACGAGGGACACGGTCGAACGCTTTCTCCAAGTCCACAAAACACATGTAGACTGGTTGGGCGAACTCCCATGCACCCTCCAGGATCCTGCCGAGGGTATAGAGCTGGTCCACTGTTCCACGGCCAGGACGAAAGCCACACTGCATCTCCTGAATCCGAGGCTCGATTATCCGACGGATCCTCCTCTCCAATACCCCCGAATAGACCTTACCAGGGAGGCTGAGGAGTGTGATACCCCTATAGTTGGAACACACCCTCCGGTCCCCCTTTTTAAAGAGGGGGACCACCACCCCAATCTGCCAGTCCAGAGGCACTGTCCCCGATGTCCACGCAATGCTGCAGAGGCGTGTCAGCCAAGACAGCCCTACAACATCCAGAGCCTTGAGACCTCATCCACCCCCGGGGCCTTGCCACCGAGGAGCTTTTTGACCACCTCGGCAACCTCAGCCCCAGAAATGGGAGGCCCCGTCTCCGAGCTCTCCGACTCTGCCTCTTCCGAGCACGTGTTGGTAGGATTGAGGAGTTCCTCGAAGTACTCCCCCCACCGACTCACAACATCCCTAGTTGAGGTCAGCAAAGCCCCGTCCCCACTGTAAACAGTGTTGACTGTGAGCCGCTTCCCCCCCCTGAGACGCCGGATGGTGGACCAGAATCTCTTCGAGGCCGTCCGGAAATCGTTCTCCATGGTCTCACCAAACTCCTCCCAGGCCCGAGTTTTTGCCTCAGCAACCGCCGAAGCCGCGGCCCGTCTGGCCTGTCGGTACCTATCAGCTGCTTCCAGGGTCCCACTGGCCAAAAAGGCCCGATAGGACTCCTTCTTCAGCTTGACGGCTTCCCTCACCACTGGTGTCCACCAGCAGGTTCGAGGGTTGCCGCCACGACAGGCACCGACCACCTTACGGCCACAACTCCGATCAGCTGCCTCGGCAATGGAGTCATGGAACATGGCCCATTCGGACTCAATGTCCCCCACCTCCCCCGGGATATGGTTGAAGCTCTGCCGGAGGTGGGAGTTAAAGCTCCTTCTGACGGGGGATTCTGACAAACGCTCCCAGCAGACCCTCACAATATGTTTGGGCCTGCCAGGTCTGATCGGCATCCTCCCCCACCAGTGGAGCCAACTCACCACCAGGTGGTGATCAGTTGACAGCTCCGCCCCTCTCTTCACCCGAGTGTCCAGGACATACGGCCGCAAGTCCGATGATACAACCACAAAGTCAATCATCGACCTGCGGCCAAGGGTGTCCTGGTGCCAAGTGCACATATGGACACCCTTATGTCTGAACATGGACAGAAAAAGACAGAAAAAGTGCAAGAACTGCTGTATATGCTTATGTGAAAGTTAAAATACATGTGAAGAAAAAACAGACAAAAGGAAAAAATGGGAACAACAGTAGAAAGACAGAGGGTAAGGAAAAACTTTACTGCAGTTTCCTACTACAGTGTGTGTAGACATGAGTGCAGATGTTCCCCGAGAGCCCTCTACACATTAGACCCAGGCAGTCATCCACGATCAGGCCCATTAACTGCCTGAATTCTCATTAGATCCATGCCTATGCCGAGGCTCACACAGAGAATACAAACAGAATTTCTGGTGATATTCAGTATCATGCAATGCAAACCACGTGGATCATGTGAAGATCTTTCACTTTTCTGTTTGGGTTTCATAATTTTGCTTTGTGATGTGCTGTGGTATGGTGGAGTGATTGGAAAGTACAGCATCTTTTTTTTTAAATATTAGTGGTCAAGGGGTTGTGCATTGAACAAAAAAATACCACTTAACCACAGATTTGGTGAGTTCTCACCATCTGTGTTCTTGCTCTTCTGCTCTAAAGTAGAACCAATGAAAAGCAAAAACAACACAAGTCTAGAGGAGTTTATTTATTCATGTGTTGAGTTAAGCAAGGCTGCTTTTGATTAGTTTAGTAAAATATATAGAAGTACTCCTCAGAACATTTTCACTTGGCAGGTTTGTATTGCCTACATTTCTCAGCAATGACAAAACTACTTTGGATATTGAACTATTTCATGCTCCCAGCTTTGTGGAAACAGTTTGGGGAGTCACAACTGTCTTCTGCCAGTAGGGAATATCCCACAACTCGTATCAGCTAAAATGCAAGCTTCCGTTCACTCTACCACATAAATGTTTCCTGAGAACTCTGTATCTGACCTTTGCCGAACTCTCCACCTTTCTCAGAACCAAGTTAAACACCACCAGTCAACTTAAGACAATTAGCAGAGACAGGTACAACAGCTCCTCCAGAACCGACAGCCACAGCGACTCCCACAGTCACTCAGTTAAAAAAATTTAAGGTCAGGAAGACCACCACACAGGACTTTTGACTCAGGTTTTAGAGCATCATAAACATAAACAAGAGTAATTTCAATAACAAGAAAAAGGTACAAAACGAAAAAGCACAGGCTTTTGTGTTAACTGATGAGGAAGGAGATACTGTATATTTCCAAGCAGAGTATGACAGAGAGTGTGGAGAGAAGCTGGTGGACGAGGGGGGGGACGTAGCAGACCACATGGTGACAGAAAGTCTTGCTACATTTGTGGTAGGCGGGGACACTGAACTCATAACTGCAGAGAAAGAAAAGGACAGACCTTAGGGAGGCGGAGAAGGTGGCAATAACAGGACTGAGTGACTAAAAAAAGGTCTGACACAGAGGAAGAAAATTAGGTGTTGAGTTTTTTACACGTAGACCCAATGTTGAATCAAGAGGTAAAACCAGAAATCACTTAAATTGTTGGAACCAGAGAGGTAACACTCCTGTGTGACACTGGGGTATCACGATCTGTAGTACACCCTGATGATTTACCAGATGTCACAAAGTCTCCTGATGTTAAGCTATTTCCTAGAGCGGTTCTTATTAACTCATTTATTCATTTTAAAATGTATTTGATTGGGAGAGACACCAACACACGGATAATCTGAAAGCAGCTTTTCAATACAAGTGTCATAGTGAAGAGATAAGAATGTACACAATAAATCCAGTTAAGAACTGTTTAACTGTGTAACTACAGCAGATCTATGAAACAATTGATCTGTTCTCTTAACAGAGAAGTAAGATTATTAGAATATTAATAAAAACACAGCAATAAAATGTGTGAGTCAGATATCACCAATGACTTCCTTAAAGAGAAAATCTTCATTTAAAGGCAGCTGCAGTGAGCCTGAGTCATAACAAGTCAAGTCAAGGTTTATTTTTAGGGTGCCTTTAAAAACAACCATGATGGACCAGAGAGCTCTACAAGCGAAACAAAATAGGAATATTATTGGCAAACCTTCTAACCCTTCTAAACCTACAGATAAATATTAGTTTAATTAAATAGCGAAGGCATCTATGAATGACTTCAAGCAAATCCAATCCTTCCACACAATCTTTTCAGATATGCTGCCTTATTGAGCCATGGAACGAGCATTCATAACATATATTTTTTTAATTTACTCTAAAAAATTTTGTTCAATATGTTTAATCTGTGCAAAACACAACCCACAAGGCGATCTAAGACCAAAAAGAGGACAATTTCCACGACCATAGTATCCTTTCCAACATATTTTCATGGATTTTATTGAACCTAATAAATGTGAAGGAAAGACATACTGTGATAATTTACAGTATTGTCACAGTTCAGTCATCCAGCCATCAGTAATTTTTCATTGATCCTGCCTCTGCCCCTCTCAGCCTGTCAGCCACACCCACCACGTTAGTTCACTCTACTCACCTGTGCACACAGCTGCCTCTCATCACATGCAATCAGCCCAGCATATAGTTACCAGCTCCACATTCACTCCTTTGCCAGATTGTTCTTTGCCATGCAAGTCTTTCCAGCGTTCTCCTGCCTGTTTCTCCGGTACCGACCTCGCCTGTCCCTGATTCCCTGCTTCGTCTGCCTCCTGGTAATTTGACCCAGCCTTCTGTCCCTGACCAACAACTTCGCCTCTCCTTTCCTGATTCCTGTTTGCCGGTTTCTAAACAGTTTGCCTGTCTGCCAGACTCTAAGTAAAACATTGAACTTTTAGAAAGATCCATTGGAACTGTTAAATCCAAACTGAGAAAAAACATGGAAGAGACTGGAAAAAATTGGATTTACTGTCTACCACTAGTACAGCTAAATATGCACATAGAACCAACAAGCACCGATCCTACGCCATTTGAGATAATGTAAGGAAGACCTTATGTCATTCCACAACCGAGACCACTCACCAGGAGTGATGAAGCAGCTGAAGAAACTCTGGCTGACTACATGAGGAAGAGGTTAACTAACCAAAATGTCCAATCTGCTAATTCAGTTTCAATTCATGAACTCGAACAGGAATAGAAACACTTCCTGACCCGGGTGATAGGCAAACGGCACACCCAGTCGTAGGACTTAGTGAAGCTATGACACACAGGAAATAGAGGGGAAAGAGGCCACAGGAAACCTGATTAAAGTTAGCTAAATTACTTGTTTAAAAAAATGGACAGCGTAAAAGGCCGACCCTGGCACCCATTTACCCGCTTTGAGTGATCAGTTAGACTAGAAAAGCGCTATACAAGTACAAGTCCATTTACCATTTAGCCTAAGACGCACAGTGTGTTGTCTGACAGTTTGAACTATTGTTGTTGTTTTCCCTCTGTTATGGTTTGAGCTACAGAAAATCAAAGCATCTACCTGTAGCAACCACACCCAAGAGGCACACACAAGAGACACCAACCTAACATCACCTACTTCACCAGATCGAGCAGAAGTAGAGGGCCAGCGAATCCCAACCGAACAAGGAAGACAAGGTAACAGTGAATTTGTGCATGGGAGAGAGAACACTACCTTCCTTGTAGGCTTAAGTGCCACTGGCAGCTGCAATGGTAATGATCAATAGTATTATTATTCTGCAAATGAGAAGTATCTTTGTACTAGATTTCCCTATACTGCCTGGGGACCAGTTTTCTTTTCCACTGATCTGAATTATTGGACAAACCCACATTATACAAAGATGGAGTATGGTGAATGGAATACTCACTTCTCTGTGCACTGATAATTGCAATCCGGTGTATATAACAATCCAAAACCCACAAGTAGAAAAGGACTCCAGGACATATGCCCTTGGGCTCGATAACACCAGTGGAGATGTACAGATACACTTATACATCTTTGTGAGCAGCTGTAACAATACATCTGCAGTCAAAACTACCAATGTTACGACTGATAACCAATCTAGCTCACCTCCACCACCATCTAGACCCGTAGTAACTTATCAGAATATTTCTGGCCTCTAAACTGTGGTAGCTATTGAAACTGGTTACTGAAAATAATGAATGGCTGGACTGGCAAATTTTCACAGCCCAAAAAACTGGACCAAAACAAAGCTGTTTAGCTTGTGCCGCAGCTCGGCCAAGTTTGGGCACAGTTCCATTGCCATTACACCCTAACATTGATCTCACAAGCTATACGTGTGTCTTATAGTTGTTTATAACTCCTAAACCTCCTTGAAACTGTACCACCCTACACTATCTGTTTCTCTTGGCAACTGTGGTTCATCCACCCTACCTTTCCCCATAAGCTGGCAATTACTACTGCAATGGGCCGAACGTGGGAAAACTGTTGTGGTGTAATGTCACTATAGCTCTTGAGAATAACTCCAGTCTCATTCAGGATGACATCTGGTGGTTCTGCGGAGGGAAGACACTCAGACTTGTGTTGCCTGTAAACTTGTTAACTAATGCTAGTGATACTAGAAGGGCACAAGTCATGATATTTTATGTTTTACTATTAAATTACAGTCTCCTGACCACCAGTAAAGTGCTAAAATTACACCAGACTCACTCTAAGCAATCTGCTCCTTATGATTCATTTGATGAAACTGTGTATATAGACACAGTTGGCTTGAGTTGAATGGATTAACTACACCTACAACATTTTGGCAAATGCACAGTCTGACTGAACAACTAGTCAAAACCAGTTTAATGGCCTGACAGAATAGAATGACGTTGATATGCTCTTGACCAAAGAAGTTGTAGAATGTACAGAGCTATGTGTTGTACTTCATATGGAAGCGTTACATGGGCCATCCAAGGGCTGACCGCACTCTCCCAAGAATTGGATGAACACTCTGATGTGGACAATCCTTTCACCAGAATACTTGAATCATGGTTTGGTAGATGGAGCAGACTAATCTCTCCTTTTTTAGTGTCTCTTGTAGTAACCATGGCTTTGATCTCAGTGTAAAGGCTGCTGTTGTATCCCATGTATCTGAGGCCTGATTCAGAGACCAATAGAGACGACTAAACTATAACAATAATGATCAACAGCTCCTAACTACTGAAGATGCCTACAATGTTAACTATGATAATACAGAAATCTAAAGCATGTGCCCTGTGAACATGAGTGAATAGCCTATGAGATGCCCTACGAAAATCTAACGAAGTGTAGTGTGTATTGATGTTACGGATGTACTCTGATTCCCTTGTATGTAATATATGAAACGATTTCAGGAGTGAATTTTTACTCTCTTCATGCGTAAAATTTTTTATTTTTATTTTGAAGTTACCAGTATAAACAGGAGGGAAACCTCTCCTCCAGCCATATCTCTTAACAAATCGACAAAGAAGGTCTGCTCTGTCGTGGCTCTTGAGCCCCTGGAGCTGAATGTGCAAAGAGGAAGAATATATTACACAAGTTGACAATTCTGTCCACCCTCTACATAACATGGTGTTGAAACAATGAAGATTGTTTTCAGGAAGATGCTTCTTAAGCTATGCTGTAACAACAAAGAACAATACAGGTCATTCTTGCCAGCAGCAATATCCATATATGTTGAAAACTTATATTGATTGATTAAAAAAAAAAAGTAATGAAACTTTTTCATTTAATTTTTTATTTCAGTTGGTTTTGTTATTTTTGGTGTACGAAATTATTGAAAAAATACTGATATGTAACATTTCCCATACTGGTTGATGTCAAAAGGTATTAAAGGGATGGATACCACAGTATAGTTGGCATGGCAAACTCTCAAACCCTACACATATTTATTCTTTGTAGTATTCACACAGGACTTGGTTTCTAAACAAAGGTGACCCCTGATATAGCATGCCTTTCCTCTTTGCCACAGATTGAGCTCTCATATGTCTGTGTGCTTGTGTGCTTGTGTGCTTGTGTGCTTGTGTGCGTGCGTGCGTGAAATAATTCCCTCTGTTTCAAGTCCAACCTGGGCACATTGTGGCTGAGCTTGGCAGAGACCATCTGGACCAGCAGGTGGTGATTGGCTAATTGAATGCAGGCTTGAATTTCGGCTGGCAGGACAAGTCTACAGTTTGGATAATGATTATAGTGAGGTAAAGAGGCGTAGATTTTGAGCTCTTTTTTTTTTCTTTTCCCCTTGTCGTGTCCAGCATTATGGCAGCAGAATTGTAATCTGAATACCTTTTTATGCCAAACAGATGTGCTTTGCCAAGGGAAGCCTTATTAATGTAAAGCTCCCCTTGATGACCATCAACTGCTTATTTATTTGTTTTTGTTACAATATTTAACTTGTAATAGAGCCGAACCGGACCAGGGACAGGGAAAGAGGAAGAGCAAAGAAGAAGAAACACCAAAAACCAGACAACCAGCTGCTACACCTGTAAAAACAAAACAGACGACAATCCACGGCCTCTGTGGGGGGCTTAGCCCCACCAAGAGCACCTGAAAGCAGACAAGGAGAGAAAAAACAAACATGCAAACAAAGAAAACAAAAACACAAATAGCAGCAATCACGTGTGTGTGTGTGTGTGTGTGTGTGTGTGTGTGTGTGTGTGTGTGTGTGTGTGTGTGTGTGTGTGTGTGTGTGTGTGTGTGTGTGTGTGTGTGTGTGTGTGTGTGTGTGTGTGTGTGTGTGTGTGTGTGTGTGTGTGTGTGTGTGTGTGAACCTGCGATACTACTGTTTTGTTCTATTGTTCAAAATAGTCAAACCTTAGATACATGACAACACATGACATTACACCATTACGTTATTTACATTTTATTTTTCCTTTCACAGCATATGAGTTACATGCAGAAGCAGTGTGGTATAAAATATGTAAATGATTCAGTTAATCAGTCGCTTGTGTAATCACCTTCAGAGGCAACAGCTTGAAGTAATAGTTTCTGTATGACGTTATCATCATCAGGAATTAAAAGCCACTTTTCTTCATAGTATTGCTTTAGTGAATTTAGAGTTGCTTGCGTCCAATTTATGCACAGTTCTTTTTGTGTGCCACCACAGCTTTTCAGGGTACACTAGTCTGGACCTTGATTGGGCCATTGTAACCTTGATTATTTCATTTTTCATCCATTCTGTTTTTCAGCCAAATTTTCTTCATTGTCCTGTTGAATGGCATACATTTTGCCATACTTTAGCTGCCAGACAGATGACCTCATACTTATACGACTCAAGAAAACTTTGGTATACAGAGGTGTTCATGGTGGACTCAATGACTGCAGTGTGCCCAGGGCTTGTGGCTGCAAAACAAGCATATATCATTATCCTTCCCTCACTGTGCTTGGCAGTTGGTATGAGGTGTTTGTTCTCATGTGTTGTGTCTGTTTTTTCTTCAGATGTGGTGCTGTGCATTACAGCCAAACATATCCACTTTGATCTCATCTATCCAAAGAATATGGCTCCAGAAGTCTTATGGTTAGTTCAGATGCAACTTTGCAAAACTAAGCTGTGGTACCATCTTCTTTTTAGAGAGTAGAGGCTTTCTCCCAGCAGCCCTTCCAAGCTAACCAAACTTGTTCAGTTTTTATCTAAATGTACTGTCGTAAACCTTAACAATTCACATGTTAACCGGAGCCATTTAGGCCATCTGAAGCTCTTTATTTTACACTGCTTCTCTCAGCATTGCATGGTCAGACCTTGGGGTGAGCATCCTGGAATGGAGTGCCCCAAAACGGCAATGCAGGCTGAATATTTAGTTAAGTAATGAACGTATATGATGATCCGTGACACAATGTCCACTTTGGGCACGATGCATTTGTCTGTCCGCAATCTGCTGTGAGTAACGTGAACAAAGCTGTGTCGCGGATCATCAAATACGTTCAATACTAAACTAAATATTCAGCCTGCATTGGTCTATGAATGTGGGTGATTCTTATTGTATCTAAACAATATATAGCATGCATTGCCGTTTTGGGGCACTCCTGAGAGGTTGAAGGCATGCTGAGGTTGGCCTGATGTCGTAAGTCTGCCACGACTTCTTTGTTAGAAGAACTGGCAGGGTTATCGGGAGGATTTTGGCCCGTACATGCATTCGCCAGTGTGTTAATGATGTCCTCATACTTTAATATTCATCCTACAAAATTCCGAGCGGACTGACTAATTGTCATTCGCTTTTCACCACAGTATCCACACCTTATACAAGATGGCTGCAGGCACTTCCGTGAAGTCTGACGTCAGTCAAGTTTCATTCAATATATTCAGAGTTTCATTCAATATATTCAAAGGTTCATTCCATATATTCAAGGTTCATTCAATATATTCAGAGTTTCATTCAATATATTCAAAGTTTCATTCCATATATTCAAGGTTCATTCAATATATTCAGAGTTTCATTCAATATATTCAAAGATTAATTTCCTGAACGGCATGCCATACTATATATATAGATAGATAGATAGATTGTTACAAATGTAATATTAGTTCAGTATTAACATATTACAGATATTCCGAAATATATCAAAGAAGATGGAAAGTAGGTTCTATCAAATAATTTGGAATCACTGACAAATTTTCTATTTCTTTAAAAAATGCTTAGTGTACTCTTCGTCTTAATCCCTGAATGATATATGATAATGAAACAATAACTCATTATATTAGGACATTTCTTTTATTTAACTGTATTGAAAAATTAATTTAACTGTAAACTATTTTCTGGAAATTTTTTCACCTTGACACGTTTTGTGTCTTCTATGACTCATCTACACGTGTAAGCCTTTGCTGTGCAAATAATTGATGCATTTTTCAATTGCAAATAATAAGCATGAATGTGAAACTGTTCCATATCTGATGAATTTGGCCAACAAGCAAGTAATTGTGCTATCAATTAACACTAGAAATTTTGATGGCTTGACCTCTGCTGTGTTCTGCCTACAATGCATGAGAGAGGTTTTTAGGCTGTGTAAATGTGTGGTGGTCGTGGACTGTGGAGGATACTGATCAAAGCTCAGGGCAAGAGGGAGAGACTTACTGTAAGAGGATTGTTATGCGGTGCCCTTGTGTGTCTTTGTACCTCTGGGCTTCTGTGTATACACAGCCTGCATGCAGGATGTACCAGCACGTGTCCATCTGTATTTCTGTATGTGTCTGAGGTTTTGTGTGTCTGTGCCATACTTTCATTCTCAACTCATCCCTTGCAGATGCTTTTTATTGACGTTTATCCATTGACCCTGTGTGGTAAAAAAGGATGGTTAAGGATGCCTAAGGACTATTACAACCTAATCCTGACGTAAGTGTCCATGTGTGATGCTCTGAGTATAGGTTAGTGTCTCAGTTTACCTCATTCAAACTCTGCCTCCACTATATATTTTTTGCATGTGACAACCGCTGTTGTCTCATATGAAGACAGTTTCTGGGTTGAACCTGTTAGTTGGCTCAGGTTATTCAAGACTGTCCTCCATGCAGGCAGATTCAGCAAATAGTCACATTCAAATAATATGCTACTTCTGGTGGCTGTGACAACAACAACATGTGAAGGGTAAAAATGTCTCCATGATAGAACAGTTGTGTCAGAACGAGGTGCAAGAAGGGAGGACCCAGACGCAGACTTCCAAATCAAAAACAAGGTTTATTCCAAAAGCAAGACGAAACAGAAAACGCGGCTGAGCCGGATATCAAAAAACACTGAGAGTTACACACACAAAAGACTATGGAACAGAAATCAAGACTATGGTTTAACTATGGCTGTGACTATGGGGCAAAAACCAGACTTAGAATACGTGGCGTGAACAAGGCAGGTAAGTGAAGTGAGGATTTCGCAATGGCTGATGGTAACCTAGAAACTATATACTGTGGGGAGGGGATTCATGATGAGGTGCAGCTGTGTCACAGAAAACAGGTGACTTGAGTGAACTAAGTGACAGGGGGAAAACATGACAAGAAATTAACATGGAACCTGAAAAAGAACCTGAAACATAACAAAGAACCTGAAAACAAGAGAATCAAAACATAAACTGTGACAAGTTGTCTTTAAAAAAATAATGTTTTTTGCCCAAACCATGAATGTTTTCTAACCCTAGCCAAGTAACGTTGTTGCCTAAGTCCAACCAAGTGCCTCTGCTATGAAGCATGATAGGTGGCTTATCATGGTAACTTTATGTTCAGCTGTGGATTTACATTATCACAAAGCTGGTGATAATCACTTCTTTTTGGCTTGTATCACTGGGACAACTTATGCTGGAAAACCTGTTCCAAAGCAGGTTGGGTTCCAAAATAGGAGATCAACACATCTGCAAGCATAGCCTTCAATTTTCTTAGAAAATTTTAAAAATAATACAAGAAATTAGTGCCTTAGAAATTAAAACCAACTGTGCTCATTGACTCATCTTAAAGAGATGAGTCAGTTTGTAGCATATCAAAATTCACTTAAATGCATCAAATGATGTCTGTGTTTTCATATTGTGGCATGTAGGGGCGTGGTTACCCAGGACCTCCGCAGAACCACCAACTGCTGTACCTGGTCAGTTAACAGAATAGCCTTTGTATTTGCTCAGTTTACATTTTATTCTTTTCTCTTTTTTTAATGTTGTGTTTTTATTGATTTTAATTAACAAGAACAGACAAATAATGCATAGTCAGATTCACAAGTTATAAAAGAAAATATAATTTTTTGCACTATAATGAGAAATATAAGAATATATATATAAAGAAAATACAAAAAAAAACCTAACAAGAAAGGCCAACATGCAAGTAAACAGTTTTATATGGTATCCCAAGATGCGGTATCCCAAAATAATAAAAATTAAATTGTACACTTAATAAGTAAAAAATCAGGATTTAGGCTCTGCATGCTATAGCCTATTTACTGAAAGCCTTGGCTATGCAACAAATCTGCCGCGTTTTACTTTTTGACATACTCTATAAATAGACCCCATACATCTTGAAGTTTCCTCTACCTCTCTAAATGTATGTATTATTTTCTCGAGACAAAGTTACATTTGTTTTTTGTTTTTTTTTATCTATTTCTGGATCTTTGACTGTATTCACTCTTCTATCTTGATGCAAATACTTTATTACCATTTATCAGGTTAAGGTCTATAAATAGCTTTTGGCTCTTATTGTATCTGAGCTTATCTGGATGCAGACCCATTAGGAACAATCTTGGATCCAGAGGTACTCCAGATGTCTCAAGTTGCCTGAGGTTAGTTTATATTTTTATGTAAATTTCAGTCTAAATCTTTTTTCTCAAGCCATCAGATTCACCTGGTAGCTATTAAAGGTTTAACCAATACACGGAACAATCATTACCATCCCACAAAGCTTTTAATAGTGGCTATATATCTTTACACATAGGCTTTTCAATCCAGAACTGATGTGTTGCACATCTCAGCTCAAATTCAGCTCATTCCACAATGCCAGCTTGCCAAGTGTGTAAGCACAAAACTAGGCAGGGCCGATATGCCTCTTTCTGGCATGTGTGAATTACCAAGAGGGAACGGCATTGGATTCACTAGGAGTTTGTTTTCTTCACAGATAAACCACAACAGATTTGTGCAAAGGGCTAATGTTTACCTGTCCAGAAAATTGGATGACCTTATACAACTTGACAAGATTTTCATTGTGCTTTCAGCCCATGAAATCCTTTAGTTCATCTTGTCCCTGAGATGCAGTGTCTTAATCTGGCAATAATTAAACCACGAAAATGTTAAACAGCTTGTCTAACATTCTCTATATATCTAATATATATCCTCATAAATGTTTCTGTTTGCCCACAAGCATGTACCAGTAAAAAATGTGTGTGTATGTATATATATATATATATATATATATATATATATATATATATGCACACATAGACCAAGAAAGCCATTAGCTTTGTATCACATGTCGCTCTGGAAATGTCAAGACACCATTATTCAGAGCTGGATTGTTCTCTTTGCTCAGCTCACCTTTGGTATTTCCTTTATTTTACGTCTGAGATGCCCATGGCTCCAGTGTTATGGTAATGTTCATTTTTGATAAGCCGGCACTGTGACTTGATAGACGGGGCCTTGAACAATAGAAGCCCTGGCCCCATCGCTTTTGGCAGTTGGGCAGGGACACAAAGGAGACATAATGAGCAGAGATAGCATTGTGATGGGAGACTGCAGATGAAAGACTGAAGGTATTGTACACTAGTGTGACTGTGTGTGGGGTTTTATATGGATGAGAAAGGCATGGTGTTGGAATTTTCTACTACACTTTAATTACGTGTTTGTGTGTGGGCCCCTCTGCAAATCACAGAGATGGAGGGAGAGACAAAAAGTTAGTTTGCCAATAAGTAATTCTCTGACAACGTCTTGTTGACACAGTGTGCCTCTGAAAATGTTTGTGTCTACAAGTAGTGTGTTTCATGGAAATACACAAAACTTCATAACCGGTTGATCAATAGCCCATTCAAAAGTAATGAAACACCAGTCAATATCACCACCCTCATTCTGAATCAAAAGCTGATAACAGCCAGTCTGTCTTTCTGTCTGGTGCAATTAAAATCAAAAAGATAATGATGTGTTCTTCTCCTTTTAGCTCCAGTTATTTTGTAGTATCAAATAAAACATTATTCATTATTATATCATAAAACATTATTCTAAACGTTCATCATACATATAGTATGCTCAGATCATAAATTATATAAATAGTTTTTTAACCATGTTGTAAATCACAAAGGAAAAGGTGATATTGTATGTATTTATGTAGCTGTGCTTTTAACTTTTTACTTTTCCTATATTTAATAGCAGTTGGGTATTAACTACCATAAGATACAAGCTTCACAAGCTGGCATGCACAACAACAAGAGGTGCACATGGCTTGTATAACATGGATATAACATGGCATGTTGACCTTATGAAAAATGTTCATCAACCACTGCATTCACCCTATAATAATACACATTACAACATTGGCTACACAGACACTTTATTAGATTGTGTATCTTTTATTTTGCCATGAGTTTTCAATGTTACTCTGCCCTACATTTTCACCAGCCTTGTAGCGTTAATGTAAAAGCATTTGAAGCTTTGTTGTCCTAACTGGCTTCAGTGGCTGCACCTGTCGTGGTGTGAATACAAAACATACTTGGTTTGGGTGGTAGGAGACCACAATTTTCAGTGCTGCAGATATAATTTTTGTAGTGTGATGCCTAGACATTTTTAACCGATGAATAATCTGTTAACAAATTTTTTCCTATCTTTTGACTTTTGACTGAAAAATCTACAAAAGCACTGCAAAAATGACTGAAAATATCTGTTGCTTGCTTCTCCTTCTTGATTTTTGTTCCCTTCTGTTGTCAGTTCATCAGCCAGTGGGGTGGAGTTAAAAATTGTGTTTAAAAAAAAAACCTACTCTTGATTCAGAAGTGTTAGCTAGTTATCGTCCTATACCCAATTTCTCTTTGTTGTCAATTGTTCAAAACTGAAGTCATTATCTTTGGACCTGAGCACTTCAGGGAGAAATTGTCTAGCTATATAGTTACTCTAGATCAGTGTTTTTCAACTCTGGTCCTCGGGACCCACTGCCCTGCATGTATTCGATGTTTCCCTCCTCCAACACACCTGATTCAAATGAATGGCTCCTTATCAGGCCACTGCAGAGCTTGATGACGAGCTGATCATTTGAATCATTCTGCTCTAGATGGTATTTCCTTGGCTTCTCGTACTACAGTGAGGAACCTTGGAGTTATTTTTTACCAGAATTTATCATGTGATGCACATATAAAACAGGTTTCTAGAAGTGCCTTCTTTCAGCTTCGTAACATTGCCAAAATCAGGAACATCCTGCCTCAAAGTGATGCAGAAAAACTAGTCCATGCATTTGTTAGCTCAAGACTGGACTACTGTAATTCTTTATTATTAGTCTGTCCCACAAATTCTCTGAAAAGCCTCCAGCTGATCCAAAATGCTGCAGCCAGAGTTCTAATGAGAACTAACAGGAGAGATCATATTTCTCCAGTTTTAAAGTGGTTGGGTATTGGTTAATTTCTTAGTATCCAATTTCAATTAAATTCAGTTTATTTATATCGTGCCAATCGTGTCTGGATCACTAAAAAAAGTGTTTTTCATAATAAAACTAAAACACCATATTGGTTATTCTCCATGTTTATTTTTTAGTTAAGCCTTTAAGCTTCATGCATAGAAAAATAATGTCCATTAATGCGAAGAACTACACTGAACATTATCTTTTCGGTGAAACATGCCAAAAACAATACAATATTCATCAATATCCCCAACAGTTGATCACTGGTTTCGTGTGTTACAGTCTTACACAGATAAAAGAAATGTGCATTTACCATATGGCGAGATGAAGAATGCAGGGGGATGATGTGAAGATGATTACGCTGATGCCCTGCTTATACATGACAAAGAGAAACCCCTGTGTGATGTAATGCAATGCAATGCAACGAGGCAGCACTGCAATAAATATTGCCTTCAAATCTTATGTTAGATTAAATTAGATTATAGCTTCAGTTTATATTGGTTTAGGATGGATCAATTTAAAGTTGTACTTTTATTGCATTATTTGAAACATCTTTCTTTGGAATTTGTTCATTTCTTTTACATTTGACAAACCAGAATTACCAGAACTACAGCAGAAGGTTTAATATATGCTACTTTTCAGGACCGTTTTAATTTAATTCATATTAGTCATGTTGATGGTTTGCAATTTACTGAAGGCAGAGGGAATGTTTGGATGGACAAGACGAACGACCGATTAAGACTAATGAAGAAAGGGCAGTTACAACTGTTTTCACCTTCCTGATTTTTAATTCATCTGTGACTGTTGAATCGTCTTTTGAGGACAATTAAATTACAATCCAACCAGAAGGTGGAGATTTTTGTAATCAGAATTTCAAAAGGATTGAGGAAAAAAGGACTCGTCATCCCCTCTCTAGCTGGACTACATTCATTTATTCAAGGGACACATTAAAAATTTTGGCCAATACTTATGTTTGGACTCTAGTTATATAACACAGTAATCGTATACAAATTTGTAAGTGGCACTGATGGCTAATCAGTCAAAAGTTTTACTTGATTAGTTCCAACTGCTCTGATAAATAATAAGCACAAATTATCGATCGTGTTTTTGTTGGCTAACTAAATCAATCTTTTTCAAGAGTGACTTCATCTTCCAAACTCTATTTCCTGTAATCGCCTGGACAGTGACAACATGACTCACTGTGAGCCAAGTGGCATTCTTCCCATGTTAGGCAATCTAATCAAGTAAATGAAGGTTGACCTGTAATTTATACAGTCTAAACATTGTTGACCTCCAATTAAAGGTTGTCTGGAAAGATGAGAGCCAGGGTTTGATGATGAGGTTGTTTAACTGGGGTCATATACTTCAGAATGAAGTGTGTGGGTATAAATTTGATTTATTTACAAAAAGTTAGAGCAGTGGCGAAACAACTGGAAAAGTTGTGTAATAAAAAAAGAAAATCAATACTACTACAGTAATGGGTTTGGCTGTCACCAGGTCAGTATTACTGGGTATGAAGCTGTGTAACATCCCCAAGACCATGAGTCTTTCAGAGTTAAAGATGAGGAGGAGTTCAACACTCAGTAAAAGCCTGACAACACAACGTTTAACTATAAATGGACATTCTCTTACTACATCTACCTTAATAAAGTAATTCAAATAATCTATAGAAATATCTACACACACAGGACGAGGCTGAAAATCAATTTGGAATTTTGGTTCACGGGCCTCACTGTAATCACTGTAACTGTTTTCAGTTGAAAGAGAAGACTTTTTATAACTGGTTATTTTTTTGGATCAGACCCTAATCATCTGAGCTAGGGCATCGGCATGGCCATGACAGAGGACTGTGCTCTCTGAGCTCCGTTCTTCTTTTAGCAAGGTTCAGTCAGGTCCAACATGGTTTGGCAGCTCAGTATTTACCTTTTTTTCTTCTTCCAGTATTTCAGCTTATTTTTTCTGTTTTGTTTTTAAGCATATTACATGTTAATAAAAATAGTTTTGCGGTCGTAATATCAAGATGGTGTTGTTTTTCAAAAAAACTTTTGTGAGTTTATGCTACTGTAAAACTCATGCTGATAGTGCAAGTTTCCCATATTTCATATTATGTTTTACAACTGATTATTTTCTTTGAGAATCAGTCATGTATAGTAGGAGGTACACAGGCCTGCTACTTACGAAGACACACTCCTAAAGAGACAGACATCAAACACACGCTCATTTACAAAGGCCAGAACAAGGGAAAATTATTTATAACGCAGCGAAATGTGTTTCTTGTCTCTATTAGTGGCTTTGGCACCCAGTCTGAGACCTTGTGACATTGATGGAGCAGTCTATTTCAGCCAGATTGTTAGGAGAGGTGGTGGAATGTGAGGGGAATGAAGCCAGACTGACCCACATCTTGAAGAGAGATTCATTTCATTACAGAACTCCAGAGAGAGAATAAGAAGCAGAGAAGGGGAGAGAGGCAGGCAGGGGTGGAGATTTGTTTTATTACAGAACCCCAGAGCAGAAACCTGTCCCTGTGGTGACAGATCACCTCAGAAAATGCCTCTAATGTTCAGTGTGAAACAGCGGTGCAGCTCTGTAACTGATTAAGTTAGCAACATATCTAATCAGTACCATGTCCAGCCATCAACCTCTGATCACTCGTACTAACACTCTAATGCACATACGCTTGTTGCTGGTGTAGAGACTTTATCTGCAGGCAACACTCACACATTTTTTTTTTCCAGTAACACGACTTGATGCAGCACGGTGCACGTGTGTTTCTTCAAGCAAAGCAAACAATTGCATACACAATCTAATGGTCAGGAGACAGTGAACACTGTATAAATTAAAAAGAGCTCTTGTTGCAGCCATGAGCAGAGCAGATACCTGCACACCAGCTCAGTTAAAATGGGCCATGTGTACACGAGAATCTAATGATTCCTTAGTTGCGGGCTGAAATCTCGTAGGTGGTGCTACTCCAGATTAAATGATCCATGTATTCTTGCCAGACCATGGAGGCAGTGCAGCCAAGGAGGCTGAATGTCCCCGACTGACAGACAAACCAATTTCCACACAAAATGGAAAAAAATAGCCAGTTTTTGCCACAGATACCACTCTTATTCAAACAACACTTTTTACACATAATTCACACTCGAGGGCTGTACTGGGAAATGGTCCCGCGGGACCTGATGCAAATATCCCAGCAGTGGACACTTACAATCAGAAAGACGGTGGGAGCCGACAGGAGAAGAATATATTTGCTAGAGGAGCAGGCGGTGATAGTTAGAAACCCAGCAGGAATGGGCAGGAGGATGATAAACAAAACAGCACCATTTATGGTTCTACTCTGTTTTATATGCAAATCGATTTAATTAGGAACCCACTCAAGGGATATTGAAGAGATAAAGAGATTTTGCAGTAGAATAATTTTACTTACTTACTCTGTTTTCCTCCAGTAACAATGAAATCTAAACATCAACCAAACATCATCCCAAAAAATTAAATGCCTCTGATTTGTCAATGCACAAAATTTGTGTTTTGTTTTGTTGAGGACATTTTGTCCTCTATCATGTTCAGCTTTGATTGCCATGATTCAACATTTTGCAGTGTTGACACCTGACTGGCGAACTGCACCCTTTTCAAAAAACAATTGGGATCTAATATCAGATGACAAGTTGAGATACAAACAAATTTACATGTTAACACATGTCAGTCATGTTGACGGTGATATACTGTACATATTTGTAAGAAATAAAATAGATATATAGCATTGTCATAGCTGTTTCAAGATTATAACATAAATACCCCCCAACTTTTGGTGATCAAGTAATTTTGTCATCTCATTATCAGAACACCAATAATAAGAGGTTTCATACTATGGAAGTGATGATGTAACACACATGAGATGATAGCTTGATCAGTATTGTGATAAGTCAACCACAGACGCTTGCTGGATATGAACAAATATCCTGCAGGTAATAAATTTATAATTAACATTCAATTATAAATAACACTTTTCCAAATTACTAAATTAATTTAGCTGACAGTATCAGAAGTGGATTAAAAATGAGGAATACATTGGAGGTAACAAGGGATTCAGTATCTTTGCCCAACGATATTTCAACATCCAAACAGGGGAAAACTGCCATCAAATCAGCAACATTCCAATTGAGGGACACCATGCCAGATTAATTTATCTATTGTCAATGTTATTCAAAATCAATTGATTTTTTTTTTTTAAAGTTCTATTGAAATGATTGTTCTGAATTTGTTCCTCCATAACAATAAACATCTGAACTTTCTTTATGTATGCATAAATATATCAACATCATAAGATTTCTTTTTACAAAGCACTAAAAGTAAGTAAAGAAAATAGAGGAAAACACACAATAGAGAAGTTTTATACTGTCACGCTCTGTTTTGATTATTCTTGTTTTCAGGCTCTGTCACGTTCTATGTTTTGATTAATCTTGTTTTCAGATTCTTTGTTATGTTTTCAAGTTTCTAGGTTCATCCTGTCATGTTTTTTCTCCTGTCATTTAGTCTTCACTCAAGTCACCTGTTTTCTGTTCCACAGCTGCACCTCATCACGAATCACCTCCCCACGGTATATAGTTTCCAGGTTGCCATCAGTCATGGCGAAATCCTCACGTCACTTACCCTTTCATGCCACTGTCATGTCTTGCTAAGCCGGGTTTTTGCCACCATAATTGCCACCATGAATAATTATTCATAGTCTTGTTTGTTTGCATCATAGTCTCGTTTCACAGTCTTGTTTTGTTCTCACAGTTTAGTATTTTTGATAATCCGGCTTTCTGTGTTTGCCTTGTGGTTTTTGGAATAAACCTTTTGTTTTTGAAGTCTGCATCTGGGTCCTCCCTTCCTCGCACCATCGTTCCTGACATATACCGTTAAGACATTTGATTATTGAGGACACTGATTTAATATTTCATATGTTGGTGGCAAAAGCTTGTGAACCTTTGTTATTAGTATCTGGTTGTGACTTCTTTGTGCTCTAATTACTGTTGACCAGCCCTGCCTATCAGCTGTTGGTAGGATAGGGCTCCTGACATGAGCTGTTCACCTCAATCTTAATCCAGTACTTCTGCTGGATTAAGGTTAGAACTTTTACTTGGCTTATCCAAAATAATTAACTAATTGTTTGGTAGAACAACTTGTGTGCTTTGGATTGTTGTCTTCCTGTCTTCCTGGCCCCATTGAGATTTAGTGCAGATATGCTAATATTTTCCTCTAGAATTGACTTTTATGAGTCAGATTCATTGTTCTATCTATTTGGGCAAGTTGTTGTGGCTCTGATGCAGCAAATAGCCCCATTTGAAGGTCAGTCGATCAATTTTTCAAACAGCCTTCTGGTTAGTAATGGGCAATGAGTCACAACATTGTTGTTCAGTGTTTTGCTGATGGTGGACACATGGACATTACACTGGCCAATGTGGTGGAAGCTTGTAGCTGTTTCAAAGTTACCCTGGCTTCCTTTGTCACCTTGCCTTGAGTGTTATTTACCTTTTTCTTACAGTGCTTTTTGTTGATTGGCCATTCTTGGTTAAAGTTATCAGTGATCTTAAATCTTCTGCATGTACATCCAATATGACTGTGTATTGGTGGAGTTGAAACTCTACAGAGTTGGCTGTCTAATCGTTTCCAGCCTTTTAAGCATCCACAACTCTTTCTCTGTAGTCCTTTTGTCACATGTTGATGGTCGAGAAAGGAGGACCTAGGTGCAGTTAAACACAAAAAAATAAATAAATAAAATAAAATACAAAGTTCAAAATATCCAAAAACTTAGGGAACTTAGGGAAAGAGGATCGGAGGAACAAGGACCACTCCGGGGAACTGGCAGGAGGCCTCTCTCGCCGCCCGCCAGACTTACAGCGACGAGGGAACTGGAGCCGTCCTGGTGGAAGTGAATCCACCATCGCTCCACAGGGGACAAGACCAGGAAGAGGAACTAAAGGCAAGCCCTCATGGGCACCCTCAGAAGCAGGATCAGGAAAAAGAGGCGAGCCACCTTGGGCTCCCTCGAGAGCAGGAACAGGAACAAGATGGCGAGCCCGGCAAGGCTCCCCCTCAGAGTAACTGACGGGCAGCGGAAATGGCAGAGGTGCAGGGGAACGAGGCAGACGAGGGAACATATCCGCTGGGTCCATAGTTTTGGCTAGATCCTGCCGTCACGTGTTGATGGTGTAGGCGAGGAAGGAGAACCCAGGTGTAGACACTGACCAAGAGCCAGGAGGCAAAAATCAAACAAAACTATTTATTTTAAATAAAGGCGTTGAGAAGCCAGAAATACATAAAACTAACAAAATCAAAACGCTGAGAAAACTTGAATGTACTAGATTGACAAAAAAAGATACAAGGAACAAGGAAGAGCACGAGAGGGGGTAACGGTGAGGATCTGGCATAGAATAAAGGAAACCAGGAGTTTGGTGAATGAGTGCAGCTCAGAATAAGTGAACATAAGTGAAGGGAGTGGAGCTGATGACTGGACTGGAGAGAGACTGAGGAAACAAGTGAGGAAGTGACAGAACCCTAACAAGAAACAGAATGGAAAAAACACACACCAAAAGACACCAAAACAACACGGATCATGACACCTTTTAGATCGCTTTTGTTTCATACCATACATTAACACAAACACGTGTTGTGAAGATTGATAAATTCCTTTTTGAGAGACAGTCACGCCTGAATGTAATCTCATTGAAAACATCTGACTCTAGTTTAGACTTTTTAGAACTTTACAAACTTTTGCCACAAACAGACAGTTCTCCTCAATGAAGAAATAGGCATAACACTTTTTTTTGCATTCTTTTCTAAATCATGTACTCTGTCCAGTGACACACTTGTGTATTATGATAAATAAAATCACTTGACAGAATAAAAGCTGAAAATCTCAGGAGATTTCAAGAACATAACTCCTACATTCAGTCCATAGAGTGGTCTGGAAAACCCATTAACAATCCGCATGAAGGCGAACAAGTAAAGTGCTGGGCAAATCCCTGATATATATATACCCCCCTGATTTACTGATTTACTCAGCAGTCTTTACCAAATTATCCCCCTTTGTTTAGCTATTGTTTTTATTGTATAGATATTTTCTAAACCAGATATCCAAATCAACATTATTGAACCTCTTTCACGCAGGCGTCAGCGAGAGTAATGGGATTTTATACAGTTTAGTAGTGTTTTTGTTGAATCCAAAGGGGCAGCTGATCAGTGTCTAGATCCATTCTCTCTTCCATTACTTTCATCTGTCCCAGTAAGTCAACTCGCAGTGCAGGCAAATAGTGCTGCAAATATGTGGAAATGAAGAATGTAGAAGGGTAAAAATAAATCTGGGTCCTGGGAGTGTATATAGGCACGCAAAAGCAGACTTTACAAACCAGAACTGTCTGATAAACTTTAGGTGATTTCAAAGTGCTTTTCAGAGACGTTAAAACAGTAGAGATAGCAAGCATGATTTAAAATTCAAACAAAAACAAAAAAAAAGAAATAAGAACAATAGATTAAATCAGAGCAATAAAGATAAGATTGAATAAAAATGTAAAATATGATTACATTTTGAAACTCAAGCTTATTTGGAGCTTTATTCAAATGCAGCTGAAAATAGATGTGTCTTCAACCGGGACTTAAATACATCAGTGTTTCAGCTGATCTGAGGCTTTCTGGAAGTTTGTTCCAGACATGTGGAGCATAGAAGCTGAATGCAGCTTCTCCATGTCTGGTTCTGACTCTGGGAACAGACAGAGAAGAGGTCCCAGTACTGAACCTTGGGGGACCCCTGTGGCGAGGTGGTGCACTGCAGAAGTGTGACCAAGTCAAGATACTTTGAATAACAGTGAGGTATGATTCAAACCAGGAGTGTGCTCTCCCTGTGATGCCATGCTAGTGAGTATGGACAAACGGATGCCGTGGTTGACAGTGTCAAATGCAGCCGATAAGTCGAGCAGGATAAGTACTGAGGACTTAGCTGTCGCTCTGGCTTCTTTTATGGTTTCTGTCACAGCCAACAGAGCAATTTCAGTGGAGTGGCCACTTTTAAACCCAGATACGTTTGGTTCAAGGAGGTTATTTTGTGAGAGGTAATCTGTGACCTGCTTAAATATTGCCTTTTCAATGATCTTAGACAGAAACGGGAGGAGAGAGACCGGCCGATAGTTCTACACTTTAGTCGGAGGGAGGGAAGGTTTCTTGAGCAGTGGTGTAACCCGAGCTTGCTTGAATGTGGTACGAAATGTGCCCGATGTCAGTGAAGCATTAATTACGTGTGCTGCAGTTACAGTAGGAGCAATGGATTGGAATAGATTAGTGGGAACGGGATCTCTGTGAGAGGGATGAAAGAAGAAAATGATGCAATAGGACTTCTGTATGCTGAGTTTGTGGCACAAGGTTCGGGTGTGGGCAGTTCGGTAAACTGTTTTCTTATAGCTGCCACTTTGTCAGTAAAAAATTAGGCAAAGGTAGTAGGTCACAGAGAGTTAAGTAGAGTTTTGAAGGTGGAAAAAAGTTTCAGATGTGTCAGATGGCTGACGCTTCAGGTGAAACCCCTTATTTTATCCTGTGCGCAGCCATTCACGTGTTAGCTAATTGCACTTGGCTGAAACCACCCACCTAGAGTTAACCAAGAAGTGCGTTCAGAGACGGGAGTTTACAGCCCCTGATCACTCTGAATTGATTTCTGATGGCCCAACCGAGGCTACTAGACAACAAGTTTTACCCATGGATGGGTTTCGGTCACTTGCTCAAGAGCAGATATTGATTTTAGCAAGGAAGCTTGGAAGTTTCTAGCATTTTGATAATGAATTAAATTCCAAAATAAATGGTCATTCCTTAACTTATGTCAAATAAATTTTTATTTAATTATTCAAATTCAATTTGAAAATTTCTACCAATTTGAGAAATTGTCTTGAAGGTCTTAGAAAGAGGTTAATACAACCGCAGAAGATCAGCCACACATGACATATTTCCCCGTCAGTATTTATCTAAAAAGATTTCGGTCAAAATACAGAAATGCTGTGTGAAAAAATATATAAATAAACTCCATGATTCAACACCATGTACAAAGTGCTCCTCTAACAAAATTTATTATTATCTTTATAGTCAGTAACAGTAGTAGTAGTAGTAGTAGTAGTAGAAGTAGTAGGTAGCCATTAGTATTTTTATGGATAGCAAATGATGTTGCTGGAGGGCAGCTGTTGAAAAAAACATGTGTTAACCTTATCTACACAATAACCTCTCATTCAACCACAGGTCTGGATTAGATTGTGACTATATTCTGGTATACAGACCATGTAAAAGTGTCCATCCAAATACACTCTGCTTCTGACAAATGTACAGGCACCTGCACCTGGTCAGTCCAGCCCATTCAGTCTATTGTGCAAACATTCAGTCACCTTAAGAATCTGCTTAGACAGCAAGATGATACAATACCAGACTAACTTATTAATATTTACCACCAACAGCACCCCACCGAGTTGGGAAGATGTGTTTTTAGTGCTCTAGAAATGTGATTGTTTATAAATTGTTCACATGGTGTTAGATACATCAGTGCCATATCAGAACTGGTTGACCACATCTTTGTCCTTCCGTGTCTTATACATGACAAAGTCCTTTTGCCTCATCCTTATACCAGCATGGTCATCAGCCCCCTGACCCCATCTACTGCCTGACCCTCATATGAGCTGGTTGAACTACCACAGGCCCAGTTTATTGAGCCTCAAGCTACACATATCAACTTGTATTTTTAGTTAAAGTAGTTAATTGGTCTGGTTTCTTACATAAAACAGTTAAAGTTGTTTTCATACTTCCCTGGACCACAAAAAAATACTACAAATGGTTTATAAAATTCACGCACCAGCAGAAATGTGCTATTTAATGTTCGACACAAACACAGAGGGACATAAATATGTCATCTCTCTCATGGTCATTCCACAGAGGACAAAGCCATTACAGTTTATTTCACTTTGAAAGATGTTCTCGTCTTTCCATGGAGGGCTCTGTATGACTGCCCTGGCCATAATAAATAGCCCACGTACCCTCTGTGCTGCAATCCCTTTAATAGCCTTTTCCCAATTTAGACTGCAGCTAAAACCAAGAGTGTGATCGAACTTACACAAACACATATCTTCCTAAAGAAAGTAAAACTCAGTGGAAGGTGAAATTACTCGTTTGTGAATGTACCTGAACAGAAACACAAAGTGGGCAAAAAAGGGAAAACTATAAAGTGATGAACAAGCTTTGGTTTACAAGGAGACAGAGACTATCAAGGGAAATTTATTTGGGTTTGTGGCTGAAGCTTTCACTCGTATACAAGCTTTATTGGTATTTTTGTGGAAAGTATATGTTAAGCTTGCTGCATACTGAGATGAGGTGAGATTTTCTCTGGATAATGGGTCTAGCAACATAATGAGATATGTCTTTGTGTAGAAAAATGGGGGTAGATGGGGAAATCATAGAACATTCATGTCTTACGTAGATTTTACATTTTGGGGAGGAGCCACAAAACAGAGCCAAAAAACTGTAGGAGATCCACCTTCACAGCAGTTGAAATTGTGAGTAATTAACTTTTTGTCAATTGTACAAACACTAAAACAAAATGTTAGGTAATTGTTTACAAGCCTGTAGTCAAAATGATATATTTAATTATTTGTTGCTTAATGTTTTGTGCTACATGCCTGTTTTGTCATTTCAAGGTAAAAAACTGGAGGGAAAAAGGTTTATTTCCCCACAGCAGAGTTAGGGTACTAATAAAAACAAAGACACCATTTTGCCAGACACATCACATCTTTGAGTCTTGTTCCTTGTTAAAAAACCTCAAACAAACAACACAATAAACATAACCAAGAAAACTAAAGGTGTAAAATGCACCACCTATAAATCTTTTAATGTTTTGGAAGAAGACAAAAACTGCATCTGAAAAGTTTGAAGATATCATACATCACAATGGGAAAACTTCTAAAGTAAATACAAGGGATAACTGTGCACCTTTTTTTCAACCTTATCGTCAGTGCTTAAACTTATCCAAAGAAGCGGAGAGGAGAAAGAAAAGCAAGAGCAGCTTGGAGTCATTTGCATGCCTTGTGTAAATCTCTGAGATACACTCTGTGAACAAACCCTTGGGCTTTACAGTATCTCTTCTCCTGGTCTTGTCATAATTGTATTTTTTTCCATCATCCTCCAATGGTTCAATTTCCCAACTCTATTTTCGATGACCTTAATCTTCCTCTTTGTCCTTTTTAATTTGCTAGTATCTCATTCCTTCATGGCCGATGTAACGTAAGATCAACATCATGCATTACCACCACTTCATATCCTTTTACTGCCTTCAAAACACAGAGGAGGATTCCATAAATTGAAACAGGAATACTTATTCTTTTTTTCTGTTTTCATCAGTGTCTGTATCAGTTGTTAGCTCTCTTTATACTTTAGTTGATATCTGTAAAAACATACTCACTCCTCTCTCCGCCTTCTGTGTGAATCAATCTCCAAGAGACTGACCTGTCCACTTCAGCCAAGGACACTTTGGTGACATGATGGAGAGCCTGGCTGAAAACATTTAGGTGGCTTCATTTCTTCCCATCCTGGGCCAATGTTCGGTGTGCGTGCGTGCGTGCGTGCGTGCGTGCGTGCGTGCGTGCGTGCGTGCGTGCGTGCGTCTATGTAAGGCTGCACTATGAAGTGATTAACAGAAGCAGGGCTATCAGAGCAGGACAGAACAGAGGGTAGGAGCGCAGGTCTTGGTCTGGTCTTGGAGAAAAGTGACGCCAGTAGTGTGTGAGCCATACATAAAGTGTATGTGTTTGTGCTTGTGTGCTAGTTGTGCAATATTAAATCCCTGTCAAAAAGTCTGTCAGTCAGCCTGTCTGTCCATGCCTTAATACAACGTTTAACTATTTCAAATCAAAAAGTTATTTGTTGCTACAATAGATGTAGAGAAATCAATGTACTTCCGTCTTCATGTCACTAAAGAACAAAATCATATTACTCTTTGTAAAAGCCCAATAACTGTCATGTGAAAAGGTTTTAGTGCCAGATTTACTAAATTAAAGAAATAGTCAGTTCTACTTAAGAGGATCAGTGGTAAGTTTGGAACTAATGTAATAACTTAGATAAATAAGTGTTAAATAAATACATGCAAGGGCAGCTGTAGCTCAGGAGAAAGAGCGGTTGTCTGTCAATCAGCAGCTTCATTCTCAGCTTCCTTGGGCCCTATGTCGAAGTGTCCTTGGGCAAAACCCTGAACCCCATGTTACCTCTGATACATCCATCGGTGTGTGACAAAGAAAAAAGCACCATGTAGTCTATGATTGCAATGACCAAGACGGGCTATAGGAGTGTGTGACTGTGGCTTGTAGTGTAAAAGAGCTTTGAGTGGTCAACTAGACTAAAAATTTGCTAAATAAGTACAGTCAATTTACCATGTCGTGCATTTATGAGAGTTTCCCTACAGACTTAGAAATTAGAGAAGAGTACAAAATTGAAAGTATGTGTTAACAAAGTTTGTGGCGGTCAATTTGCTGTTGCGTCATTATATACAGCAGAATAAAAAGTTTGGTTAAAACAACATACAAAAAAGAAGCCATATGTGAACATGAGCCAGAATTGCCAGGGTATTCGCCAAAGGTTATTTAGAATGGACTCCTGCAAAGATGATAACTGTTCTTTGGTTAGACAAATCAACATCTGAGTTAGTGCCTATGGAACTCAAAATACATGAACAGGAAACTGGAATACTCCAACATTTTCTACTGGAGTCTGCTGGTACACTGCACATGGGGAAATTGAGTCTTGTTTTACAGTTGCTGAGGAAAATGAATGTTTGATTCTCTCTACTAATCACGTTACCGAAGGCCTAAAGTGGAATAAATAAATTCCACATGGAATAATAGGATACTGCATATACTTCTATATAGAAGGTGACCAAAAAAAGAAAAGAATAGCCCTTTCCGGGCTATTTCAATAAAATTTGTATTTGAAATCTGCACAAAAAAATAGTGGAATTTATTCGTAACATAAAATCAACAGCCTACATATGCAGGTAAATGTGGTTGAAGATTAGTTTTAGGGTAATTTCAACCTGAAATTCACTGCAGCGGGATGAGCATACCATTTGTCATTTTGAACGTTTTAGCTTAATCAAGCCCAGAAAAAGATCTGTTTTATTTTTCTCTAGGCTAATGAAACAAGTGCAACAACAACACAGACCAAAGAAAAGTATATCAGGGGTTTTCTGTCACTTCTTGTGAAAAGAAAAGTAGCACAACAGAACAGAAACTTTTGGTGCTCATTGCAAAACATGCATCACTGATTATGGATTTTGAAATGTTGAGTGCTCCTGATGATATGGTAGACTGGATTTTAAGAGGCTTAGCCTTAGGCAGCCCCTGCCCAATTTAACCCCTGTATATGGTACTCATTTCCACATGGTGAATGTACTAGGAAGTGTAGTGAATACCCGGAGGCACTGTAAATTAATATTTTCAAAGGTAATTACCTGCTCTGAAAGTATGATTAATCATTCTAAATGAGCAGTGCAGTTTGCAGAGATGAACCCTGCACTTGTCACATACTGTATGATGAATGCAGATACGTATCAGAACCAAGGCACGTGTATATGTATATTAATTAAGTCTTTATCAATGCTTTCTCTAAGACTAAAAGACTGCAAAGCACAACATGTTCTCTTTGCTCATGTCATTTTCAAATTAGCCATAATAAATCAAGCAAGGCTCGTTGCTTGTATCTTACAAAGACTGTGACCAACGTGTCATTTAGAATTACCATTATTACTGTGGTATAAACTATATCATGGTTGTCTATGATAAATTGTCAATAATATCTCTAATAAACAAGATTGCACCATACTTTAAAGGCAGAGACAAACAAAAGAAAAAAATTATGCATACAATTCATACCATTTAATAACCAGCTACTATTTTGGGTTTGTGTGCTCTAGCTTCCTCCCAAAGTCCAAAGACATGAGATTGTATAGATTAAGAAGTGTTGGATGACTGTGTGTGGAAATTGGTGAATCATGGTTGTAGTTAAAAAAGGCTGTGAGTTGTCAACAAGACTAAAAATGCTCTATATAAATGCAGTCCATTTACTATATCACCATTTGTATCTGTGTGTGTTAAGCCAGTGATGGACTGATGACCTGACCGGCGACCTGCATCTTGGTCATAACATCTGGGCTTCAACCTCTCTGCAACCCTCAACAGGACATAGCTGATATAGAAAATGTATATATGCATATCAATCAACTACTGCCATGTGCTACATGTACAAATACTGCCAATAACTAGTAGATGCTGCTTATTCTTCTCCCACAACTGCAAAGAAAGAGGATTCAGTGAGATGACATGCAACCTCATTTCCCAAAACGTTGAGAAGTTGTGTAAAATGTAAATAAAAGCTGAATGCAATGATTTTTCAATCTCATAAACCAATATTCCAGTCGTAACAGAACATATAAATATGTCAAATGTTGAAAGTTGCGATATTTCACTATTTCATTAAAGATATGAATCAAGTTGAATTTCATTGTAGGGACATGTTCATGGGCTATGTTTACTACTGTCTGGCATCCCCTCTTCTTTTACCAACAGTTCATAAATGTCTGGAAACTGAGGAGACCAGTTGGGAGAGGAATGCTGTCCCATTCTTATCTGTTATAGGATTCTACCTGCAAACAGTCCTGGATCTTCTTTGTTGCATTTTATGTTTAAGGCTTTGCCAAATATTTTCAACTGGGCAAAGGTCTGGATTGTAAGCAGGTCAGTCCAGCATCTGGACTGGTGTGAAGCCATGCTGTCATAAAGGTACCATACCATATCATACCAACTTTATTTATAAAGCACTTTCACACAATCATAGCAATGAAACAAGTGCTGTACATCAAACGTGCCTTAAAAAAAAATACAAATAAAACAAGACAAGAAGTCCAACAATAAAGAAAATACATAAAATCCATGTCTCATACTGGGTCGAGAGCCAATGAGTAAAAGTCGGTTTTAAGATAAATTTAAAGTGGACAATGAAGGGGTCTCTCTAACATGCAAAGGCAGATTGTTCCATAGCATGTAAGAGGTACCAATGGAAAACATTCTGTCCCCTCTGAGCTTCTGCTTTGATTGTGGTACAACTAGGAGCAGCTGTTGAACTGACCTGAGAGAACAAGCAGGAATGCATGGGTGAAACAGTTCAGAGAGGTAAGGTGGGGCAAGACCATTTAGGATTTACAAACAAATTAAAGAAGTTTAAAATGAACTCTAAAATATACAGACAGACAGTGAAGCAAAGCCAGAATGGATGTAATGTGATCTTTCTTACATGCTCCAGTTAAAAGACGTGCAGCTGCGTTTTGAACCAGCTTGAGACGTGAGAAGGTGGACTGGCTGACTCTAAAATAATTTGCATTGCAATTATCCAGCTGAGACATGATGAAGGTATTGATTACTGACTCAAAGTACTGTCTCAAAAGGATGGGTTTCACCTTTGCCAACTGCCTTAAATGAAAAAAGCTGAACTTCACTACTGTAGTAATTTGGCAGTCCAGTTTGAAATCGCTGTCTATCCTAAAGCCCATATTTGTAACTGTAGGTCTTATATATAGTGACAAGGGATCCAGGTCAACAGTAGGGGACTCATAGGAGCCCCTGAGACCAAACACCATCACTTCAGTTTGTTTGTCATTCAAATTTAAAAAGTTAAGGGCCATCTAAGCTTTAATGTCATTGTGGCATACAGTACAAGGAGAGGTGCAACTGAAAAAGCATTCATCCGCTTTAGTGATACATAAATCTGACTGTTATCAGTATAACAGTGGAATTAGATACCATGCTTTCTAAGAATAGAGCCCAGAGAAAGTGAATAAAGTGAGAAGAGCAGGGGGCCTAAGATTGAGCCCTGTGGAACCTCATAACAGGGGAGCGGAGGAGGATTCCAAACCAGCAATATTTACACAAATGATTCTATCTGCCAGAAACTGACCTATGTTTGGGAAAAGCTCTTTAAAAAACCCATCAAGGACAAAATCACAGAGGGAACCTGAAGGCTTAATATGGCTAACCACCTCCTCTAACAATGACTAAGTCACTGGTTCAAACTGATCAAAAACAGCAAACAAAGGACAGGAACCGATGGGTCAGAGGCAGGAGCAGAGATTGGAGACCTTGTGGTGGTGACCTCATCAATAAAAACTGAATAAAATTATTATATTATTCAGAAGAGGCTTTCAAGAAGATGGTATGAGAGGTATAAAGAACAGAATCAATAGTTTTAAATAACACACGTGGGTTATGCCGATTGGACAGAATAATAATAATTATTTTATCTTTTTAACAGTGTTCTGGTAATTACGACAACAGTCCGTTAAAATTTGAAGTGACACCTGCAGCTTGTCCTTCTTCCACCTGCGTTCAGCTTTACGGTACTCCCGTCTGACTGCATGACTTCTGTCAATAAACCAGGGTTCAGGTTTAACCCTTTATTATCTCACATCCTAGAGTGCTTGATTTTAAATGGAGCCACAGAGTCCAGGATGGTTTTGCAGGAGGAGTGAAACCAGGAACTGAGTTCCTCCATATCAGGAGATATTGAGTCAGCAGGGACACATAATTGGTCAAAAACAGCAGAGAACTGACCAGCAGTGGAAGAGTTAAAAAGCTAGTTAAGAACAACTCAAACTAAATGGCTTAGCACAGTCATAAATGAAGCAGACATCTCCAGGAATAAAACATACAATCTGTAGGATTTATAAAACTTGGGTCTTGCCTACAACAAACTCCACCTCATTGGGAGATTACTTTCTTACACATCTTCACCGCCTTCACCTTCAAGAAACTGTAGCCTATATACATGACAAGCGCACTAAACCTTTCTACCTATGCTAAGCCAGTTAAAACATGGAGTTGTTATTTTTACCTCATGTGATTATTATTTTATCAATAACCATTTTAGACATTTGTATTTGCATTAACAGACATTACCTTGGGTATTTTGAGAACCGGCCTACTCTACCTCTAACTGGTTTGTTGTCCTGTCTTCATTGGTCAGGTTAGTTAAGAGTAAGTAAGATGTCTAGCATAAGAATTTCAGAAGACTGAATCTGAAAACCTGACATACAAACACCTCCCAAAAAAAAAACAATCAAATAAAGAGCTTGATTTACAATTTGCCCCTTTTGGTGTTCTTATGCTCACTAGTACTCTTCTGTTATAAGTAGGCCTTTAATTCTGCCATTCCAGAGGGAAGCTAATTACTTGTGCTTTAATTGGGCTCATCGGGGCATCTTACAGTCATTTGGCCCTGTGCATTTATGTGGATGCGCAAGTGTGTAGTTCCACGATAATGACACAGAGCTCATTTCACCTCTGGGGATCCTTACTGACAGAAAGCCAACTGACCTTTGACTGAACCAACAATTACACACACTCCAACCCTGTTAAAAGTAAGGGCATTGTCTTGGGTTGATGCCTAACCACACAAGCTTTCCCATAGAGACAGAAATGTGCTTTGTTGTTACCCTTATATGATCATAGCAACAAGTTTTGTGTTTTTCTTTTTCACATTCACTTTTATCAAAATAAACATTGATATAAGAACTGCAGTCTGCTTCTTGTCCAACCCTTCAGTATCTTTCATTCGTAAAATGTCAGCAAAAGTTTGCTTTTTTGTTGCCAGAATGAGCCAAAGTGGTCAAGAAATGTGGAGAGGCCAGTCAAAGTCCTAACCTGAATCGTATCAGCCTGTGGAGGGAAGCAAAGACTGAGTAACTGCAAGGACTCCTGTTATCATTATTACTATTTATTACTCTCTCATCCCCATCTTTGTGGCAACAGCTGCAACCGTTTCACAGATGTGTTGCATTCAACCAGTGTGTTGCTGATGCTTTCTGCAATGTGTGGGTTTTCTCTAAGCTCCTTAATAAGCAGGATGGAACTGTCAAGCTTCCACGAGTCTGAAATGCAATGAGCTGTGATGGTTACATGTTGTAAGCGGGAGTGGTCAGCACTGTCCATTCATCTGTGGTAAGAAGAAGTGTCTTATCCTTTAACATCATCTTAAAGTTTTTGTACAGCTGAACTATGTCTGATAACATTGTAATGCGACGTAAAATTTCATAATGTTGCTCAGGTTCCATCATAAGAACCAAAAACCATCCATCCATTTTCTATACCCACTTAATTCGTCGGTCGGGTCGCATGGGGGCTGGAGCCTGTCCCAGCGGCCATCGGACAGGTCGCCAGTCCATCACAGGGCCACACAGAGACAAACAACCACACACACGCTCATACTCACTCCTAAGGACAATTTTAGAGTCACCAATTAACCTAACATGCATGTCTTTGGACAGTGGGAGGAAGCCGGAGTACCCAGAGAGAACATATCGCTGTGAGGCGATGGTGCTAACCACCACACCACCGTGCAGCCCAGAACCAAAAACCTCTTTCCCAAAAAAATACAGACAAACTGTAGTCAATATTGACCCTTGATGGTGCTTCCGCTGCTCCACATGGGTGGCAAGTCATGAGGTGAATCTCCAGATTTGTTATCAGAACAGCTCTTTTGTACAGAGTAGACAATCAGCCTTATCTTTACTTGTTACCTCGCCATTTAAAGTGTACAGTCCAAAAATTATTTCCAGTTACTGATTTGGTGTTGTGATTGTCCACTTATATTGGTATTAGCTTACTAAGAAATAACCAGGGCTGATAGTACCTCTGCCGGATCACAAGACAAACTATTTCTCACATGAAAGCATGAGCATGAGCATGAAAATATTGACTCTTGGTATATATCTTATAATGGTATCTTAAAATGTCACGATCCAGGAACTTTTCTGTACTGAAGGCAGTCAGTGTGTGAGGATTATGAATACATTTGTCAGTGAATTTTCACACACAACATTTGAATTTTGATGGTCACTTTAAGTAAAATGACAACACCTGGTTACCAAAACAGTGGTCTAACTGTTGGATGATCTCAGATTTGCAGTGTGCCAAATTGCAGTTTGAGGAGTTTCACAGTTTGATCTGTGCATCACTTTCACGACTCACTGCAGTGTGCCTTTTAAATCATTTGGCTTGCCATTCCACACCATGTAAAGTGCAATAAACTTTAAGAGGAAAGCAGCAAAATCCCTGCAGGTTCTTCTATCTTTTATACAATGCTTTTCCTTTGAAGGTCATTCTGCCGGTTATCAGATGGCCTCCAATAGGTGTTTGTGTTTTTATGTGCTTAAATGAGTGTGCCTCTATGCTGCAAAAGTGTGCTAAGGTTAAGCAGTACTAAAAAGGCCTTGCAGGTGGAGCTTCTTATCTCTATTCTGGATGCAGTTAGCCCCAAGGCCAGGGAACAGTTAGACCCCTTTATTCTGTACACACAAACAATAACAACTAAACTAAACACACTCCCAAACACAAAGGTTAAGGGATGCACACAATCACCTGCCTCACACTGAGGAGAGGGGAGGGGAAAAAACACAGCATACAGACTATGATCCTTGGGAAGTACAATGGGGAGCTGGGAAAAAACCTCAGCAACATCAACAACAGCAAACATTAGCCCACCATCCAACTCAAAACATAAGCAAACATTTGCTCGCTTCACACATAAAAATGCAAAAACAACTTGAAGGCGTGGGATGGGAGTGGGGGGGTGTGCTGCATATCTGCATGTCAGTAAATCCATGTGTGTCCATAAGCCCAGTCGCTTCGTCTAGCACCCAATCAGTGTCTCAGTTCACAGGATATTATCGCGATAACACAGCAGGTTGCCATGGAGAAATCCATGATCGGGTCCCAGACAGGTGTCCGTGAAGGAAGGGAGGGAGAAAAAAGGAGTTCAGAGCGTCTCACTGCAGCGATCTCAGGGGGAGTTGTTTCAGCCTTGTCCAAGGAGCGGTGCCACAGGAGAGCCGGAATGCAGATTAGATTATGATTGTTGGGTTAGGGAAAGTAGTTCAATACAATTATCATTTCAATTACAAACTCATGAGGACAGTTAAATTGTTGTTGTTGTGCACAGAACTCTAATAGCAGATTATAGAACTGCTTATGAGTCACCATTCAAATCCATCACGGATACATAAGCTCAGACAAATTCACTCTATATGCTTTCTTCTGTGTTCTCTATGGATCTGCTATTTTAATTCATGGGCACATATTTCCAAACCACCTCTGTTGTGACAATGTCTAAAAACACTACTGTAATAACACACAGCTCAAACCCTTCATACCATCCACACTGTATTGACATTATCACAAGAACAGAAACACAGATGATGTTGACTCTACAGAACCAAACTTTGTCTTGTCACACTTAGCTCAGTCAGCTATCAAAGCTAGCCATCAAACTCAGTGTTCTAGTCTTTCCTTCATTCTACACCTGCCTACCTGCATGTAGACAACTACACTTCATCAGCCATCTGCCTAAGCACCGCCATCCCACAGGACTGTATGCTGAGACCCCCCCCTTTTTTTATTTTTACTCACATACTCACTTCAAATATCATTATGAAGTTTGCTGACAACACAATGGTGTTCGGCCTCATCAAAAACACAGTGAGTCAACCTGCAGGAAGAAGGTTGAGCACCTGGACATCAAGAGACTCCATCCCAACTAAGAGCATCACTGTGTGGTACAGGAACTGCACAATCTCTAATCAAAAGGCACTACGAGGGGTGAAAACTACCCAATGCATCATTGCATCCATGCATCTCTTAGATGCACAATGCATCTAACTCTCCACCTGTCGACAGAAAGTGATGTCTATGGAAATAACCTAAAAACTGTTTTCCTTCCTGCTGTCTGGGAGGCATTTAAGAGTCTTTTGTCTGGGACCAGCAAGTTTAGGAATATTTTTTTTCCCCACAGATGTTACCCTGCTTATATTTTATCTGTGTATAATATAATGCAAACCCAATTTTAATCTAATCTAATATGAACTATGATAATCTGAACTAACCACTAATTGTAGGACTCAAAGCATGATAAATAATTTGATGATGTCCTCCTATGATAAGTAATTGGTTTTTGCCTTATTTACATATGGATGACACTCAGTAACAATCAGAAATGTGGACAAACCTGCTAATCCATTTTAAATTAGTAAGTGTGTCTAAACTTTTGACTACATAAACATCCCATCAGTCACTGTGTCTACAGCATTATTACATGACATACATTTTGTGTCAGTCGCTATCAAATCCTCGTTTCCTCCCCTCTAAAATGTGTTGAATCACAAATATTCATAGTATATTTCCTCCATTATTGATAACTGAAATTTATAGTGTCCTATTTGTTACAATAGAAAGTTTTGTGCAGCACATGAGCCTTTTAAATTCCTGTAGTACCTGTGTGAATTGCTGTTTATATCAATAGATGAAGACTGTAAGGCCTTCAGCAGTAGTGCCTTTATCCTGTACAGCATATTTATGACACTGCTGCTAGCAAATACTTAAAACTAATGGGGGTAACTTACAGAAGACACTAAAAAACTAGAGACACAGTAAAGACAGCTCAATTAAATTTAGCATGTAGGATTTTTTTAGGAGGGTAATTGCAGGATGTTGCTGATGTTCTGTTCATTCAATTCACTTAAATGGTGAGAAATACCTCACCATCATAAATTAACCAAAACAGCACAATAACTATAACAAAATCAAATTCTGTGGAATGCTTCATTCTGCTTTGAATGTAACATGCCACAGACGGCAAAACTTTTTCTGGAATATTAGCAAATGGTCAAACACTTTCCAGTAAGCAAATGAAACCTACATTCACACTATTTCCTGTACCTAATTGTATTTTGCCTTCCTCTAATCAGTTTGTGAGGAAGTACTACAACACTGTGGCTGTCATTGAGAAAAAACAGCAAAGCCAGTGACTTAAACAAAATGAAAAAAACTGTTAAAGAACACTGATTTTGTGCTGAAGACAGCCCCTGGAGCTAAAAAAGAACAAGGTTGCACACATTGCTGAACACTTTGCAAAGTAATGAAATTCTTTACAGAACATACTGATTAATCAAAAGTGTATCTTTGTCAGCGACTTCTTCAGCTAAGCAGTTCAGAAGCTAATTCTTGTCCAGTATAACGATTATTATGGAGGCCGAGAACGGCCGTGGATTATTTTTTTTTTTATGCACCGTTATCTCCTGATGACGACTTATCATCTCGATATAACAAAGATTGTTTTCTCATGATAATGAATTGATTATTTCATTATCTCTATATAAAAAAAAAATTTTCTCGTGATAACGTATTAATTGTTACCTTAGCTGAAGCAGCCGGATAGATAGGAGTTGGTCAGTCTCTCATCTGCTAACCGGTAGCCCCTAAACAAACACAGTCAAGTTAACAAACTAACGTAAAGTGTAACTTAACTTATCGGTGGGCTACAGCCATTTAGACATATAAAGAGATCATCTTCATATAACATCTTTATATGTCTATGATAACTACAGCCATTAGCCATAACTACAGCCATTAGCCATAAAGAAGCCATTTGTGGCAGCTCTTGAAGGTTGAAATCAAGACTTACAGATTAATTTGTTATCACGAGAAAACAATTTTTGTTATCTCGACATAACGAACTAATAAGTCTAGATAACAGCACGTAAAACAAAATAAAAATCCACGGCCGTTCTCGGCTTCGGTACCGTACTTTTCAACAATATATACTCCAATAATAGAATTATGATTTGGGATTCATAAAGTGAATTTCCAATCAATTCAAAATGTTTCTAGGCTAGCCAGGGTCATATCCAACCACTCTCAAAGCCAATATCATAACATACTATCAATTAAATGCTGTATCTTAATCAAATGCATTTTACTAACTTGATTGAAAATTTAATACAACTTAGAAAAGTTAAAGGTGAACTCCGGTATTTTTAAACCTAGACCTTATTTCTTCGGAAGATATTTAGATTCCTCGAGATCCATATAACAGAGTGAACGGGGCATAAACAATGCAGCCTCTAAATAAGGCATTATCTGTCTTTATTTCACCAATAATTTAAGACGAATGAATGAATGAACGCGTACTATTGCACTGTTACTTCATAGCTGCATTGCTGTTGTTATTGGCGGCTATCGGGGGGCTTATAGAGGGCTTTCTACACACTCATCTACTGGGATGACGTCATCGACGCCCACCGCTGCAGCAATTCAATTCAATTCAATTCAATTTAATCTTATTTATATAGCGCCAGATTACAACAATTGTCATCTCAAGGCACTTAAGTAATATAGTCCAATTCAAGCCAATTGGAATTCAATTAATTGTAATCATAATCCAATTAATTAATATAGAGCCAATTCAAAAAATTAATATCCTAGCTAAGGAAACCAACAGATTGCACCGAAACTTGTCTTCAGTCCAATCTCCCGTCCTGAGCGTGCCTGTGGTGACTGTGGAAAGGAACGACTCCCTTTTAACAGGAAGAAACCTCTGGCAGAACCAGACTCAGGAAGGGTGGCCATCCGCCTCGACCAGCTGGGGTTTGAGAAGACAGAAAAGAGGGAAAAGAGGGGGGAAAAACACCATAACGCCATTCAAAGGATATCTGTTGGAACAAGGAAACATACATTAATAATCACAATAATGTCACATGTACATAAAATCAATTTTGAAATTAAACAGGGGGTAAAAGAGAGCAAAGTGAGGAAAGGTGTGACAGATGAGGTCCCCCAGCAGTCTAAGCCTATAGCAGCTTAACTATGGGATGTTTCAGGATTACCTGAGCCATCCCTAACTATAAGCTTTATCGAAAAAGGAAAGTTTTAAGCCTAATCTTAAAAGTGGACAGGGTGTCTGCTTCCCGGACATTTACTGGCAGCTTATTCCACAAGAGAGGGGCCTGATAACTGAAGGCTCTACCTCCCAGCACAGCTTATTCGCTCCGGTAAGGACGTACATCATACTCAAAGTTGTCGTCCATGTCGTCAAAATCTGATAAATATCCAGCCATGTTGCACAAAACTATCTGCAGCAAACTACGTGTGACGTTAGTTCACAGAGAAATGAGTAAATAAGCTGCACAGCATTTCAAGTACAGTGTGGCAGGTTAGGGGTTTTCCCTCCCCATCTTTCACCAGGGCATGGGCACACGCAGGTGCTGTGATTGAGAGTAGCGCAAATATAGAGCGAAGCAATCAGTACCCAGGTGTGTGTCTTGGTCCTGGAGCCTGGTGGTAGCAGTCATGGCAGAGCCGTTTTGATGTTTCGTGTTGCAGCGGAGTAATTTTGGGACGCAGAAAACCTTAATCCAGATTTGCAGCCGGCTTGCCTCCCCTCCTTCACCGCCTGGAGTGGCGGTTGCTCCGCATTGTGGAGACCACTTAAGTGGTCCATGTTGGCTGATACTGGTATAGCTGTGCGATAAACCTAAGGCGGCGGAACATTGCCTGAAGCTGAACTTTCCCTTAGCTGCTCCGCTCCGTGCTAACTGCAGAACTGTTGCGACGGCGCCCTGGCACCGGCGGAACAGGTGGCCCCCGCTCAGCCTGGTCGGACTCCATCATAGACTGCTGCTTTGTTTTAGTTGAGTTGCTTTGTTTTTGTTTAGTTACTTTATTCTGTTTTAGTTACTTTGCTTTGTCTTAGTTTAAGTACTGCTTTGCACTGTTTTGTTTTGAGTTGTTTTAGTTCGGTTTTGTTGTTTTTGCGTGTCATTTCCTTTATTAATTGGCACCACGTTAACTTTAAATTTAATAGATTAGGTTGGCTGGTTGCTCTCCGTACTTTCCTCCTATTAAACACACCTCTCGGCGTGGTGTGGCGCACCATTCGCGCATGCACAGGTGTGCATGTGGTGATTTCCCTATAAATTGATTTGCGTTGCATTGGGTTTGATTTCTCTGTAGTTGCATTATTTGTATTATTTTAGGTTTATCTACAGGGATTGTGTGTTTTCTTTTCTTTTCTTATTTGGGAAATCCCCTGTTGTAGATGTTTGTATTGTCTAACCATTACCTGTGTAAGTCAATTCAGTGCCGTCAGTTGGAGGACGGACAACCAGCTATTTGTGTTATGGTTCCTTATTTTGCCTCTCTTATTTCGCCAGTTTTAAAAAGGATTTAATAAACTTATTTTAGTACTGAAATCACATCTGCCTTGTGTATTACTCGAACCTGTGTGACCTTGATACTCCCTTGGTGGAGTTCCTGGGGTTTAGGTCCCCCCAGGTGGCGTTGTCGAGCTAATACCTACCCTTTAATATTGTCATTCCCTGACACACACACACATTCAAATACAGCATTTCAAGTCTATTTATTAGTATAGAACATTTCTGAACTATTTTGCATGAACTAGGGAACTGTGTAAAAATGGAGCAAATTCTTTGTTGGGGGATAATGCAGTCAACTATCAAGAGGTTGAGATTGGTCAATTCACAAAAGAGAAAAGAAAGGAAAGGAATTTTTGACCAGGTAGCATTTTCTTTAGGTAATGGGATAAAACAAATAAATTAATGAAACAAATAAAACAAGGAGATCTACGTCAGTAACCCAAAATCTATGTATTGATACGATCAGCAATTCTGTCTGTAATACATAGGGTGCCCATTCAGCCCATAGTTTCATGAATCTATTCATTTGTAAGCAATGGAATAATTTGATTTTCTTCCATCAAGTACAAGTCATGAAGTATCTCTGTCCACTTTTCTGTTGTCAGATTGTAACCAGCATCTAGTGAGAGTTTTCCTACCAGCTGATATCCAGATACCAAACAGATACTTATTGAAGTATACATTCAAGTTTAAATGAAAAGCAGTATTTTCCTAATACAAAGGTACTAAACTGAAAGGATATAGAAATCTAAAAAATATTTTCCATTTTCCAGAATTATATTAACACTGGACATTTCCAAAATATAAGCCAATGATTAGCATCTTGACTCCCACATAGCCTCTAACATCTTGAATTTCCCTCTGGTATATATTTTTCTGTTTCAGGCGAATAAAAAAATGTAATCGCACATTTCCATCCAAACTCTCTCCACGTGTGCAAGTTAATACAGTTCGATTGAAACTCGTAGCAACTAGACCATTCCTCCTTTGAGATTGTCAGGTTACTTTCATTCTCCCTTTTATTCTTAACATATTCTGTGGAGTGCGCCTTTTTGGTCATAATGCCCTTAGTCCAGATACAAAGCTTTTGTTCAATGAGAAGCTGGCTCTCAATAGAACCATATATAGTTCAGTGTAAGAATCTGTGTTTTATGGATATTAAGTTCATATCCATCATATTTTCCAAAAGTGTCAAGAAGCTTGAATAGTTCAGGAAGTGAGTTGGTAGGTTCCCCTAGATATAATAATGCAACATTTGCATAGAGTGCAATCTTGTGTTGGTCTCCATTTATAGATATGCCACTAATTCTATCAGTCTGTCTTATTCATTGAGCAAGGGGTTCTACATAAAGCCCGCAAAGAAATGAGGATAATTCACAATCTTGCCTTGTACCCCATTCTAAATGAACATTATCTGTTGGGTTGCCATGTGTTCTTATATAGACTGCTGATTGCCGTAACAAAGTTTTTATGAAATCCAAATCTCTCAAGGACCATATATATAAGTACATCCAGCTCACTGAGTCAAAGGCTTTCTTGTCATCCAGGCTTACTAATAAATCTTTTATCTTATTATCTTGGAAATGATTTAGTACATTTAGTGAGCGTCTAATATTGTCATGTGTCTGTTTGATTCTGCCTCTCTTTGCAAGAATTGATGTATATAGTTTGTAATCTGTGGAAAGCACTGAAATTGGTCTGAATGAACCACATTCCAGTCAATTTTTTGAGGATAAATGAGATAATAGCCTCCCTACAGAATGGCTACATTAAGTGCTTGAAGAAGGCTTGGTGTCAGTTCGGGCCAGAAAACTTTGTACCATTCAGAGGGAAACTCATCTGGAGCAGATGATTTGTTTTCCTATAATCTCAAAATTGCATTCCTCAACTCCTCTTCAGCAATCTCAACTACTAGGTTATTGGTTTGAGTTTCTGACAAAGTAGGCAAGTTAAGAGATTCTAGAAATCTTTCTGTTTGATTTTCATCTTCCAAATATGGCTGTGTATATAACTGTCTATAATATTTTTTAGAAGCAATTTCTGATTTAATTTTGATGCTTATTTCTTATTGCTGTTTTTTAAAATCACGGTATAAAGAAAATATTACACGTCATCATCGATGCACACATTTGTTGCAAATGCATGACAGAGATCAAATTCTGCCTTCAAAAATGTTGCAGATTCAGTCAGACTTCAGATGTAGAATTCTTGCTGCAGCCAGGGTCTGGCTGAGGGTCAGATTTACTACTAATTTCACAGATAATTTATTTTAATAGCTGACACTCCTGCATGCATTAATAGCAGTTATCCCTTTCAGACCACTAGATTTAGGGCAAAGAAAGTATTCAAATTAATCAGGCAACATGATGTAGCCAATTTACCTTGAAGTGCGTAATTGTGTTATATGGTAAAATAGCATTTGTGCTCAACGTGTGTGATCATTGCTGGTAGGAAGTGGTTATGCTAAGAATAGAGTAGAGTGTGTGAAGGATGAGAATTTTCTTGGCTTGTTGATTTATTTGGAATTTAATGATGCTTATTGGCAGTGCTGGTTAAAGAACATTTGGAGCCTGAGGCAAACCTCATGGTGCCCAATTAATCCCAAACTGGTATAAATGTATAGTAATAAAAATTAAAATACTGTGTATTCATAAACTGATGTAACCAAAAATAAAATATGATCAGTGATCTTTAAAAATGAGATGTAAGAACGTTCAAGGAATTGATATACATTCAAACTTTTAAAAGATTAAGAAATATATATGAAACCTTCTGATATTAGTTTAGTGTCAAAAATATACATTTTTGTGGAACATTTCTTTATATTCAGATTTTTAATTTAGATTAAATTATTTACAATGAAGTTCAAAATCAGGTTGTTCATGGGCATCTTCATTCGTCTTTGAAAATTGATTATTGTATTCCAAAAACTTACTACAACCCCAGATCAAGAAAGCTTGGGATGCTGTGCAAAATATAAATAAAAACAATGCAAAGATTTGCAAAACCAATAAGAATTCAATTCAAAATTTGATATACAAGTATTTTACTAATTCATGAATTAGCTCATTTTGAATTTGAAAAAAGGTTGGAATTGTAAGTGAGAAACAGCTAAAGGTACATGTTGAAACCAATTAGGTTAATGACAACAGGTTAGTAACACGTTGTTTCAAAACCTTCTAAAAAATGTGTTTACAAATTAAAGAGCAATTTGTGCGTAGTGTTCCTCAATGTAAAATTGTGAGGATTGAATATTTCATCATCTATAGTATATAATAATCTTGCACAGACATCTCTGAAAGGGACAGGGCTATAAAATCAATATTGTTTGTGATCTTGGGCCCTTCTGCAGCACTGCATTAAAACATGCATGATTCTGTCATGGAAATCATCACATGGACTCTGCATGGAACACATCCAGAAATCATGGTCTGTGAACATAGTTTACTGTGCCATCCACAAACGCAGATTAAAAACTCTATCACGCAGAGAGGAAGTCATATGTGAATATGATGCTGAAACGCTGATATCTTATCTGGACCAAAGCACATTTAGAATGAGCTAAGGCAAAGTTAAGGTCAGATTATCCAAAATTTTAAAAAACATCAAAAATACATTTGAACTCAAGAAGAGAAGGAACATCCTAATTGTTATCAACACTCAGTTCGAAATGATGATATTGGGGTGCATTAGTACCTTTGGAACTGGCAACTTGCACATCTGGACAGACACCATCTAAGCTAAAGGGTATGTTCAGGTTTTAGAGTAACATTTGCTCCAATCTAGATGACCTGAAGGCCTTGCATATTTCAACAAGACATTGCTAAACCACATGCGACCTCTATTAAAGCAGCATGGCTTTGTATTAAAAGAGCCCAAGTCCCGAGCTGGCCTGCTTGTAGTCCAGAGCTTTTACAATTTGAAAACATTTTGCACATCCTAAAATTCAAAACACAATAAAAAAGAAACCTACATATAAGAAACTTATATCAGACAAGAATGGGACACCATTCCACTCATTTTCCAATTACTGGTCTCCTCAATTCCCAAACATTTAACAGACTGTTGATAAAAGAAGACGGGATGGTATGCAGTGGTAAACATGGCCCTATTCCAAAGTCAAGTTGCTGCCATCAAATTCAAGATGAGCTGAAATCTCACTGTCAACATTTGATATGTTTTCTATGTAGTATTGTGAGTAAAATGTTGGTTTATGAGATTTGCGAAGAATCACATTCAGTTTTTATTTACATTTTACACATCATCTAAATATTTTTTGGCAATTATGGTTGTAAAATTAAAAATAGAATAATTAAAATCAATCTACGGATATTCTGTTTGCATATTTTACATTAGAGATTAACTGGATTAAGAATACTAACATCAGTTTATAGGAAAAATTAACAATGATGGCAATTGCTGTGAAGAAAAAGATTGCAGCCTGTTATCGTTTAAAACAACTATTCATATCTTCCAGATTGCAAACTATAATGGGTGAGATGTAGAACACACAAACGTACAGATTCCTTCAATAAAAAGAAATGTAACATACAAAGTACAACAACAGGTGAGCAAACAGCCCACTTTAATAGCTTGTACACAGTATGAGCTTCCAAATAAATTTTTTATTCAATTGAGTTTTATCTATATAGCGCCAAATTACAAAAAATGTCATCTCAAGTTATATAGTCCAACTCAAGCCAATTCAGGTTCAGTTCATTGTAATCACAATCCAATCAAATCCAATGAATTCAATTAAAAATCAATCCAATTCATTCATACAGAGCCAATTCAGTTTTCATTTTGGTGGTTGTGAGTTCCCAAGGAGGTCCATCAACACCTGCCACACATTTTGAAAGGTGGCGCTCCCCAGTAGATGTTGACCTTGGCTACCACCTTTATCGTCAACAAAAAAGACCAGCACAGTTTAGTGGCTAAATCTGTACGACTACATTTACTCAGAGCATTATGAAGAAATGTACTTTTAAGTTTAATTTTCTTGAGATTAGGAGTCAGCTATTTATTTTGTTTTATGCTGGATGTTTTTTCCTTGTGTGTGCTGTTGTACTTTCTTCATGTGTGCCACCACTGAGATTGTGTGATGAGTTTATCGGATAAGCTTTTTTATCTACTTGAATTTTCCTGGTTTAGGACTTTCAGTGTTGTTGCTATTTTTGTAATATTTCATCATTACCATCCCATCTAAATTATGTTAAAGTTGTTTGTTCATCATCTTGCCTGCTTCTCTGATGTGGTACATGTGGCTCTTCTTTAAACAGTCATATCTAAAATATTCAAGTGCAACATTATTGAATATGTAACTGAAATGCACCTATGTTGAAGTACACTATAACTGATAACGTGGTAATAACAGATGCAGGTAAAGTATATCTAATTCTATTTCTTTTTATGGTTATGTTATCATGTAATTTGCTTAATTTACAATGTGCAAGTATTTCTGTTTGTTCACACTGCTGAAACATACTGACATGTGTCAACAGATACTTAAGCTGGTTAGTAATGATGATAGATACACTTGTTGTCAAGCCAACAACACAATGAATTGTATAAAAACATATTAAATAAATCGTATAGCAATGATAAATGATTTGATGACTAATATTTGAATTTGGTTTATCATCAGGGTAACCTCAATGAGAGATGAGACTGCAGCAGTCTGTTTCTCCAGGGAGTTTCTAAGCAACCTTCAGTCTCATTTCATTCAGGTCAACGATCACTGAGTTATAAGTAGAACGGGGATAGGTTTGCAATATAAAACTAATATAAGTTAATGCCAAACATTAATATACCACTTCTCCTTTTAATCCGTTTCAACATTTAACTAAAAGCCATAGAAAAAGCTAACTCTGCAGCTGTATACGAGCACATCAGGAGAACATTTATCTTTTTGATAGACAGATCACTCATTATTTTCTTATTCAGGTCTATTTCAATAGTTTGAGACTCATCCACTACTTTGATTTTGATACATTATCCCTATTATCATGAATCAATGTACTTAGTAGTTGGACTGAGTATTTCAGTCAGCATTAAACTGACAGCAGTATCTAATATATGGAGTATATATGGAATACATGTAACAAACTCAGAGGAGCAAATCATTTTGAAGAAGACTTAGAAATGAAACCGTAATAAAGATATTTTCTTCTTGTTCGTTTGGTGCCTGTCCTTCTTGTTTCTTGTGTTCCATGCTTTATGTTTTCTTTGCATGTTTAAAACCTTCGCTGCTGCACTTGTAAAACAGATGTGTTAAAAACAACACATGATGTGTTCATTTTTAACACGTCCTGCATCCGATTAGGGACAACACATTTTGTCTAATTTGACACATTTGATACGTTTGTTCTTTTTACACATCTTTTGTGTCAATCAGGACAGCACACACTGCGTAAATTTTGACACAAAGATATGTGTAAATGTGCTGTGATGGAGATGGTTGAGTAGGTTTTCCAGGAAGCCCGGGACAGAGCTCCTGCTCTCACACCTGCTCCTCATCTGCGCTCATCAAGATGCCTTCTTAAGGATCTGCGGGAGCAACCAGCCCTTTTCAGATTGTTTCACTACATCAATGATAATTCGGCCGACTTCTGTGCTTCCTGTAAAGGATCTTACATCCACGTAATAACCTTGACTTTCTGTGTAAACAGTGCTGATTCTTTCATTGTTCTCCTCGCTCTGGATTGCCAAGTTAGGGATCTAGCAATCTACTGTGGATTCTGAGACACCTACCTGCTCACCAACCTACCTGCTTGCCCTCAGTATCACTGCACCACAGCCAGCATCCTCCCCTCCACTCTGGAACCCAACATGGACTCAGTAAGGACAGATCCACACCTTTACCTGGATAAATCACTCTCTCAGATCATCACTAACCATCTCCCTCTCCTCTCAGTTTCCCGTTCTCCTGGATCCTCTCTCTGGTTCACCACATCTCCTGCCTTTAAATAAACCTTGTCTTTTACCCAAATCTCCCAGTGTCAGCGTCTGCTCTTGGATCCTTTTTGTGAGTCAGCGAGGCATTAGCAATGACAATAGGTAGCAACACCCTGCAGCCCTGAACAGGATTAAGCAGACATAGAAAATTCATTTATGAATGAGTGTTTTGATGGATTAACTAGATTTAAACCATGTAAATTTCCATTATTGTTAATTTATTACCCATTGAATTTTAGGTCTTTCACAAAAGCATAAATATAAATAACAAGTAACACACAAGGCAAAACAGATAGAATCATAAATTGATATGTTTCAGAATTTATTGAAGCATTGTTCAACTCAATTTTTACGCTGCTTTGTATGGTTAATTACCAAATATTTAAAAACTGAATTTTTACACTCTGTAATCAACATACAGGGCAATAGAATCACAAATTAGCAAAGATAACAATCTCAAGCAATCATAAGCCATCTTAATGCCTTCAACATTCAGCAGTTCAGCACTGTAGCTGCACTGAAAAGTCTAAACACATTAACAATGCAGTGGACATCCAGTCTACAAAATTTTGTTCCTTTTATTCAAAACTAGCTCAAAGCTCATCATGATATCTAGAGGTTTCAGGGAATGTTATTAATTCACTCTTTGTTCAGCATAGGCATAGAAATGGTCAATCAAAAACATTAGATTATTCTAAGATTTAGGTAGAATTACTGTGTGCATGATATGATATTAATGCAACCACAGAAAGCACTGATCAAATTCTAAAACATTAATAATGTGGTTACAAGAACCTGAAATAAGATGGATATTGCTCTCTATATGAAGGGAATAAAGTTGTGTTGGATGATATGCTTATGATAAACTTCCATATTAGAGTAGAGGATCAGTAAATACACCACTAACAGGGAAGCAAGCAAATCTACCAAACCAGGCGTTTCCAAAAACACCTGGGACATTTGAACATTTTTTTAACAGTGGGGGAGTCTTTGGTAATCCAGGCTCTGCATTGCATATCTTCTCCATGCCTATCTTTGTGGCCGAAAGATTGTCAGCTGAGGGTTGTAGCCTTTGGGTCAACGTAACCCTCTTGTTTGTACTGCTAGTATTTTCATTCTCTGTGATATCAGGCCTCTCAGTTTCATCACAGTCACTAGTGACTTTCCGTTTCATGTAGCATCTTTGTCCTTCTTCAAGATTACACCTAAGATTGCGCAGTTTAGTTTAAAGGAATCCACAGGGAGAGACTGGATCATAGTAATGCTTCAACACTTTTGTGTATTCTTTAAAGATGTGTAGGTCATAGGCAATCATACAGTATTTGACATTTTCTCAGTAATCTTTAAATTGAAAAATAATTAAATTTGTGGTTTTGGGCTAAACGCAAGAAAATATACACTGAAAGCCCACAAAAGTTGACTGTCAGACAAACCACATCCTATTCAAGGACCCAGGCAGCAGAGTTTGACAAAATAAGCTCCTTGTGCCTGCTCCATCGGCCATACTAACCTACCAGGACCGGTCCAGCAGTGCCATGACAACCAAAATAGGATCCTTCCCAAAGTTATGGTTAGTGTTTAGAGATGAAATATTATTTGCCGTAAACCCAGGGCCAATTCTAGCCATTTTGGTGCCCTAGGTGAAATTATGGTTTAGATTTTGATGGGTCATTTCTTTTAGTGACACTGAGGTCAATTCAAGTGAGAACTCCTAAGGAGCACTGTGAGACTGATTCAGATTAATTATAAAATCAACCTTCTATTGAGGTTTTCTTTTTGCCCTTAATTTGAACAGAATTCAATTGCTTAACCACAGGTTTTCTTACTGCTCTAAAATTTGAACGTTATCCCTCAAGGCATGGGAAACTCAGTTGGCAGCTTTGTGTTACTTTGATCCTTGATGTCATTAAATCTTGTAAGTATGAATATATTCTTAACCGTTACATAGCAAGAGTAGCAACTATGTCAAAAAATGTTCACTATAACAGCTTTTTAACATTTGACATTAGATATGATTTACAGAAAGCAGTAAAGATTCAAAACCGCATGTTAATCTTTAATTTTTCATTTATTTTGGTCATCTTAAATAGTAACACAACTTTAGGGGGCAAAGTTATGTCCTACAGTAGAAAATTCCCCCACAGTCACATCCCGAACAGAGCAAAGATATCAATTTTCAATAAACACGTAAGCAGAAAAGTTTAGAAGATTATAACTTATTACAGTAAAGTAACAATATCTCGCTTGGGAGTAAAATATTTGGGAGGCATTGCCAACTTGCCACGGTCTTAAACTGCTGATAGCAGCAGAGTAGATATAAGCTTCTAGTTTGAAGTGGTGCCAGCAAAGAACACCATCACAGACTGTGGCATACACACAAACAATCTTCTCAAACAATGTGATTACTGGCTGCTGAGCATGTACTGTAGTGGGACTGTTCCAAGAGAGGTAGCAGCTAGTATTTCTGCAGTAAAGCAGAAGTGAGCAGTGCAGCAACAAATTAACAGAGCCGATGTGGCCAGGCCATTACTGGTGTAAAGAGACCACTTTACTGTAAAAAGTGCACTGAATTTTCAGCGTACTGTATAGCAGAGAGTAGTCATATGTTATCAAATAATTGGATTTGAGTTATGTCATAGCTTTTGTTAAATTAAAAATGTAATTACATTTTGTTCACATACTTGAGGTTTTGGTCAAATTGAAATTTTTAATTGATCTAAAAACTTATTAAGATTAAAGCAACACTGCTGTTGATCATCAAAATGTTTCATTGCAGTATTCAGATAAAAAGAAAATATATTCTAAAATGTCTTGGCAGGTCCATTACCATTTATGAAATTTGTACAGTATATGCATAGTAGGCACAGGACAAGACTGAAAGGCCCGGAACCTCAAATGATGTGTGCGTTATGAGTGTGCAAAAACATTCCCATGAAATGTGTAGAATTGACCTAGTTGTACTTAGAAATGTGCAGGAATATGAGCACGGCTCTGACCATGTTAATGCACAGAATCTAGCTGTAGCACAGAGAAACTGCGACGGCCGTCCCAGCGTGCAACCTTAACATTCCCATCCACTTATTTTTTCAAACGATTAATTAATCAAATAATAATTGTGTTTAATTAGAAAAACAGATGTGCAACCTAATTGGTGTCAAAACTTACAAAAGACATCTTGGATGTCATTAGAAAATTTTGTAAACCACGCGCTCTACACTGAGCACATCTTCAGAGAACGCACTGATCTACTTTGGGAGAGCATAAAGTGACTTCTGAGCAGAAACTGTTTCCCTAATCCCTGATGTTAATAGATTAGGTCTTAGAACCTCTCACAGCATCTACTGCATGTTCAATATAACCTTATTAGAGTTAACAAGTTGTCAATGTCACAGAGGAAATACTCACTTCACAAAAGCTATTCCCGTGCCTATCCAAGTGGGTTTAGGGTCCACTGACACTTTCCAGCGCCAGACAGGGTACAGATTTGGCATTTCCAAACCATTACTGAACTTGGTTATGACATCCTGTAATAGTCCTGCACTGGTTGACTGTTTTTTGGATGTTCTGTCCTCTCACCCATTGGTTGGGCTGGGTGGATTCTGGGCTTCAGCTCTCCTGCTGCCACACCTGTTACTCATCACCCTCATCACTGGAGCAGCTCTTAAGGACTAGTGTGTGCGCCTAGTCTCTGCCAGATTGTCAGTTTCCACAGCGTAGTAATCAGGCTGCTTCACAACACTTCCCGAAGGCACTTCTTTGTGCCATCGCACATTTTCTGGTACTGAGTTTTATATCAAACCATTTTTTATTTTTGATAGTTCCTCTGATCCTATGGCATTAACCACACTCCTTATTCTTGAGCAACATTTATTCTCTACCATTTGTTTTTTGTCCTATTAACCCCATATTTCAGGGAGAACATTCCAATGTGATTTCCAAATTAATGTTATTTTTACCCTATAGGTAATTGAGGGCTTTTTTTCTGAGCAAATGATGAAAGACACATGCACAGTGGTTTGAAACGTGGGATTTATCATCTCATTTCTTATTAATGTGCACGTTACTGGCCTGAGTGTGTCTCATGAACTATACTGACAACTGGTTTCACAAGAGAAGAGCCTTGTTACAGAAGGCTCTAACTCCCATTCAACTTTTAGAGACTCTAGGAACCACAAGTAAGCCTGCCGTCTAAGAGCAAAGTGCTCTGTTAGAAAAACACCAAACTTTGAGATATTTAAAATGCAGGCAAGCTTGGTCATTGAGAACTTTGAGTGAGGAGAACAATTCCAATTAGTTTTCTAAATTTAACATGGAACCAATGAAGAGAAGCTAAAATTGGAGAAATAAGATCTCAGAGCCCCCTCTGCAGAGTTTCGGAGCAAGTCGAGGCTCTTCAGAGAAGATTGGGGGCAGTCCAATGATGAGGAATTTTTATAGTCCAATTCTGTCGAAATAAATGCTTGGACTAGTTTTCAGCATCACTCTGAGATGATGAATACTGGCAATATGAAAGAAGGCAGTCCTAGTAATCTGATATACATGTGAGTCAACAGACAGATTTTGGTCCAAAATAAACCATTACTTTGTTAATTGAATGCTTTTTAGCTGCACTGTGACATTTTGTAACTTGGATAACCTGTAGTTGTGTTTATAAGGTATATCATAAGGCTCTCGTCATTGCAATAAAGCCATGAAACATTATGTGTGTTCATTCCTATGATCTGTCTGATTGAACATCATGTACCGCTCCCGGTGGCTTAACATTGTATGTGCAATTGCGTATTTTCATGTTTTTTTCTTTTTTCATGTTAATATATGCCAAACACCACAGTTTCCCTTTCAGGATCAGTAAAGTAACTATAGAGAGAGAGCTTGAACATTATTAACATGACTGGGGGAATGGCTTCATTATGTTTGCATATATTGCTTTAAATTGCACACTAGTGGCCCAAGTTTTGATGTGTGTATCGTGCTGATACACAACTTATGATATAAACTCAAGTTGGTTGTACAACTGCCAACATGACAGTGAGTCCTCAGCCAACTTACTAATATACAAAAACTAACTGTTCACCAGTGTTCTTTTAAAGTCATCCTGGGAGAAGTTCTTCAGGGGTCCATTCTTGTTTAGGATCTGACTACAGTTTAAGCTGATTAGTTACATTTCTGTCAAATTTGAACAGCAAATTTCTTTTTCCCTGGCTCCGCTTAGCAGTTGTCATGGTAGGGAGAAGCTGTCAACCCCAAGAGAAGCACACCCTGAAGCAAGAGGGGGGTGAAAGTAAGAGGTGGAGCGAGAGGCTGCTAACTTCCCCACTCCCCATCTCTGAAACAATCTGGTCGGATGAGTTTTATGTTTATGCATTTGGCACACACTTTTATCCAAAGCGCCTTACAAATGGGGATATAACATTACAGCTAACGTCAAAGCTAACAGTAAGCTACTATAGTATTTAAGATAGATAGTTTTGTTTCAATAGGGTGAAGAGGCCAGCTGTTGTGTTCCCAAGTGATATTTTTACTAAAGGATGTTTCACACATTTTAATAAGACCTCAGGAAATTGTGCAAGAGATAATACTTCACCTTTAAACCAATGCTGTTCCTTTAATCCAATATTGTTCAAGCCTCTGTAATTCATCAAATACAGCACTTAGTTCCACCAGGACAACCTAAGACACAATGTTACTATCACAGGCTGTAAGGGGATCATTTGCAACTTTCACGAGGGCTGTCTTAGTGCCATGATAAGCTCTGAATCACTTCAGGCTGAGTTGGAACAATTTTCTCAAGAGTTTTAGAAAAAAAGGAGATATTCAAGATGAGTCTACACTTAGCTTGTAGGCCCGGATCAAGAATAGGTTTTCTAAGTAAAGGTTTAATTACAGCAACCTTAAAAGCCAGCAGTACATAGTCTGTCAATAATGTTAAATCCAATCTAGAGGTAGTAATTCAAGGAAAATCCTCCTTGAACAGTCTGGCTGGGATAGAGACTTAAAAGTATAAACCTAAATCAGGTTTCACAGACACTTTTACAGCTTCTGCACTTGATGATAAATCAGTGACAACAGTGGGAAGGATGCAATGTATTTATTCAAATAAACCATTTTTTGGGGGGGGGGGGGGGGGGGTTGTGAAGAAACTCATGTTATCGCCACTTTTGGGAATGAATAGGAATACATGATATTTTGTGAGTTTCTCTCAGGTCATTGTGGGGGAATTTTGTCCCATTCTCCTTTACATTCCTTCAGTTCATTGTGGTATATGGGTATTTGTTTATGCAAAACTCTCCTAAAGGTGTCATATTATGCCCTTTTTAAAAATCTGACAATTTTCTGAGGTCCTATTAAGATGTATAAGACAGGCTTTAGTCAAAATTCTTGTTGATTTAAGCTCACTAGCTCTTGTCTGATCCCCACTGAAACACCCCTGCTGCAGCTCTCTGTTTTCGGGGTGGCATCTTAGCAAGTAATCAACTCTGCCCTTTTGGTGAGGTCAGCAGCAACTCTCATTGTAAAATGTAGGACTCCAATTGTTTGGAAATGGTCTCAAAGCCCTTTCCAGATTGATGAGCAGCAACAATTGCTTGTCTAAGATTATTGTTGATGTCTTTCCTCACTGTGTTAAGATACACACGAACGCTCCAGACCAGCAAACTGTAAAATTCAAAGCTTTTATTGGTGCTTGCACTCAGTGATGATCAGTTAATCAATTGCATTTGATTGGCAGTACTTTGCTGCTTCTTGAGCTGCAGTCATGCATTGGTTATTGTAAGAGCATATGACAAAATCAGTGCCATAACAGTTTATTTTCTCACCCAAGTCGACAGTCTGCAACTGAGAAAATTACATACGCTGCAGGAATAGCTCTATGAGGAGCCATATATGAAGTACATCAGTAATACACGACATAAATGTGCCATCTCAACACTCCTTAGTTTTTACACACACAGCTTCTGCATTTTGGCTTAGTGTTTGATTAGTAATGACACAGCATGTTGAATTGGACTTGTGTCTTGGTTGTAAAAGATACAGTGACTGGATGTAGTAATAAGATTGCCACTTCTCATGTGGTTGACCTAGGTTTGAATCCTGACCCCTGCATGAAGACTACTACCTGCAGTAGGGATCCTTAAGCAAGACCACCTTATGCCACCTGCCTAGCTGGGATATGAGTGTAAGTCGCTTTGGATAAAAACGTCTGCAGAATGCATAAACATAAAAGATTAAATATCAAAAGAATAGAAACATCACCCAGGGAGTTATAGAGCCATAGAATTCTAAACCTATAAGTCCTTTTAAATATCAGGGTGAGCAGATCTGACACCACGATTAAAAACCCGGTTTTAACAATTAAAAACACAGAAATCCAAGAGTAAAAAAAAAATCCCTATTGAAAGTCCTTAAGACCACTGTCGTGGTCGGATCAGGCCGCTAGGGGCGCCACTCAGCTCCTCTTCCCGGTCCATTCTCCCTCCGTTTCTCCCGGTCTCTGCGCTCATCTGGTGGCAGGAGGAGGTAAAAGACAGACGGCATTCTTCTGTCGGCAAGAGTAACTTCCCAATCCATTCCTGGCCCCGCAGCTAGCCCCCTGTGTCCGTTTAGTAAATCTAATAATGTAAATGTATTGCTGACACAATATTACAATATGCTCACGGCCCAGGCTGGAGTTTCCTTGCCTAGGATGCTGCTCGGAGCGCCACTCCTCCCAGCCTACACATTCAGTTCTGTGTCCTGTTCTTCTCATGCAAGCAGTCCACAACTGTGCCTCGGTTTGGCTTTGAGTCTTTCTGAGGCCTTCATGTACAACTGGAAAAATTTCACTTCACACTCAAATGAAAATACAATATAAAAGGCATTTTAAAATCCATACGATAAATAAAAACCATACGAAGTAAAACATGCAAAGAAAACCATGCAGTATTTTTGGTCCCGTCACAGACTCATTTGCAAAACTTGGTACAAGTGATTTTTCTTCTTTTATAAGTTCTGATACATCTTAGAAGTGAAAAAAAAAATGTACTTCCTTTTTTATATGGCTGAATGTCATCTATACACCAGCACCTTTTTTAACAAATAACAAAAGTAATTTAGTAGGGATTCTTATTCATATTTTTAGGTTGTCATGTCCATTAAATATGCAATGACTCATCTGGCATTAGGGCCATATACTATTTTACTTTCTTAAGTTTCAGCAGAGCTAATGTGGAATGGTGGGGAGTGTGCTACGGTGGAGAAAGGGTCCAATATCCTAGAACTGGCTGGCTGAAGAACAGTTTATGATTGGCAATAACAGTAACTTTAATTGCTGACAAGAGAAAACAATGGCAGTGGACCTCCGGGAGAATAAAATCCACAAAGCAAGACTCCAAAACCATCTGAGGAGAAGGGAGCAAGGTAATCACAAATGAGCAACAGATGAGAGCTATCATTAAACTAAAACCAGGTGAGAAAAATGCAAAGCTGAGTGACACTTTCACAAGAAAACAAAAGATAAGGCTAAGCAGAAAGCAGAATCTTTGCAAAGCAATGACCACAAGTGAACAAGACCAAAACTGCGAAAACTTAACAAAACATACTGTTAGAAAACTATAGCTTATGATAATATGTCTGATCAGTTAACTCAGTCAAACAGTCTGGGGATATTGGGCTTTTTGGAGGGTGGCAGGCCCCAAACTCCATGAAAATGTCCCCATTATTTCTCTCTCTTGGCAAAAAAACAGAGGTATTCATCAAACACCTTTCCTCCAAGAACATACACACCTTATGTACACTTTTATGTTTCGGTTTTTCACACCAAAGGACCTCAAAGGAATACATTCACAAATGTCTTCACTCGTCTTTCAATTTTAGTAAAAGAAAAATTAGGTATTACATAGTTAGTGTTACCATTCTAGGGCACCAGATTTAAGGTTGTTAGGATGGTCATTTGCATTCTCATTCCTCGTTCATCTACAAGTTTTTACTAATAAGAGCCTTGAAATTTAGCCTATATTTCCACCATTTTCAAAGCTCACTTTTGAATGATTCGCTGTCCTACGTTTGGGAAAAGTGCAGTGTTGAAACCCAGTTGTATTTCCCATGATATGAAGGTAACTGAAACACTGAAGATGTAATACATAGAGTAATTTTCTCAAAGCCGTAAGCTTGGTGACATATAAAGAATTATCCAGGCTGGGGAGCTCATGAGCTAGTTGTGAGTCTCAAATGTTTCTGCTTACCCTTCCATGTTTGTACTTTATTCAATGAAAAAGTTACCAATTGGGAAAATAAAGTAAGGAGAATTTGAAGCTGTTGGTGAGAAACATTAGGTTTCAACACAATCAAATTGCCCTAAAAATTATGTGATGTAATGTTACTGACTATCCAGTAATCGATTTTTGATTATCGTAATCTCAAATGACAAAAATTTCATCTGCATCAGGAAGTCTACATAAGGATAACTTAATCAATTTACAAAAAATGTACTTGTATGTATGCAATGCATGTTTCCTGAACACATGTGCCTTGTAAAAAGCTGAAGAGCGTTGTGGAAAAAAAGGTGTCTGTTGTGTTGGCTGAAATAGAAATGAGAAAGAAAACAGTGCAAATATTCAAACCAGACCAAATAACACAAATAAAAGGATGCCAACTCACACTAACAGCTTGGGAAATATATTGCAGAAGCACAAAATGCATCTTGTTACGGATAAAGTCAAATAATGCCAAGAAATGCGGAAAAGACAAGAAAATAAAAATAAACACATAATTCCATTTGTTACATGTGGACCATATAAAGCCAGTTTGGACTATAAACAGAACTTTTACTAAATGTTGTAAAAAAGATTTCAACCAAACAGAGTTTTGGATCAAAAGATGGATCTATCTGCTGTCTCTCATGCTAAAAAGCTTGTCATCCTGAACTGAAACTATTGTACACTTATTACACTGTCCCTGCAGAGACTGCTGGTTCAACACTTTGAGACAGGTTTAACAATTACAGTGTCACGGTTTTGGGACCTATCAATGTTTCATTCCCAGATTAATTCACTCTGGTCCTTGTTCATCAACGGCTACTCACCGCGTTGTGCCTCCCCACTGACAGCGTTACATACTCTTTCCCCACCCGTCAGCTCTCTTGTATCCATTCTTCTAATCATTCGAGCAACAGACTGGCAACATGTTTGGGTTTTTCTAAACACTGTGATTGCTGCATTAAAAAAAAGTCCCTCTTTTTTGGTTAAAGGACATTATGACATGTAAAAATGTCAGCCAAATAACATGAAAAGATGTTAGTCTTATGTTTATGTCTCTTTACATGATATTAACTTTGTATCTGTTTAGTTTGTTACTGAAGAGGTACTTTCACTCTCTGCTGAACAGGGAGATGTCTGTTCCCTCCCCTTAAAACGTATAACAGTTTGTACACACACACATATTGCATGTTTTAGGGAAAAGGCCCCATTTAATTTCAAACTACCTAGTTTTGGTTGATCTTGAAAGCATACATCCTAAAACACCCTACAATATTATATGTTAAATTTCCATCCATCCATTCATTTTCTATACCCGCTTAATCCGTCGGTCAGATGCCAGCAGTCATTGGGCTAGAGGCGGAGTACATCCTGGACAGGTCGCCAGTCCATCACAGGGCCACACAGAGAGAAACTAGACCTAAAAACCACACATACACTCACACTCACTCCTAAGGACAATTTTAGAGACACCCATTAACCTAACATGCTTCTTTTTGGACGTTTGGACATGTTTTTAGACATCAGGTTCGGGCATCTACAACACTGTCATGGCAAACTAATATGTTCAGCTCTTCCTGTCAACCACGTAAAGTCCTTTCCTATGCTCCTTGTGGACCAAAAATGATGCTTCAAATTTGTCAGGATAGACACTGAAGAATGGCAAAATTTCAAGGGGAATTCCCTACTAAAGTTACAAAGAAAGCAGATGAGATGAGGGTAAGGAAGCTCTCAGGCTCTTTGTTTATATCAGACACTCATTACAGCTAGATTTACGAAGAAGAGAAAGAGAAGACAGAAGAGGAAACGGAAGAGTGGAGGAGGGGAATCTGGTAACCCCTTCTCCCAACTTGTAACATAGACTACAATCAGACTGCATGTCAAATGTGGCCCAAATCCAAATCATATGTGACTCTGATTTGATTTTTCATGTTTGTGTGAACAGCACAAATCACATGGAATCCGATTTATTCAATTTCGATTTGAGCCTCTTTAGTATGTGCTCATAAATCGGATACAGATTAGATATTTTGCAGAGCAACCTTAGTCTGTACGGTCAAATCGGAATTCAAGGGAATTCATGTTTTCTGTGTCACTCTCGATCAACATGTCTGTGCGTCTGTCAAACGTGATGGACGAGAGCACAGAGGTTAGCCTGTGAAAAACCAGTGAGGGCTTTGTTTTTTGCTTTTGCGTGTCATGACACCTATGGTGAGCTGTTCACACTGAAATCTGAAATTGGCCACATTAAAAAGAGTAATGTGAACAGGCCAATGAAGAATCAGATCTGAGCAGTAAATCGGAATTGAGCATTAATATTGAGATATATATTATATATGTACATACTGTATATATTTATCAATATTATCTGTGGCTGGGTGTTTAGAGAAGTGGTATTGGTTTATGTTTATTCTTTGAGTGTTGCAGCCAAGCACCTTAAAACTTGATGGTGGCACCAAGTGCATCCAAATTGTGTTAAGCTTGCCACCAGTATTTGTTTAAAGGTTGCTGGACCTGCACAGAGGTGACAAACTGGATCCTCTCCAAACTAGAGCTGGAGATTGTTTGAAGGGTAGAACATCAGGTGGCTCTGATGATGAAGCTTATTCCATTGCTTCCATGCTCAACAGGTCACTCCATTTGATCTTACGTTGTTCCACTCCATCCCACTTCATCCACTGGTCTTGCGAGACTGCTCTGGTACACCTGGTTGTTTCCACCACCATCAGTTGCAGGCATTCCTGTGGTGTAGCCCTTTTCCAATTGATGGGTGATATATCCAACCCAAGTCCAAGTCCTTGGTGCAACAGCTCTTATGATGGTATCTCTGGACTTTATGAGTGTCATATCTAGTCTTCCTATGGCACATTTGTATTCCTCCACAAGGCTTGATAATGGTAAGGAGAGGGCTCCATTCTAATATAGCCATACACTGCTAAGGCATCTTGGTAAACCTGTGCACTCACCAGTCTCTCCAATCTTTTGGCATGGGGCAGCATGATCTTGTAGATGGTGTGTGGCCACATGAAGCAGGGAAGAAAACGAAAACTCAAAACACCAGAGCTTCAGCTTCCCAGGTAGAGCAGTCCTGTTGATCCTTTTAAGGCCACTGATGTTAGCTTGCCTAATTTGTTTTACCTGTTTGGAGTCTTTGAAGCCTGCTGTATCCCAGGTTTCTCATAAGCTTCTCCAAGACCGTTGGTTTTGGTACACCAATAATGGAGAATCTCTTGTTGGTAACACAGCCTTTGATGATGGAGATGCTGCAGGAGATCAATCTGGTGGAACTTCTTGCTTCTCGTCCCAAATCTCTCTACACCGTAGGTACAGATGATCCCCCCTGTCTTTTCTAATTTCCTTTGCACATCTCCTTTCTGACCTGCTAGTAGCTGGACAAGGTCTAAGTTAATGGTTTTCCATTCTTTCTTTTGGCATGATCTGGACCAGAGGATCTCAGGCTTTCTTCCACCTATCATTCGTTCTTCTGCTGTCTCTGGTTAGATGGACTCTGGGTTTTCAAGAACTGGTGGTGAAAAAGATGGTTGAGGTTTGACTGAGTTTCTGATACCCTGTGGAGTGTGGTGCTTTTTCTGCCACTAGGCTTCACCCGACTGATTTGCCCGACCTATGATAAAGTAGCAGTCAATGCAGGGCCCCTTGCTATGCTCTGCCAGGCACTTTTTCTTGCCCTGATTGACCTTGAGCCCAATTCAGGGGAAAATGTCCTTAAACAGCCTGGTTGAGGTGTTATAATTGGTTTTGTTCTTAGACATTATGTATTCATATTCTGTATGTCACTAAACAATCTATGTTTCTATTTTGTACCTGTCCGCTCTGCTCATACAACACAATGTATGTCCAAGACTTTAGGATGACATAGCAGAACGAAATAACTGGGTCAGATAAAGCGTCACAATTTATATAGATAGGTCTGGTTCATTAGATACATGCCAAAAACAACACTCACACACACATGTTGTTTATCACATCCAAAGAACATGACGAAAACAGTAGTAAGCTGGCTCATGTCACTAAAAACTGGCCAATTGTATTCTGTCAAGTGTAAGTACAACCTCTGTGAGATAAAGGTGAACATAAATATGAAATGTTTCCCCATCGTGGCAGATTTCCTGCGAGAACTTTGTCACTCCAAGTCCAGTGCTGCCATATACTCTACATGTGACCACTAATAAACACTTTGTTTAACTTAAGATTGCTCCAGCTTGTTCTTGGGCTTCCCATGAAAGAATCGGCTAACAGGGTAAGAACTAAAGTACAAGTTGATGGTTTAAATGAACTCAGGTGCATGGCCCACTGCACTTTCAGCCATAGGCCTTTGTGGGATGTGAGTGCAACACATAACAATAGTACAACAGCACTTTACTAAAACTCTTTTGTTTTAGATGTTTAAAATCGGTATGTCTTGTTACTCTTCAAACACCAAGCCTGTATGCAATACAATTTTTATAATTGAGGCAGAAAAATGCATGCTTAATCAAAGCTTTAAGGGACCCGGGGACCTACATGTTTTTAAACAGCTTGAGAGGCACAACTCCCAGCAGATCAACAAATGTCTCCAACCATATCAAATGCTTTCTTTTGTAATGGAATGCTCAAATATTATATAACTGGCTATCAAGTAACAAAGGACACATTTCCGGAACACACTGCATCTACCCTTAAGGCAGCTCATGGTGCAAGGTTCCATTTTTGTGCTTTTCAAACCCATACCCATGTGGAAAATGAAGGATCTTGAAGCCGGCCAAAGGGTAATCCCCACCTCCCAGACAAGTGGGATAATTAGGCTTGCAAGTCTTCAGGCAGAGCTGCTACTCTACCTGGGAAAAGCTTTTTTCACGCCTGTCAGTCGGTTGCTGTGAGACCCAGTGACTGCTGAGAGGTGGGGGAGGAAGGGAGGGCCGTCTAATCAGGAGACCATGGGTGACGGGAGACAAGTGCGTGCTCCGAATAATGCCAGGTTCAGTGTGAGTGTGCTCTGCTGTCACAGTCTGGAGAAAAATGTGGGTGTTAGAGTCATTTTGGAAAAGGATTTAGTGTGGTTTAGTGAAAGAAAATGAATTTCAAAAATAAGAAAAAGTTAAGGGTGATAGAAAGAGAGAGAAGACAAGGAGAAAGAGAAGAAGAGAGAATCTTTCTTGAGCTCCCCTACTTTCTCACAGTCTGTTGCGATGTGTTTTATTAAAGCTCAAGAAGCAAATGTAGAGGAAAAGATGGCAACGTATTTAAGAATCTGCGTGTTTTCACTTTAAACAGCAGATAAATGTCTCTCCCTGGTCAAATCAGCAAGTGTGGCTGCCAACATCAAGTCTAAACACTGATCTTCGACTCCAAAACCTTGATAAAAAACAAGCTGAGCAATGAAGAGATGTAAGGTTTTCCTTTTGTTTGCCTACACCAGGCCTGCATCTTGTCTCCATCTTGTGGATGTTTAAGGAATGAAAGAATGGAAGGTTTCTATTGTGCAGCATATCAGTTCTAAGAAAAGAAAAAAAAGAAAAAGAGCTTTGGATAAAGCAGTACTATGTTGGTTCTTGTGTTGGTAAGAAAGCATGGTCAAAACATAGAATGAAATGTTGATTTAAGTTAGACCTATGTTGTTACTCTTAGACCTATTTAGATCTTATTCAAAGGATAGGTTTAATGTTCTGTCATCATTTTCCTCCAAAACCTCCACCAGAGGGAGAGGTTCTCCTAGATTCAGGTTGTTGTTGGTTTTGGCCCAGCATGCCTTTGCTTTCCAGAAAGTCGAGTCATTCCCTCTCATGTAGTTTTACAATACTCCATGAGTTTTAAACTGCGCAGATTATAAACACAAGAGCCATACGTCACAGCCAGATTTAGCACGTATCCCATAACACATTATATTAAAGAGGAATGTGGCATACGAACACTAAAGATTCACTCACATTCTCAGTGTATGTTGAGGATGGTGGATACTCAGATTTTTATTCAGTTCCTTGTCCAGAAATGATAAGTAGAGCTTTCTCCACACTCACATAAACAAGGTTCCCACACGCTTAACTTTTTCCACTGCAGCAGCAGAGAAGCCAGTTTATGACCCTGTCACAACCACTTGCACTCTTTCTTTTTCTCACGACCTGACTTTTCTTCCTTTCAGTGATTAATTTTGGTTCATGCAGCCTTCAAAGTGTTATAGGCCAGCAGTCTGTTTTTTTTGTGAAATACCATAGAGCCAGACTGCCAGGAACCCCATCGTGGCAGACCAGACCAGTCAGCGAGGACTTACACGCTCCTCCTATTGAAACAACAAACTCTTACCATAAAACACCTGTCACCACCACACACACACAAACGCACACACGACCCCGCTTCTTTCTTCTGTCTCTCACCATTCCCTTACCTATTTTTGCCCAGCGTTTTTCTGTTCTTTCTTTTGAACGTTAAAAAAATTTGTGTCTCTGTTCATCTTTTCGTGTAGCGTGTTGCACCTACTTTGTATGTCTCAACCATGTGAAAACTGTAATATGGTGCTGATACAGTACACTGGTGTATCAGTAATAACCCAGTTGAAGCATATCTTATAGGCAATAAAGTATATTCACTTTATATACAACTATGTGATAATCATAATTTTATTTAATCAACATTTTTTAATTGCAGCTTTACTTTCAATTACTTTCTACAATTTTAGACATTTCCATCTTCCATTTCAGTTTATATATAGTCTACTACCTGAATAAATTAAGCATTCATTATTTTGTCTCCATTGTCAGACCTTGAGCTCCCACAGTGTCCTGACATGGTTTCCATTTGTAAATTGATAGCTGTGAATAATGTTGGCCAGAAAAGAGAACTAAAAGCCTGTTTGATCACCTTACTTAAATAGATTCTAGCCAAGACTTACAAACAAAGACCAATCTAACATTGTCTCTGAATTTGTTGTGTTACTAAGGACAGCTGTTCTTTTCACATGTATTTACTTCCATACCAAGAGTTCTGCAACACTTATCCATGAAGTTGGAGCAAAAGCCCTTTAGCTTAGCTTGGTTATGAAGCATAATACCTCAAATTAACATGTAATCCTGTGATTTGATATGGGTTATGTCATGTGACTTTCTAGAGTCCTTTCATAGAGACTGACTAGCCTTAAGCTAATTGGCTGCTGTAGCTTTATATTTACTGTACTGGACAGAAAGTAAGACACAATAATTTTGCCAGCTTCCCTCTATTTTGTTACTTAGTTACTTCCCTTGGAATTTGTTCACTATGCACTATTATGCTGTGTAAATTGTATCAACTTGGCAAAATAAAACCCTCTGAAGCTTATGACCATGCTCGTAAGCTGCAACTCCTTCACTTCTTATCTTAGCCATTTTGTGGTTTCTGCATTGACTCACATCTCAAACTGTTGTGGGCTTTTTTCTTTCTTTCTTGTATATTGGTGTTACGAAAGCGGATGTAGCAATATATAGTTAAAGCTACTGGTATATTATAGATAAAGTTATTCTTCAAGTAACAAGTCTGATCCCACTAACTGCTTTGGAACTGATTGAGTTAGCTTGTAATGTTTGCTATTTTAGATGCTGGTGGAAACTTTCAGCAAAAGTGCTTACATTTTTATTTCATTTTTGTGAGCCTTTACCAAACCAGAGATAGTCTTATCTATGAGATGAAAATGTCTGGGACACACTGTGCCGATGACAATCACAGTTTTGATAGGTCACAGACATATAAATTCATAACAATAACATAACATGTAAAAGAAAGTGTGGAGGCCATTACAAAATCTTGAAACACAGCAGTTATCAATTTGATAGTGGCAATATGAATCAATCAAAATAGCATAATCACTTTACCAAGTCATAAAATCGCCTAAAATCGCTTTGAATTAATTTAGTGAGATCAACTCATTTAAACTGTTTTGCAATTGATTACAAACAATGAGAGAAATATGGATTATTGCAGCTTGTTCCAGCTCATTACATGTTGTGGAACAAGATGGAGAATTTCTGCAAGCCAAGACTGTAACTTCTTGTACTTTTTTTAAAGGACACAGATCCATAGATATGAACAGAGCAGAGCAAGAATACCTAATCTAATTACCAAAATGCCAGCGAATGAATATGTGGGCAGATAACATAGGCTGTCCTATGAGCAACAATAAGTTAAACATAACATACAATGTTGGATCAAAGATTTAAAATGAAATTGGATTATTTAGGGAATAATATCTTGAAGTTTCTGGGTGAAATATTGTTTTGCCAGGACCCACTAGCTCAGTGAGTCCCAATCTGTGTCAAAAGATGGTGTAGATTTAGTTACATTACAGAGACAGACAGATTAATCGGGGGGGATGCTTACAGTGTGTACAACTCATATGAATCTCTCCCATTTTAGAATGGTTTGTATTGTAGCAATTACATTAAGAAACTGATTAAATCTACCAAATCACCACATGATGTGCAGTTTTCATACAAAGAGGAACATTGCATCCAAGCATGGGACCATGAACACCTAACATCTGTCACATGGCAGTCAGAATGTGGTATGCGGAAGGGCATCTAACATCAGCATGTCAGGAAATTTGATCAGTTTCTGAAAGATATGTCATTACTTTCTAGATCCGAAGATCTTTATGTTAAATATAGCAGTCCAATACATATAATATATATTTATAGAATGCTCAGTGGTAAGGTTTTGACAAAACTGATTTTTTTAAAAGGATCATAAAAAGCACATTAATGAAGAAAACGAAAGGAGGAAAGATGCCAGTTGCTAGAACTTTACAAGGATAACACAATTCTGACTATGAAAACCTCTGCCTATCACATTTCTTTCATCAAAATAGATCTCTGTGTGACTAGAAACCTGTGGCTTAAAAAAAGAAGAATGAGAAAGCAGAGAAGAAGGAAGAGGCCAAACCTTACATGTGCTGTTTTTAAAACAATAATCCTTCTTTCAGCCTTAGCCGTTCTTTCCAAGTGATCATATCCGTATTATTTTCATGTTAGAAACCATGTGGCTAGAAAAAGTAGTCAGACCAACTTGACTCAATATGAAGTCTTCGAGTAAAGCAATCAAAATATACCTTTAAATACCATGGAAACACATTTTCTCACACTACCACAGACACTGACAAAGAGAGGTGTGTTCACTCTCGCTGACAACTGCCATTATCTTAATATTTATTTAATACACTCCACTTTAATTTGCTGTTCTGGCACCTACACTGGTCTGGAAAAACAGAGTGAATTCCACCCCTCCTTATGCCTCTCAGAGGTGGAGGTCTTATTAATGTTACCATACTGTCTGGCCCGGGTGAATGAATATATTTATTTAAAGTTAGGAGAGTGGCTGCCTCAAAAGCAGGAATGTGCCTAAGTGTGACTTGAAAGTAGCTGTTACATTTTAATTTTTAACCCATAAAACAAATACAAAGCAGCCCTGCAATTTTTATGAATGGCTGCATTCATTCCAAAACCCGCCCATTAATCCGCAGACAGACCTTGTAGTGAAGCCGCGCCTCTTTAAATATGCATGAAGTGTTGTCTACATGCTGATTGGTAGGGATTATGAAGAGGGGCGTGGCCTCATGGAGACTGCAGCGGGTATATACTAGAGTTCAAATACTTATCTTCAAAGAAAGCGGACTACTGTCCGAACCAAACAGACGCAATCTGTCGTTTCTTGAAGGTTCAACTTTAACTTTATTTATATTTTCATAGACATTGCTAATCATGGTATTTCTGCTCTATCTTTCTGTGCTAACAACAGCCGTCATTACAAAGGTAAGATATATCTTATCCAGCCTTATGTTTACTGTCTGTTTACGGACTGTTTACAGAAAGTCTCGTCTCAGTTTAATGTATTATCTGTATATACTGTTGTTGCGATTAAAATGCGAATAAGCTTTCACCTCTAAAAAGGTCCTCGAAAACCATCTTAACATTTGGGGTACCTTGCATTACTGTTATTACTTTAAGGAATATTTCCGTCGAATAAACGTTTACGAAGTGAAGTATATTATTGGTGTATTCACTGAGTGCGTCCGTGTTAAAAAAAATCTTATACTAGAGAAGTATACCTTTCCCAGAAATGTACGTGTCCACCTCAGCCATTCTCTTTATAGCAGTGGTTTATTGCTGATTTACACAAAGTGGAACGAGTTGCATAGAGCTGCGACTCAAGTCAGGAGCCAGCAGGGGACTATGAATACAAACCTTGAGCTATTTAGTGTCCAGAAGGCAGGGCAAATTTATTTGTATAGCAATTCAGCCACAATCTGAAGTGGCTTAACTTACTTCAAAGGTAACACAGTGCTTTGTTCGCTTAAGACTCTAGAATAAGTCTCTCATTCTTGAGCATGCATAAGATAATGCACTAATAACATTAGAATCAGGGTTCAAATGCTCTTCTTGTGGACTTTTTCAGAAGTTTCTCATGTTTTATATTCACTCCTGAAATGTTTCCACAAACATTCCAAATACTAAACCCTTTTGATCTTTGCTTCACATTGTGATTCTTCCAGGTGACAGCTAACTGCCCAGCAGTGTGTGAGTGTCCTGCGAGACCCCTGGTGTGTCCTCCAGGGATTAGCGCTGTGCCAGACAGGTGTGCCTGCTGCAAGGTGTGTGCTGCACAGCTTAACCAAGATTGCAGCCACATGAGGCCATGCGACCACCACAAAGGGCTGGACTGTAATTATGGAAACGACGTGACAGTAGCCTGGGGCATCTGTCGAGGTGAGGGTGGAGAGAGGGAAGCTCACTTTGAAAATAAATGCTACCTGCAGGGATTTGAACCCTGTTTTACTGAACAGGTCAAAGAAGTATTTACATGCATGGAAAAAAAAAAAAAAGAATCTTGCAATTACCGGTAATATAGTAAAAGTGATGAAGAATAAGCACCGATGAAGCAGCATGTATCCTTACATGTACGAGGACATATTAATAAGTTGTGGATGTTTTATGAGGGTGACGGGGCTTTCAGAGATATAAATACTCTTTCCATTTGTACCACGCCAGTGCTGCCCTACAAGCTATGAATAGCCAGTTCTTGGAGACAAGGAGTCTAACACTTCCTGTTTCCTTAGTTCAACTCACTTTTCAATCTTTGGAGGCCCCTGTGTGATTATGTGTACTGTTTTGCTGCAAATATTTTTAGCTCTTGAACTAAGATGATGTGGGCAATACTTTTCACACCTGGCTTCATTTGGCCCTTCACACTACAGAAACTCACTGGCGCTACGCAAACAGAAGTGCCAAAAAGGATTAGCAACAGCTCACTTTCGTATGCCACCAAGCTGCATTTCTCTATGCTCAGTTTGTTATAAATGTGTTTTTCTGTCTCCTGAGTAACGCGTGTCTTCACAGCAAAAACAGAGGGACGCACATGCGAGTACAACAGCAGGATCTACCAGAATGGCGAGAGCTTTCGTGCTGGCTGTAAACACCACTGCACCTGCATTGATGGAGCTGTTGGCTGCACTTCTCTCTGTAGCAACAAGCTGCCACCAGCTTTGCCATCCTGTCCCTATCCACGGCTGGTCAGGATACCGGGACAGTGCTGTTTCAGCGTTGACTGCCATAAGGGCACATTGCCCCTTCCGCCTAAGTATCAGGTTGATTTTTTATTTTTTTTTCTTAGTGCATAAAAACATACAAAACATATAACCTGCTGCAGTATATATTCTCTTTTTAAAAAACATGTCTCATCTGATCTCTTATAAAAACAGGTGCCTTCACTTAATGAGCACATGCGCAGATCTTGGCTACATCCTGTGCCACATCCCCCGAAAGATGAGCTGGTCCTGGCCAATGAGCTCACAGATGTCAAGTCGAGCAGCTGGGAGAACGAACACGGCTACAAACACCTGCCAAGTAAGAAAAAGAGCGGCAGTGTTCCATTGTTCCAGTGTGGGGATAGTTTTGTTTGGGTTTTTTTAGATTTGGTGCTTCATTTCCAAAACCTTAAAGATTAAAAGTGCATTTTCGCAAAGTTAAGGCTGTGTACGGGAACAGAGGTGCTTTGAGCAAAACTGTAACGTCGGCACACAAACATGCTGACCGCTCGAGTGTATCAAAAAAATGGAAAATCCAAATCTGTCTGTTCTGTGTTTGTACTTGGATACTTTCTGTTAGTTGCTTAACTGTGTCGGTTGTCCTTGCGTAAGGGCTTTCCTGTAAATTGCTAGTCTTACAACCACGAAAACATTTTTACATTTTTACAGTTACGGTTGTGTTACAGTTAATTCTGAGGTCCCCATAAATGGTTGAATCAGATTTCACATTGATGTATTTGTGATACATTTCTCTCTGTTTCATTGTTGGCTTAAATTATGCAAATGCTACCAATTGAAACTGAGAATAATGACAATTTTACACTTTCTCTGAAAAAAAAAGAATAAAATGAATGAATGACTAGAGAGAGACTGGAAAATATTAGACTAGACCTTTTTGGCTGCCAAAAGAACAATTTTGTTCAAGTTTTGAATTTGTCAGAGAGTCTCAGCAGAAACTTGCTCCAATAAAAGTATTTCTGGAATAAATTAGGATCAGGTTTGGCAACTTGTTTTGGAGTTATGTATGAGCAAGAGGAATATCAAACAGGCTCTATAATGGTGATATCACTATTAATTTCTGCACTGTACAGCTGTCTTTTTATGTTTTGTCATGTAAAGTGAGAATGTACTGGATTGTGCCTTTTCTTGTTTGTTTATTGTCTTTGTTATACCAGCAGACAGGCAGGCTTAAAAACTAAATGAAAGTCTTAGAGAATGATTATGATATTAGGTATGATTATTTCCTACTGCCTTTCTTGGTAATTAATGTAACTCCCCCTAATATTTTTTTTCTTCTTTTTTTGGGAGACATTGATGGTGTCCTGAACTATAGGTTAGAAACTGCTAGTTTCACTGATTTTTCTTTTTCTGTCCTCCTTCTTCCTCCATGCCTCTGACATTCCTCAGTGTGGGACACTCTGAAGGAGAAGACGTGTCCCGTCCAGACCACCGCCTGGTCTCAGTGCTCTCGCAGCTGTGGGATGGGTGTTTCCTCTCGCATCACCAACAAGAACCCTCAGTGCAGGTTGGAGAAAGAGACGAGAATCTGCACCATACGGCCGTGTCACAGCCTGGCTGTCCCAGTCAAGGTAAGGTGCACTGAACTTAACACAAACTGAGGGAGGAGGAGGAGACGCGTACAGACAGAGAGCATAAGTCCAACATCTATATCATTTCCATGAAAAGCCTACAGCATCAGTCTAACCTTGTTGCCCTTTGATAACGCTTATCAATAAGCCACTATTTCACCTCTTATCAGTGTTTTACTGTGAGATAAAAACAAACACCTCTTTTCAGTGAAAGAACAGGGGCAAAAAAACATCAAACCTGAGCAGCAAAGAATAACAGCAACAAAAAAAACAAAATGAGATGTTCTGGCACTGAGTAAGATGCTGTTAGTGATGAGAGCCATGTTTATGCTGAGCTTAAGGGCAGAAATCATCTGAGCTGTACTTTGGGGAAGCTCCACATCCAGTGGGAACTGGGTAGTGCTGATTTACTCAGCAGTGTTTTGGTGGCAGGCAGGCGCCTTTTTAAATATAGTCTCTCACCCCTGACATTCCTGCCAAGCAACTGTCCACAGCTAGACCCTGTCTGTGTACTCAGAGTCGAGGGAAATGATGTGTCTAAATTAATCCTCCATGTTTGACACACTGAGACCTCTTTCCTCTGGTTTACTGATCTAGAAGCTCTAAGCTAACAATGGTCGCAGATATCAGTAAAGAAGACTCAGATTTTGAATGTTAAATCTCATTATTAATCACTTAAATCAAAAAAGAATTCCCCTCCAAGTCCTTGTTTTGGCATAACAAGTGGACGGCTGTTCTTCTCAGTGTGAAACTAATGAGTTTGAGTGTAAAGCTGCTTAAATCTGCTGTTATGTAAAAGGACATAGCAAATAAGCATAAAATACCAGGCTTATCAGTTCTATTTAAACTTATTTGGGTGACTTTTACCAAAAAACGCTCATCTCTTTGCTTTTATAATCCAATCGCAGAATGGCAGGAGCTGTTCCCCAACTCAGAAAGCCCCAGAGTCCACTCGCCTGTCCTACGGCGAATGCGTGAGTGTCCGTCTCTACCGGCCAAACTACTGTGGTGTGTGTACGGATGGACGGTGCTGCTCGCCACGCCGCACGCGCACTGTGCCTGTGACCTTTGTGTGCCCGGACGGCGAGCGCTTCCAGAGGTCGGCCATGTTAATCCAGTCGTGTAAATGCAGCGATGACTGTGGCCACCTCAATGAAGTGGCCCTTCCCCCACAGCACTGGGTGTATGGAGACACACACAAATTCATTGACTAGTACTGTAGATTTTGCTCTCTTTCATATGAATGTGATGAGGTCATTTTCTTCAAATGGGAGGAGACTTCAAGACGAGGAGCCGTTTTTCCACATCTGGTTCCAAGAGAGTGAAGGCCACAGACGAGAAGGATCGCCGTGGTTATATTCACAATCATAAGGGCAACCCATAATATAACGTGTGACCAGAGTGGTTTGTTCACTCGCCTGCTCCTGTTAAAACTGACGAGGGACCTAAATTAGAGCCCTGAAAAGCCCTGGACTTCCTGCACTCTGAGCTGATTGCTAGTTCAGGTGTGGGGGATTTGAGACGCTCTGATCAGCCCGAGAGGAGAAACACTAGAAAAGCAACAAAGCACTTTACTTGGCACTTAAATTTGGAACAGTGAACAAAAGTCTCCAACACAATCCCATCACTTTGGTGACTCAATGTCCCATAGTGCACTGAATACTTGGTGGCAACCCGCAGGAAAAAAAAACAAAAAAAACTATGCTCTTGAAATCTCCAAAAAGTGTAATACAATGTGTGGATAAGACAATATACAAAATGTTTTGAATATAAACACAGGCATCATTATGCCTTTAAATGGCACTCATTAACAAATGATTTATCGTAACTGATAAATAGTAAGTGCTATCTAAGCTAAAGTGTTGAGCAAGCACTGAACAAGCGCCAACTGATTTCTTGTTTTTGCATTCAGTTCGGCTTAGACAATCACACCTGTGTGGCTCGAGTGTGTTGGATCACATTGTATTCTGTCAATTCATTTCTTTTTGATCCAAGTTTGTACGACTGTCATGTTTATACATTTATCAACAGAGACGCCACAGAGCAGCCATCACAGGTTTTGCTGCTGTTCCTTCCATGTGATAAAACTGGCTCCTGAGCTCATGTTTCATGTGAGGATTTATTTTAACTCAACTTGTACAGTTTCAAATTATGCCTCTTGGCAGCAGTTTGAAGTCACCAGCTGTTTTGCAAAAGAGTGGCTGGGTCTTAAAACGTGACAATAGCGCCATCTGCTTGCGAGTGTAACTACCTATGGCTAAAACGCTCATATCTTTCGTGTAACATCTAAAACACCTGAAGGTTTGAGATGTGCAAGATCTGAATCAAACACAAAATAATAAGTTACAAAAAAAAGTTTATTTCTTAAACCAAAACAATACATCCATGGTTTTAACAAGGAAAACACTAAAATAAGCACTCTGCAAAGACATGAGAAAATAAAAAAAGAGGTTTTCTGAACTTGCCTACATATATGGTGGGAAGGAGGAGTAAGATATTTAAACAAATATTGAGGGTTTTCTGTTTCTTCCACCAAGAATACAGCAACAATAAGGGTCACACACGGTCTTCACCAGAAGGACGCTTCAAACTCATCTGGACTGTTCAACTGCAAAAAGAAAAACAAGAAGAGTTGAAGGTGGCATACTGAGACACATTAAGGTGGAGAACATTTTTTAGTAGCTTTATCTGCTGGCTTTGAAACGGGATGTCACAGATTATTGTATTTCTCTACAGTGATCCTTTGTCTTACTGCATGTGTGGCCTGTCATTTTAAATGCTGTGCAGGCATGTTACAAGCATTGTGCGGGTATTACTGAAAGTTAGCCAGTTTCAGTCTGTTCTGTTTAAACGTACAACAGCTCCTTCGTTTAACTTCAGTGTTTTCTCTCCCGTGAGAAGAGGCACATCAAGAATAACACATAAATGTTACCCTAAAAACCTGTTCAGGATACCAGTGCTAATATTAAACAGATGCAAGGTCTCCTCTCGTGGAGTCAACAAGAAAACTTACTGTAGGAGGAGATGTCAATCTCATCTGGCAGCTCTGCTACATTGACCTCAAAGCGGTCTTGGACCTCGTTCAGGGTCTTCGCATCGGCCTCGTCTGACACAAACGTGATGGCCAGGCCTTTGGTACCAAACCTGCCAGCACGGGCCACCTGAGGTTCAAGAGAAGAACGTTAGGGCTCAAAACAGGCATTACAAACATGTTTCCAAAGGTACTGATTTTAACTGATTGTTTCATGATAAAACTTTTAATAATGCAGCCTTTACTTTATGACAGGCTCCTGCAAATCGTGTTTTGAAATAATTGCATTTATGTCTTTTTCTTTTCTGCATACAAACTACAGCCTCTTAATTGCAATCTTCCTTGCTGGAAATAAAAATTTGACCGATCTTGGTCTTAAACAAACAGTTTTGGAGCTGAACTCACTCTGTGAAGGTATGTGTCAGAGTCCTCCGGCATATCGTAGTTGAAGACGATGTTGACTCGCTCAATATCCATGCCTCGACCGAACAGGTTGGTCGCCACTAGGATCCGCCTCTGGAAGTCTTTAAACTGCTGGTACCGGGAAAGCCTGGGGGAGTATAGAAAAAATAAAACTTGAGACAAAGGGTCATTAGATAACATCAATACAAGAGATAAAATTAAGAAAACGCTTATTCTCCGTAAAAAACTGAGTGGAAACGTATAACCGGCAGTTTAGACAACATCATACTCATTCCAGTTTAAGTGGGATGCTGATGTTGCACATAAGGGTTTTATCGATAGAACAAATTACTGTACACTGAGGAGTCACAAGACATTGACCGAATTAGTAACAAACTCAAAAAAAACTTCTGTTTTAAGAGTGAAGCAGCGCCTACCTCTCCTCCTGTGCCATACCCCTGTGGATTGCAATAGCAGGAAAGTTCTGCTCCACCAGCAGCTGGGACAGAGCAACGCAGCGATTCACTGACTTCACAAAGATCACCACCTGTTGGAACCAAAGGAAACGCCTGAGTCCTACACAGTTTCAGATTTAGTACAGATTGGACAGATGGGAAGGGGAAGGTGCTGCATTGCTCTTGAGGAAGACACAAAAGTTTAACTTGATATGCAAGAAAACATAAAATGAGTTCCAGCTATACCTGGTTGAACTCAAGCACATCGAGGAGATCAAACAGCTTTCGGTTCTTCTCGCTGTCCTTCAACTTGCAGTAATACTGTTGTAAGCCATGAAGAGTCAATTTGGTCTCATCGTCCACAAACACTTCCATCGGCTACATAACAAGAGAAAAAAAGGACCAACATTAGTATCACTCACCAAGAAGAAGTTAAGAGCCATGATACAACTATTGGCAGATAAACAGAGGCCCACTCTCCTGCACTGTGGCACAGCCATGAGGATCACTGCTCAGGCCAAGCCAGACCTGCTGAGGGGGTTCCCTCGCCCCCCTGACTGGGCCGTTTCTGTCAGACAGCTACAACTGGCGAAAGCTTAAGGGGACTTAACAAGAACTAAATTACTTTTCACACTGACTGCATGGCCAACTTACAGGAAGAATTATTACCCATCAATCAGACATTGATGTAAGAAATTACAAAGTTGTACTATTATGAAAGAGGGAGGCATTAGAATAAAGTGGGTTTGCTTATAAAAAAATAGCTGTTGCTTTTTTTCTTTTTTTACAGAGTGAGCAAAATGAAAGATACATTTACTTAAAAGTGTATGAATAGAGGATAAAGCTCTCTCTATCTGTCTGGCTATACACAGCTGTGCAGGAGAAAGAGCCACCCACAGTTCTGTATATTTTGCTTCCAAGGAGCCAGACTTCCTCACAAGCTTTTCTTGACAGAGAACGGAACAAAAGGCAGCCAACATCCAAAGAAGAGCTTTGGAATGTCCTTCGAGAAGCCTGGAGAACTATTCCCGAATACTACTTAAAGAAATGTCTCTACCCCCTGAGCTGTCACCTTATCGTGGTGGGGGAGTTTGCGTGCCCCAATGAGTCTGGGAGCTATGTTGCCCAGGGCTTCAAGCCCCTGGTAGGGTCACCCAAGGCAAACAGATCCTAGATGAGGGACCAGACAAAGAACAGCTCAAAAGACTCCTTATGATGAACAAAAAATTTGGACCTCGTGATCCCTTGCCCGGATATGGGACACCGGGGCCTCCCCCCGGAGCCAGGCCCGGGGGTGGGGCCCGGCAGCGGGCGCCTGGTGGCCGGGCCTGTGCCCATGGGGCTCGGTCGGGCATAGCCCGAAATGATGACGTGGGTCCCCCTTCCGACGGGCTCACCACCCGTGGGAGGGGCCAAGGGGGTCGGGTGCTATGTGAGCTGGGTAGCAGCCGAAGGCGGAGGCCTTGGCGGTCTGATCCTCGGCTATTGAAGCTAGCTCTTGGGACGTGGAATGTCACCTCTCTGTTGGGGAAGGAGCCGGAGCTGGTGCGCGAGGCTGAGCGGTTCTGGCTAGATATAGTCGGACTTACCTCGACGCACGGCTTGGGCTCTGGAACCAGTCCTCTTGAGAGGGGTTGGACTCTCTTCCACTCTGGAGTTGCCCGTGGTGAGAGGCGCAGAGCAGGTGTGGGCATACTTATTGCCCCCCGGCTGTGTGCCAGTACATTGAACGAGAGGGTAGCCTCCCTCCGCCTTCGGGTGGGGGGACGAGTCCTGACTGTTGTTTGTGCCTATGCGCCAAACAGCAGTTCAGAGTACCCACCCTTTTTGGAGTCTCTGGGGGAGGCACTGGAGAATGCTCCTACCGGAGACTCCCTCGTTCTGCTGGGGGACTTCAATGCTCACGTGGGCAATGACAGTGAGACCTGGAGGGGTGTGATTGGGAGGAACGGCCCCCCCGATCTGAATCAGAGTGGTGTTATGTTGTTGGACTTCTGTGCCAGTCATGGACTGTCCATAACGAACACCATGTTCAGGCATAAGGGTGTCCATATGTGCACTTGGCACCAGGACACCCTTGGCCGCAGTTCGATGATCGACTTTGTGGTTGTATCATCGGACTTGCGGCCGTATGTCCTGGACACTCGGGTGAAGAGAGGGGCGGAGCTGTCAACTGATCACCACCTGGTGGTGAGTTGGCTCCGCTGGTGGGGGAGGATGCCGATCAGACCTGGCAGGCCCAAACGTATTGTGAGGGTCTGCTGGGAGCGTTTGTCAGAATCCCCGTCAGAAGGAGCTTTAACTCCCACCTCCGGCAGAGCTTCAACCATATCCCGGGGGAGGTGGGGGACATTGAGTCCGAATGGGCCATGTTCCGTGACTCCATTGCCGAGGCAGCTGATCGGAGTTGTGGCCGTAAGGTGGTCGGTGCCTGTCGTGGCGGCAACCCTCGAACCTGCTGGTGGACACCAGTGGTGAGGGAAGCCGTCAAGCTGAAGAAGGAGTCCTATCGGGCCTTTTTGGCCAGTGGGACCCTGGAAGCAGCTGATAGGTACCGACAGGCCAGATGGGCCGCGGCTTCGGCGGTTGCTGAGGCAAAAACTCGGGCCTGGGAGGAGTTCGGTGAGACCATGGAGAACGATTTCCGGACGGCCTCGAAGAGATTCTGGTCCACCATCCGGCGTCTCAGGGGGGGGGGGGGAAGCGGCTCACAGTCAACACTGTTTACAGTGGGGACGGGGCTTTGCTGACCTCAACTAGGGATGTTGTGAGTCGGTGGGGGAGTACTTTGAGGAACTCCTCAATCCTACCAACACGTGCTCGGAGGAGGCAGATTCGGAGAGCTCGGAGACGGGGCCTCCCATTTCTGGGGCTGAGGTGGTCAAAAAGCTCCTCGGTGGCAAGGCCCCGGGGGTGGATGAGGTCCGTCCTGAGTTTCTCAAGGCTCTGGATGTTGTAGGGCTGTCTTGGCTGACACGCCTCTGCAGGATCGCGTGGACATCGGGGACAGTGCCTCTGGACTGGCAGATTGGGGTGGTGGTCCCCCTTTTTAAAGAGGGGGACCGGAGGGTGTGTTCCAACTATAGGGGTATCACACTCCTCAGCCTCCCTGGTAAGGTCTATTCGGGGGTATTGGAGAGGAGGATCCGTCAGATAATCGAGCCTCGGATTCAGGAGATGCAGTGTGGCTTTCGTCCTGGCCGTGGAACAATGGACCAGCTCTATACCCTCGGCAGGATCCTGGAGGGTGCATGGGAGTTCGCCCAACCAGTCTACATGTGTTTTGTGGACTTGGAGAAAGCATTCGACCGTGTCCCTCGTGGAGTCCTGTGGGGGGTGCTCCGGGAATATGGAGTGCCGGACCCCTTGATAGGGGCCATTCGGTCTCTGTATGACCGGTGCCAGAGTTTGGTCCGCATTGCCGGCAGTAAGTCGGATACGTTTCCGGTGAGAGTTGGACTCCGTCAGGGCTGCCCTTTGTCACCGATTCTGTTCCTAACTTTTATGGACAGAATTTCTAGGCGCAGCCAGGGCGTTGAGGGTGTCCGATTTGGCGACCTCAGAATCGGGTCTCTGCTTTTTGCAGATGATGTGGTTCTGTTAGCGTCGTCAGGCCGTGACCTTCAGCTCTCACTGGAGCGATTCGCAGCCGAGTGTGAAGCGGCTGGGATGAGAATCAGCACCTCCAAATCCGAGACTATGGTTCTCAGCCGGAAAAGGGTGGAATGCTCTCTCCGGGTCGGGAATGAGATCCTTCCCCAAGTGGAGGAGTTCAAGTATCTCGGGGTCTTGTTTACGAGTGAGGGACGAATGGAGCGGGAGATTGACGGGCGGATCGGTGCAGCGTCCGCAGTGTTGCGGGCTCTGCACCGACCCGTCGTTGTGAAGAGGGAGCTGAGCCAGAAGGCGAAGCTCTCTACTTACTGGTCAGTCTACGTTCCCATCCTCACCTATGGTCACGAGTTGTGGGTAGTGACCGAAAGAACAAGATCGCGAATACAAACGGCCGAAATGGGTTTCCTCCGCAGGGTGTCTGGGCTCTCCCTTAGAGATAGGGTGAGAAGCTCAGTCATCCGGGAGGGGCTCGGAGTAGAACCGCTGCTCCTCCGCATTGAGAGGATTCAGATGAGGTGGCTCGGGCATCTGGTTAGGATGCCCCCTGGGCACCTCCCTGGGGAGGTATTCCAGGCACGTCCCACTGGGAGGAGACCCCGGGGGAGACCCAGGACACGTTGGAGAGACTATGTCTCTCGGCTGGCCTGGGAACGCCTCGAGGTCCCCCCGGAAGAGCTGGAGGAAGTGGCCGGGGACAGAGACGTCTGGGTTTCTCTGCTCAAGCTGCTTCCCCCGCGACCCCGGATAAGCGGCAGATGATGGATGGATGGATGGAAATGACAAGAGGCTTGCCTTGGTTCAGGTTGTGATGAAGAATGAAGGAGTTCAGACAAAATATGGATTTTCAAGAACGTTAAAGAATGCACACATTTCCACTTTTCCAACAATGGGACAACATCCCATTTTTCTGACTCCAGACCTTTGCGCAGTACCATGTCGGACAGTATCTGTTTGGGCCGCTGCCTTCAGGCAAACGTTTTATGCCACAAAGACTGTAGACAGAGAGATTAAATCACACTTTTTATGCCCGCGCTATCAGTGCACTTAAACCAAACACTTGAACATTGTTTTGTTTAATGACGCAATATCATTTAAAGTAATGCGAGTACCTGTGTAACGGTGTTTCGACTGATTTATAAGATGCTGTTATAAATAATTGTGGGTTTTTTTGGTACCGGGAAAAGCTCTTTAACTTTGTTGTACTGAACTTACGAGTACTTATATAATGAGAAATTCATTTCATTATCAACAGCTCACGTCAATTTCTGTTTGACACAATGTAGCACTTGTTGGGTTGATTGGACTCAAAATGGCAGAATAATTTTGGATGCCATACAGGGACTTTTTTCACAATTTTCTCAACAAAAGTTAAGTAAATTCTCATTCATATGATAACATCATAGTTTTTTTTTTAACACCTACTGTTCAAAAAGCTTTAAAAAGTACCACATCTGGTAACTTCTGTGCGCATAGCATGCCAAAATTAACTGTTATAGGGACAAGATGTTGTGACTAACAATTTCTGTGCCCCACTTGATTTACAGCCCAATCTTGTGTGAATGGAAATCATCATGCACGCGCTGTCATTCTCTCCATCGTTTTACAATGAACATTAACAGTAACGACACAAAGGTCTGAATGACTGAGTGCCACCGCTACAAGAGGTTGTATCTCATGTCTGGAAAAAAAAAAAAAAAAAAGAGTACAGGCAGACATAAAAAGAAAAAAAAAAAAAAAACTTCTAGAGACCTCTCTTATGGGTTTCAGCACACACTGGAATATAAAGCAGTACGAACCTGTAACCGTTTGAGCTATTACTGAGATGTTTGTTGAATGTAATCATTTTCATCTCATAAATATGTTCAGATTTCCTTGTATGAGTTCACATGAAAATCAAGCAAACAAATGTCATTGTAATGAGGTCAGAATTTGTGACATTCAACTCACATCCTGCATGAACTTGCGGCAGACAGGGCGGATCTCCTTGCTTAAAGTTGCACTGAACATCATAACTTGCTTCTCATGTGGTGTCAGTCTGAATATTTCCTGGACATCCCGCCTCATATCTGTTGAATATCCATAATGACTGGTTATTCATCATTATTAGACATCATCTGTGTAAGTTTGTATAAAACAACCTCAAAAGCTCATTATCTATACACAGGTAGTGATATCTTGCTCGCTATCACATTAACATGTTTTATTTCTGACATTTTAAGTATTCACTGAGGCCACTTTTTTCTAAGCAGACACCTTTCGGTTGAGTATCATTTTACTCACCCAGCTGCTCCAACACCTTATCACACTCGTCGAGCACAAAGTGTTTGATGTTTTTCACACTGAGGGTCTTGTTACGAATGAGTGCCAGGGTACGTCCTGGAGTTCCTACAACGATGTGAGGGCAGTTCTTCTTCAGCACTTCCTCATCCTTCTTGATGGCCAGGCCGCCAAAAAACACAGACACCTTGACACTTGGCATGTACTTGGAGAAGCGCTCATACTCTTTGCTTATCTGGAAGGCCAACTCTCGTGTGTGGCACATCACGAGGACAGACACCTGGAAAAGAGGACAGTGATCTCACTGATTTTGCTCAAAGGCTGCATCTGTAGTTTACATCTGTTTAAACCTTTTTTTTTTTATATAGTAATGAATAAAGTTCAAAAGACTTCATGCTTCATTACTAAAAATCGTCAAGCTGAGAGCAAGAAAAAGCAGTTCAAGGGGGAATAGGAGCATAATGACAGCATGAAAACCAAGCTTGTTGAACTTGACCCACTCACCTGGCCATCCACAGGTTCTATCTGCTGCAGGGTGGCTAGCACAAACACAGCTGTCTTTCCCATACCAGACTTGGCTTGACACAGGATATCCATGCCCAGGATAGCTTGAGGAATACACTCATGTTGAACTAAAAGAGAAAAAGAAAATGGCAGCAATAATTCAGTGAAAATATAAAATACACCACTTGTTTTATATAAGCCTTTTTCTTCTTTCTTTTTTTATTTTAACAAAGGCCTGAGATCAGCCACTTTCTGACCAAAACAAGGTATTATGGAAACTAAGAAGCCTCCTGGAGAACAACATACTGTCATAGGCTTGTTTCGTGGTTGCTGACGACTGACAGATGAGCACACATTATATTGTGTTTTCTCCGTCAGAAGCTTTTGAAACATGAAGAACTGTTGTTTCAGCTGACATTTTATCAATGCTTTTATCAGAGCCTCTCCCAGCGGTCATCAGGCGAGAGGTGAGGTACACCCTGGACAGGTCGCCAGGCTTTGCAAAGTTGTTCTGTTTGTTTCTTTTTTTTTTTTAATGGGGGGGGGGGGGGGGGTTCTGGTGGCAATCGTGTTAAACCGATCACCATGAACTTACATGGCCTAAACCAGTAACCTTACAATTATGTCAAAAATAGTTTCCCTCATAATAGGAAAGCTCTCACCTCTAAGTTAAAACAAAGACCACAAGAGGGAGGGGGGAAAAAAGTTCTAGAAACTACATTCAGCCACATTTCCTGTAACACTATGAAAGAACTATGAAAAGGTTCTCACACTGAGGAAAGACCTGATAACAGTTTTATCAGTCTATAGTCTAAGCTCAATTTTATGCAAATGCTCTTCATCATTTCAGTTATTGATGGGGCACAGATGCATGTATCAAGTGAGAAGAGGCGGTTTCAGATGAAGCCCTGATTAGAGGCTTGTAATCCTTCTCTCTAGAAACTGATGACAAATGAAGCCTCACTTCCAATACAGTCACACATTTAATTTGTCTGGCTGTTTGTGCATAAATTTGAATTGCTGAGTGTTTGTGCTGCATACCCTGCTCATTTCAATCCAAGACATTTGTTTTTAAGAGTTTGTGGTCTGTTATTGCTTTGTTTTTCCTCGCTGGAAATGTCTGACTGGGCAACTGTGCCATCCATAGATGTGCTTTGTAAATATGACCTTAATTTCTTACTCTTTATGGTTTAATTCCATGTGCAAAAATTGAACTTAGCTGCTGTTAGTTCCAGAATAACATCATATTTCACTAACACTGTTCAATGTTTTGAATTGAAAGTAATAAAATTGCAAGTCACCTTCTGAAGGATGCTCAAAACCACAGTCAACTATGGCACGGAGCAGCTCTGGTTTGAGGAGAAAGTCTCTGAATCCCGAGCTGTGGATGGATACATAGGACCCTTTGACCTCCTTCTTGCTTGCTTGGGTACCGCTCTCTGGAAGCCCCTGTGGCTCTTCATCATCATCATAGTCCAGAAGTTCATTATCAACATCGTTCTCTGCCATCTGGATTTAAATAAAAACAGAACATCAGGAAGTATGTGCATTTTTCAGACGAAGGCCATTTACTGTCCCATGACTAAATAATCAGAGTAAGCAGAAATGTGAGACGTGAGATATTCCGTCTGATGCCAAAAAAACATTTGATGATAAATCCGTATGTGGTCAGTGGTGTTTATAAATACATGTTCCAGTGTTACGAGCAGTTTGATTAAAATATTAAAATGAATTGCAGAAAACATTTATGGTACTTTGATACTGTAATGGCTTGAATCCTATTCAGCCGTCTTGCTAATTTTGGCTGGCAGCAAGTTAGCTTGGCTAATGTTAGCAGGCCGTGGCTCACAATAAAATCAATTATATAAAAGAAGAAGAACGCTAAAAAATGAAAACTTATATATGTTCGGTGTTTAACGACTAAGTTAATACTGAGGATGTGTTTCACTCCTGCATAAATATTTACTCGAAATGAATGCACATGTCCGTAAGTGACCTCACATGCACACTCATAAACAATGGATCCCTTTTCATTCAATTAGAATGGCTGTTTAGTATGCTAGCACGGGCAAATATTTTGCCAACATGATCAATATGTGAAATATGACACCATTACATATGTTATATTTCAACTGGGAGAAACTTAACTGTAACTCATTGTAACCACAGGTTAACTGCTTAACGGATAATGTTAGCTCAACTCAGAATTGGCTAATGTTATAGTGACTTGCGCGTTAGCTAGCAAAGCGATATTCAAAATATCTAAAAATAAACACGGTCACGAAATATTCAACTATTTCTCCACCGTTGAAAATGACGACATGTACGCACACTTCAAATCGTGTAGTAAAATGGTATTAAGAGACTTCCACGTTACCTTTCGTTTGTATTCAGATGTTGTCAATGAGCGCTCAACTATCGTGCTAGCAAGCAAGAGGGAACAACGTATGCGGCGTTCGAGTACACCTAAAAAATGTGCATCTTTCGAAGCAAGGTCAAGCCAGCTGCCACGACAGGAACATACAGGCACCTCTTGAACGATGGCCACCTAAAAACAACAGCAATATATTAAGAATATTGTTTTTTAAAGTTATTAGTCATTTCTGTCATTTCTATCGAAGGGATGTAATTTTTTACTTAAACCAACTATTCTTATTAGAATTATTAATAATTGAAAATGCCTCTTTATCACCAAAACGGTTTCTGTGTCCTCTGTCATGTAAATTTCACTCACGAAAAACATTTAGAATTAAATCAACATTTAGTATATTTACTGGTGGTAGAGACATCATTTACGTATCTATTACAACACTTGAAGGCAACTATAGCAGAGCCTGTACGCAGTGGGTCCGCACAGGCGGAACCAGTGGTGCGTCTCGTAGACGGAGTCTGTGTTTACTTTAAATTGCGTATCAGCCAGCCCCTACGCTGAAGTAACAGGCACATACGCTCACCACCATCATAGAGTTTGCTCAATGATTTAGTCTTAAATATACGAATAATGTAAATGACTCTGATTAACATGTTTCATTCCAGGCTGTACATCAACCAACAAGTGGCTTCTGTCTCTCTTTTTTTGGCATATTTTTTAAGTCAACGCTGTCATACACAATAAACCTTCATCGCTCCGACAGTTGATGGTTGTTTGAAAATGATGCCTCCTAGTCGTATTTCCCCCATACAGCCCCATGAAACCCCTCCTTGATAATGATACATTACTATTACTGCTGTATTCATATATCTTATATATGTACCAATTTCAATGATCTAATGAATAGACATATAAAGAAACACTACATCTTAATATAATGCTCCATGTCTTATTTCCATAAGGGAAATTCTGTAGCCTGTATATGGGTGCTCTGTATATGGGATTTAGGCTTGAGAAGCTGCAGTATTTAGTTTGTCCACTTGGGGGGGGGCAGTCTCATTTTCTCTAACTGAGAAAAAAAGCACAACCCTGTCACTTTGTCTAAGGGTGCCTACGTCTAAAAATATGTAATTCTGTTAACAGTTCAAATTTTCAACCCAATACTATATAATAGTACTGGTTTATAGTGAAATTATCCAGTGATTAGTGTTGCCATCTTGATGATTTTTTTTTTTTTTTTGTCAGATTCAGACCCCCCCCAGCGGCAGTTTTGTAAAAAGTGACCAGGGACAAATCTAGTGACCACTAGAACAAACATCCCAGTAAAGCCTGCCAAAAGCGTGGTCTTTTTCCTGCAGAAATAATACCTCTCCCTGCTTCTGATCTGTTCAGACAATGACAACACTGTTTGTGTGAGAAACCGGCAGGACACAGATGCAGGATCGATTTCAGAATAAGATTGTTTATTATGAATGAATAATGAATTGTTATTAGCTGTGAGACCTCTTAACAGGTCTCCGAACAGAGAAATAAACACTATGAAAAAGTGAAAAATTACTATGGCACTGAGCACTATAATTATAGCTGTGACGGATGCCAGTATGAAACTTAATCAAAAGAAACAGTCTCCCCACTCTAGGAGGAAAACAAAAAATATTCTATAAAATATTATTACTTTAAATTTCACACACTCTTCTAAAGAGGTGAACAAAGAAAACACTCCTTCTACTGGAGGCACTAAAAGATTAAACAAAGAACAGAAAACAAGCTTCCACTCTTATAACGGAGGAGCTATGAAACATTACAACAAAAAACTCTCAAAATGAGGAAACCAAAAATGACTATGAAAATTTAGTCAAGAGATAATAACAAAAACATTTACCAAAAGAAACTGAAGGAGAAACACTCGACTTCAGGAATCCACCAAGGGGTCAAAAAGGTACCGCAATGGTCAAGAATCTGGGTTTTTCAGAACAACAAGAGATTTTCGGAGGCTAGGATGAAGACGTAAGGTACAACACACTGGCAACAAGACAAGGGAAGACAAAGACTATAAACACATGAGGATCCAAGGGGAACAGGTGGAAACACTTGGGTAATCAGGGGAGACATGCAGACACAGGACACCGGAAGAAGGGCAAGTTAACTGAAACGAGAGGAGAAGTTAATTTTCAAAAGTTATAAAAACTAAAAGCATACAGGAATCATGACAGTTTGCAAGCTGATTGTAAATCTGCAGTTTTGTGCCTGTGTCATGTTAGGATGCTGTGGACTATGTGAGAAAATATTTGGAACATTCTGTTGTTTCAAATTATCTCTCCAGTTGATCATCATAACTCAGAGGAATTGACCAACAGTAAATACACATTTTTTTCAAACCTTTATGAGATGGAGGAATTACCAAATTATTCTTTCACTTGCTTGTGACCCACTGGCTGTTCATAAAATTACTTTCTCATTCCTGTCTGTGATGCAGTGTTTGAATAACATGTGCCAGTTCAACATCTGACTCATGATAAGGTTGAATCTGAGAGGGATCAATACCAACTGTTCATGGCTGAACTGGAGCAGAACTAGCATTTGACAAAAAAAATCAGTTTGATGAATGTGTGTAATGGAGCTTAGTTTTCTGTGTGTGCTCACTCAGCTTGTGGGGAAAAAAGGACACAATGCGTCTTTTTATTGTGTAAAAGTGCTTCAGGTGTTTACCAAAACTAAATATGTGCTATATAAATGCTGTCCACTTATCATTTAAAACAAGAGGATTCATTTACTTTATGCAACCACAGAGAAAACATATGAATGTGTACTAGTACTAGTTTGGTGTTTTGCTCTATTCCCTGTTTCACAACTTGTCATCCATTCATTTTCTTCCGCTAATTAGAGGCTCAGTCAAGGAGGCAACAGGTTCAGCAGGCAAACCGAGACACCCCTCTCCCCAGGTACATTCTCCCAGCTAATCCTGGGGGATCCCAATGTATTCCCAGGCAAGAAGACATCCCTCCAGTGACTTTTGAGTCTGCCCCAGCGGCTCCTCTTGTATGTGCATCATTAAACCTTCAAAGAGACGCAACCAGAAACTATCCTTGTCAGATGCCCAAATCACCTTAGCTGACTCCTTTTGATACAGAGGAGTAGTGGCTCAACTACAAGATCAATCCGGATGTAAGAGCTCCTAACCTTCAAGTCTGAGGCCAGTCACCCTCCAAAGAAAACTGATTTCAGCCATTTGTATCAATGGTCTTTGTCTTTTGGTCATTACACAAATCTCATGACCAACAGACAAGTACAATGCCATCATTCCAGCTGACGAAGCCCCAATCCATCCACCCATGTCTTGCTCCAGCCTACCATCACTATTGAACAAGATCCTGATATACTTTGATTCCTCAACTTGAGGCAAACACCCACCCCCAACTCAGAGAAACATTCAACCCTTTGAGAACCATGGTCTGAGATTTTGAAGCTCATATTTTCATTCTGGCCACTTCACACTCAGCTGAAACTGACTACCCCAGTGTGTGCTGGAAGTCATGGCCTGAAAAGACCAACAGAACAATATTTGCGAAGATGCAACAATGATGTTTCTACACCAGACACCCTCCTCAACATGACTACCTCTCAAGATCCTGCCCATGAACACCACAAACAGGATTGGTGGCAAGGGCCAGCTCTGAACGAGTCCAAGACACACCATCAATAAGCATGACTTTGAAGTAAGGATATGGACACAGCTCCCATAGCCCTATTCCTGCAGCACCCCCACAGGATCATCCAAGGAACACAGCTCCTCTGACACTGTAGTTCAACAGTTAGCAGGAGCCTCTTTTCAAACATGCTGGACTAAACTTTCCCATTCAATATTGAGGATGCAAGTCAGCCAAGAAAGCCCCACAAAGTTCAGAGCCATCAGCATCTTTGTGTGAATCTTATCAATCCCCGACACCCTCTCTAAAGGAAGCTTTTTAACTACCTTGGCAAATTGTGTCAAGATGATGGGCGCGTCTTCCTCCAAATCCTCAGGCTCTTCCTTCGATGGAAGACATAGTGACCGGATCAAGGAGATCTTCAAAGAGCTCCTTCCACCCCTCTGTGATATCCCCAGTTCTGGTCATCAGTTCTCCACTCAGCCCAGGTATCACGAGGGACAAGCCCTGTTTTCCTTTTTTGAGTCATCATATGGCTTGCCAGAACTAACCTGAGGCCAACTGAAAGTCCTTCTGCATGGTCTTCTCAAACTCCTACACCTAAATTCTAGCTTCTGGAACTACCTAAGATGTGTACCTGTCAGTTGCTTAAGGTGACTCACCATGACAACCAAGCCTGAAAGACCTCCTACTTCAGTTTGATGGTTTCTGTCACTACCAATGTCTACTTGCATGTCCTCTGGTTGCTACCATGACAGGAACCTACAACTTTCTGGCCACAACCGTGCATCTGCAGTGTCATCCAGTACACGTGAAAACTCTCCTGGGGATTGGTGTTGAAGATCTGACAGACGGGGCCTTCACCGGATGTCTCCAATTCCCCCTTTCTTCTCATTTAAGTTAATCAGGTCAGTCCGGGAGTTTACCCACCACCTGATGGTGATTGTTGGCAGCTACTAATCAGTACAAATAGTCACTACTAATCAGTCAGACATGTTAAGTTGTCTGTTGTTGACACTTCTTTTTTAAAATCTTTTGTACTATAGAGATTATTGACTTTCTGAAAGATTGTTATAATTGGCTTTGTTCTTAGACATTATGTATTCATATTCTGTATTTTACTAAATAACCTATGTTCCAAGTTTATACTTTTCCACTCTGCTCATGCTACACAATAGATGACCTTAAATGGTCCAAGACTTTAAGATAGATAACTAGACTAAATAACTGGGTCAGATGAAGCTTCTCTGTCTTGTCAGACAGACTGGTACATTCCTAAAACAACACTCACACACACACACATTGTTTATCACATCCAAAGAACATGACCAGGACAGTGGTTGGCCTGCTCATGCTAAAACTAAAAACTGGCCAATTATACTCTGTCAAGTGTGAGTACAACCTCTGTGAGATAAAGCTGAATATAAATATGAAAGCTTCCGGATATCGGGGCTCGGTCTGATGGAGTTCCTGTGGGAGCTCTGTCACTCCGAGCCCAGCGCTGCACTATACTTTACATATGATCACTATTGAATACTTTGTTTAATAAAATATTTATCCAGCTTCTTCTTGGGCTTCCAAAGAAAGAATCAGGCTAACAATTTCATACAATTTGTTATTACAAAATATTTCACTTGTAAGATATATTTTTTTAAATGCTTAAGTGTGTGCATAGTTTGCGAGAATGTTCTTTGTTCAAGTAGCTGTTGTGTCTCAGCTTGTACATAACAGTGGTGGAACTGGATGTATGTCCGCATTAATACTGAAGATGAACAAGCAGATTTTTCTTTTATGTAAGTTTAAGTTGACAACTGGTCTGTGGACTGAGGATCCAAGGCCAAGAAGCTACAACTATGGCTGCAGTGTTTCTTTCTGGAAAGGCTGCTTTATCGACCTAGAAAATCACTCCTAAGTGATTTTGTCACTTTGTTCCTTTATTCCATATATCTTTACTGAAGCTATAGAACTGAGAAAATCTGGGTGACTTCTAGGTTCAGCTCGCTGGGCTTGGAGGGCTGTAAACTGTGAAGATAAAGTTGAAATATCGTGTGCAGCAGACGGAAAAATAGATTAAGGCAGTCTTTTTCCATAGTGTTTATATCTATTGCTGCGCAGTAGCAGTACAAGAGTGCAGGTAAATACATTAGCTTTGGTAGATTTTGAGATACTTGAGAGTATGTTACTTCGAGTCTTCCTGGATCGTACAAAATAAAAAAAGAAAGATTTACATTTTCGATAAGGCATGCATGTTACAACTATATAAGTAAGTATTATTTCGTTACAAACTGATAATTATGCCCACATATAAAGCATCAGCATATTAAATAATTTTCATGGATTTACATGGATGCATGTTTTAGTTTCGCAGTAATTAAGATTAATTCAGTAAATTCGGGACATTTGTAGTCAGTTTTATAAAGAAAGTACTATCCAACTACTGGTAATAGCTATAAACTAGCCAAAAAAAACTAAGGCTATAACAACAAGACGATTAGTATAGCGTCATTAGTCACACTACCAGTGAATGACTTAAACTATTCCACATAACATGTTAGTCACATAATTAATTATCTACTCATAAATCCGTTTAAATGACACTGCTGTGACACCTGCGTGTTCTGCCTTCCAGCAGAATAAAGCTCCGCAGTGATTGGCCCTATTTGTTGTCCTTCTACAAGGATCCGGCAGATCTGGGGCTCCATTGGTTACAGAAGTGTCAATTATATCTCGTTCTGCTATCTGATTGGTTTATCCCACCTCGTGCTCAGCTAAAGACTGAGAGCCAGCCATTCTGGGTGATATACTCATAATGACTGATTCGGCCGTTTATTCCACGTCCCTGTTGAAACGTTGACCACAAAAGGCGACTGCCATGGTTATTTTTGCGGTCGTCTCCACGAGTATTGTTCTCATCAGACTCGGATAACTCAAGCAACCCTCCTCTCGCGCAGGATCTCGCGACCAGCTGTGCGACGCGGCGCTGCCTCCAGGTTGAACGGCGGCAGGAGGATGGCACTGCGTTGGACAGTCTATCTATTTGTCTTCGGTGGTCTGTTTTAATTAGATTTTAATTAGCTGTTAACAAACGCTTGGCGTTTGCGACGAACTGCTGCGGGAGCGACGATAAACGCACCGTCGTGATTATGGAAGTGGACTGCAGGTAAGCACAAGGGGTTTTATTTGAGGTCTCCCTTTTTAAAGGGATTTTCAGTGTTATCTCGAGGAGCCGTGACGGGCCCGCAAGCTTAATGGTTATAAAGCTATCAGTTCAAAACAGCGGAGGCTAAACGAACCCCGCGTGCTTCGGTCCTTGTTGAATTCCTATAAACAGTAGCTTCATCTCTCTGCTCCATTTTTCTCAGTGAAAATTGTCACTGTGCTGCATGCCAAGACAGACGCGGCCCATTCAGTAGCCCATAAACCATATTTCTTGCTAAGACGTAGCACGCTGCTGTGTGCCGTGTTCAGACTGTCTTTCCTCAGCGTCCCGTTCTCATTTCGATGTTGTTACACAATCATGTTGTGAGAAGCTGGGACACTTGAAGCCGCAGCGAGGCCATGATGTGTCATTTTGGACACAGATGTTGATTCAGCCGTGAAACGAGAAGTCTGCGGAGCGTCGGCCTGTCGGTGAGGCGTGCGATAACCGACAGTCGTGTTCAGACGAACCGGTCAATACGATTACTGGCTCTGCAAGTTTGGAACGACAAGACAAGGGATTACGGGAGTCGTCTTCAGCTGTCGGCGGATAGATGGCAGAGTCGCTGCTGCATGTGTTGTATCAACAAGCATCTCTCTCATGTCTGTTTTTAGCCGTCATCGGTAAACACGGTTGACGCAGAGTCTGCGCTTTTGATTTAAGCCAGAAGACTTAATAGTCATATTTGACACTAATCCAGCTGTTTTAACTGTACACATTTTAAGAGTGTTTATTTTTGTTTTTAGGTGAATCCTATCAAATGTGCTTGACTGGCTCCTAAAACAGATAGCCAACAATACTCTAAGCACAAAGGACGAGCGCAGAAAGCCCCTGAGTTAAATGACTTTCTCTTGTAAACCAAGACCAGACAGGAATGGTTGTAATAATTGTAGTAAATACTATGGGACCACCATTGATTTTGGGCTATCATGCTGTAGGATGTAGCTGACAAGTCACAAAATCAAAGAGCTCCTTTAAGCACTCATCCTTTTAAGCAAGGGTGGATTATGCAGGGATTTGATTATCTGCTTTGTTTTTTCTAAGTACACCCTCAACTCTTCATGGCTAAGGGTATGTACAGCTGAGTAAAGGACTGTTCATATCTTGGTATGAGATGACTTTTAGGCTTATCTATGAATTCCACTTGCTGTGCAGAAGCCATCCGCACAGTTCACCATCAAGGAAACAGGTATCAGATTCTCACATCCTGGTGACCTTGTTTTTAAGTGTGGAAGGCTCGAAACTTCTTCTTTATCAGACTCCACAATCATACGCACACAAAAGCCTGAAAGTGCTGCCTCTGTGACATGTGAGTGGACCTCTGCTTTTCCAAGCTATACTCCAAGCTTACTGCCGCCTCATTATTCATCAGTGCTGAGCTGAAACCAGTGTTTCTTTGGGATAAACCATCTCTGAGATGTGCGTAGACATGGGTGTATATGTGCCTGTGTGCCGCCTCCAACAAAAACAGGAGGACGGATATTATCTCCTTGGGTTATGGGTGTTTGTTTCTTTCCACCTTTATTATTGTTCTCCAACGTATTTGGCTGTATTGACAGGGATGCCACCATCAGACATGAGCCACACATCTTGGTCGTAACAGGACTGATTGATTTGGACGCCATCAGGGAATAAGTGTCATAGGAGGAGAGCTGAACCTCATTATTGTAACTGAATATGTCTTTTCACAGAAAGATATTATCAAAAAAATGGTAGGAAAGGCTTTGGAAAATCACCCCCAAAATCTGTGTCTGCCGGGGGAGAGATCAGAGTTCCTTCTGGGAAGGTGTAAAGCAGAATGTGGTCTGGCATTGACGAGCTTTATCACTGCTACCGCTGTTATTTTTCATCCCTGGAAGAGTCAGACTTGATGAGGCTCATGATGCTTGAATACATTTATCTAATAAACTGTACAATAGAGAATATCTGTTATGGGATGTTTGATGTGAGACACTCAAGTGCTGTATGTTGTCTTTATATGTAGATGCATATATAGAGATTTTTTGTTTGTTAGTTTTCTTGTTTACTATCAATCTTACTTTCTTTTTTGGGGGGGGGGGGGTTATTGTTTACAGTGAACTTTATTTGTCAGTTCTTTATGGCAAATTCAAAAACCTACAAGAAAACATGAACAAAGTAACCAAACATGACCTATGACCTTGTTAGAAGCTGTGGTTGTGTGGGCAGTCCCTGTCGCTGCGTGCTGCTTGAACACACCAGTGACTGTAACTGAAAATGAAAAGATTCAGTCAGACGGTGACACTTATTTTTTTATCTTATCTCTGAAAAGGTCTCAGATGAACTTCCTGTTCCAGAGTCTGACAGGCTCGGGTGCTGCCTGTTCTCATAGCATAGAAGCTTCATCGCTGGATGAGGTTGGTGTTGATTTTTCACTCGATGCCTGGATGTTAGAACAGAATATCTCATAACCTGGGCTGATGCTCGTCTTCCTGCCTGGCTTGTATTGGTGCTGGTGCTCTGCACTTCATCTGCTTTGCTGACACATGGAAGCAGGGAGCAGCTTGATGACCTGGCTGCTGTGATTCAAGCTCACTACAACTGCAGCTCCTTCACTGCTACCCCGCTCCCCTCTGCCCCATTGCTCTTGTTGCCTGCAGATTTGTAACTGGATATGTGCTGCTTTTAGGTTTTACACTGCCTGAGCCGTGATCCCATTTTCATGCTGCTGCATATTGGATTTCTATTAACGTGCAAATTATTTTGAATACTGAAGTAGGGACGTGTAAAGGTCCATGGCATTTATCAATGTACTTGAAACTTGGTTGTGTTTCATATGAATCGGTCAACTGTTTCTCTTTAATTTGATCTGTCTACTTGCCAAACATTTTTTCCTGAAGTTGACATGGAGGCTATATTCTGAAATAAGCGTATTGCGTCACAATCTGTCTGCGCTTGTACTGTAATTACCGTTAAATCTGTGATTTGTAAAACAGTTACAAACACGCTGCTTTTCTGTACAAAAGGTCAGAGTGCTTCATCAGCAAAGTTAACCATATGTTATTGTTTAAAGTGAGCAAGGAATAATTTACAACGGGATGATTGCAGTATAGAGTATGATTAACAACAGATATGTTAACAAGGTATACACCGAGGCCTTTTGAAACCCATGTTGTCACAAGCGGGAGGACGATAATGCTTATTTTTGGTCAACCTGTCAGTTGGAAGGTTTTGCAGCTCTGATGAGACGTTCATGTAGTTTTCCTCAGGTTGGTCATTTTACTAAGGAGGCTTGTTTTATTAACTTTCTTATTCTAAAATGTTCTCCTCTCATTAAGCAGAAGTTTGTGAATTGGTAGAGTTTTAGCCTTTCCTCTTCACGTAGCCTTTTTTAGTCAAATAACAGACATTTGTTAGCAGAAGGGGGGATTTATCAGACCACTGCTTAGTGTTTATGGTGGTGCTGCTGGGGAACTCTGACACTTAATGTCACAGGAAAACTAATGTCAATCATGACTATAATTATTTTCTCACAGCCTGGGTTGTCTTGCTTCAGCCATGCCACTGTGTGCTGTGCCGAGCCAGGACAAGTGTAGCTTTACTGGAGGAGATAGTAGCTACACTGCTTAGTTTCTGTGAGTGTGCTATCGAGTTCACTTTTGCTCCTATTTATATATTCATATGTCAGCCTCGTTTTACTTGTTGCCTAAGCTGTGTTAAGTTACCGTTAATATAAACTAAACATTTCCTGCTTTTACTGCTTCACACTGAAAGCTTTCCACTTGGAAGCCACTCACAGAGCATTCTTTTATAGGGAGGAAGTGTTGCACCTAAGGGTGAGTGTTGAGACCGAAATATAATATGATAATCTTTTAATGTAGAATCACAATCCACCACCTGATTCCAGAATTAGCTGCACATATGGCTGAATGAATGCAAAGCCTGCAAGGCTTCTGGATGTGGTGGGAGCAAAAGGGCTTCCCCCACAACACACACTCTATGCCCCTGTTCTATATTCATTTAGTTTCTGGTTACTGTATCCCTGTTTCAGTTATTCTTGTCCTAAGACATTGATTAAAAAATGTGAAAAAAGAATAAATGATAGATGGATTCTAAATGGGAGGAATATTTGATTCTAACTTTTTCAGTGTGATCTTTTTCTTCACCGTCATCCAATGATGTTGCTCCAAGTTTAGATCTCTGCATTGTTAGATGGGGATTTTGTTTCTGTACCATTAACAAGCTGCATAAAAATACTTTCAAACCATAGAATGCTGCTTCAAAGGATGTTGTCTGAGTCATAGTAATGCGGTGTCAGCTTTTCATGTCGTTTCCTAATGTTCGTCTCCATTGGGATGTGGTTAACACATGAGGACTGACAGGACAATTTGCTTTAGCTCTGTGGGAAGAGCTTTAATCATCAGTGAAAAATGTTCGTAACATTCGAGACATCAGTTGGCCCAAATTTCTCTTCCTCCTTCATTCTTAATATCACAAGAAGTTCACTCCAGACAAAGCCCTGAAAGCATCAGCAGCATGACACGAACGTAGGACTGTTAGCTGCTGTGTACAGAATGTAGTAAGTGTGTAAGATAATTCCCCTTAATCGTACTAATATGATAATATAAAGAACAGTCCATCAGAAGTGGTGACCAATAGTGTTAGGCCCTGAATAACCTCACCAGCCTGAGTGGTTATGCTTGTAAGCTTTCAGTTTAGTTGCCTGTGCACTCTCTGGGACTGAGCAGCATATTTATTCTCTACAGCGCATCATTATACCCTTGGTCTGAGTTTCTAAAGTAAAACTGCACACATGCACGCAAACATCTGTATCCCGGAACAGACCCACCACAGGTGCATCCCCTTGTGCAAATACCTGATTCCTTTTATAAAAAGAAGAAAGAAGGTCCTGCCAGCCATGTCCTGTCCAACACCCCAAAGAGGCAGTGTTGTTGTTTTTTTTATCTCCTGATCCAGCTCAAGTTCCAACAAGCTTCAAACATCTCACTGATTTGAACCATGCAGTCGATACACAAGGACTACATGAAGAATCGCCTCACTATAACCTTAATGCTGGATTATGTTCTCTTGTATATGATACATACTTATTAATGTAAACCATGGTTCACACAATCCTGTTTGTTGCTTATTCACTAAGACAAAACTGGTTCAACTATTAAGATCTCGTACGTAAATGAAAATACAACCACATCATAAAAATCTCTGGTCAAATGTAATGTAGGTGCCAGGGACCAGAAACGTAAAACTCTGCAGTGTCATTACTAAAATCGTGTGTACACACAGAGGCAGCAATGAGCACACACATTTGTTTCGGCATATTTATGAAGCCGTGTGTGGTTCTCTTATACATTTCTTGATCAATGTGAAATGGTACACATATGCACAAGCCTTATTTCGTGTCCATCTTTAGCCATTGATAGGTGCATACACTCCCCTTATTAATAATTTGCATGATATGAAAACATTGATTGCACTACAACTTAATATACATTACAATGAAAGCAACAGCAAAGAAGAAGCACAATTTTATACTTCAAAAGTGTGAAAACCTGCTTGATTAAAGGTTCTTTCCGACCCTCAGAATGATCACATGCACAGTTGTGTCCAGTTATAGCTCACCTTTGTCATCTGACTGGACCGACATCCTGGTTCCAGTATACATGCATGGGGGCATCGGATTTTTGCGTTTACAACCCAAGACTCAGTCACTTGAGTCCTGGGTTAATTTTATGTCTGGCACCGCGACGCTGTGGACTGCGTGAGAAAATGCTTGAGACATTCTGCTGCCTCCAACTTTCCCAACGTTTCCCGTTGTCTTTAAGTTACTTGAGTTGTGGTTTTGTCAGATGATGCTGTGGTTCTAAAATCAGGATTTTATTGAAGCACAGAGAGAGTCTGGAAAGGCTTTTAGTGACTTTGAGCTCACACTTAATGGGCTGAATTTCAATCACATTTTCCCAAAGTGATTGGGAAAAGCGATTTGACATAAGAAAGAAAAATGTGTGGATGAGAACAGCGTTATTAGGAATGCGGCTCTATAGATACACACTTACAATTGACCGTTTTTATAAAATCATTAGAATATATAGATCTATGGCCCATATGGACCATTTGAGTCTAGTTGTGTGTATACATGTAGGAGGGATTCAATTCCCAACCACATTATCTTGTAGTCTAGTATTGAAAATTGCTATTTCATTTTTAGTTTTGGTCTGACTAACATATTTATATGCATTTTAAAAGTCTAGTTTGGGTCAGACTAACGCAGCAATTCGTTTTTGTTCCTGTGTAAACGTGCTTACTGTTAGATGCATCCTGTAAAGCTTGTTGTTATCATTGATTGGATGTAATTTACTGCTCTTTTGCTTTCTTTGTGGAGCATATTTAACTGTATCAGACAGCTAAGTCCATACAAGGGTTTGAGCCAATTATGTTATTCCCATAATTGGAAAGAATATAAAGATCACTGAGCAGCAGTATCTGAAAAAAGCACATCCCTTCCTTACAGTGGTGCACTTTGAGCAACGTGGAGCGCAGCAGCAGTCACAAGGACAGTCGGTGCAGTACCTGAATGCAGTGAAAACATGAACAGTCAGAAACCAGACATGAGCTAATGAGTTGGAAGTACCGTGAGGTTAGCAACCGCAGATTAACGGAGAGGATAGCATGGCACGAGAGCCCTAAAGGCAAGATACACACACACAGACACAGCAGGGATCCGGCCCCTGTGAAAAAACTGCTTCTTTTTTTCTTACTTTTAGTATATGAAATGCCAATCAATTCTTTTTCTTAGATTTCCTCGATCTCTGGGAATAATTTGCTTCTTACAAGGTCTGTGGTTGTTCATGATATGTGTCTAAAAAAAAATATAGATTGTTACGTTTTTGCTGGTGTTGAAAAGACATCAAAGGAGGCGTTTAGCCTTTGTTTGTTACCCTCCTTCTCATAATGCCCCTGGCTGGAGAAAGCCCAGATGGGGACTGTGACTACCATCAGTGAAAGGGATTTGTAAATCAGATATTGTGCACTTAAGTTTAAATGGGAACCCTTCATGCAACATTCATGTTGAATGACTGGAGGTGGTGTGAGTGTTGTGGAAGAGAGAAGCATAAATATGCAGTTGAGTGCATTATAATGAAACTCTGTACTCTACAATGGGGCCTGCAGTCATGTACAGTACAACAGCCACGTTCAGAAATTCTGGCTTGCTTTGCAGTGTCAGAGACCTTCACAATGTCCTTCCCTTCACCATTATGTGTGTTTGAGTCCTGCATGACTCACTCCTTTCACAGTCTGGTTTCACAACACAGCCGAACGGCCCTCAGTAGTCCTGAAACCTCCCTCGAGCATTACTTCTAGAGTTGTTTTATTCCCGTAATGAATTAATTCAATTGTCTTTATTAGTAAGCCCACACTCTGAGGTTATTGAGGGTATTATTTTATCTTAAATCTGGACTAGAGATTATGTGTATACATGCCTTGAGTCTTCTTCTTCTTTCGGCCTCTCCCTTTATCAGGGGGCGCCACATCGAGTGTATACATGCCTTGAGTAAAAATAAAAACTGCCCATTAACCGCTGATGTCCAAGGAGTGAAATCTATAGGTGTCTAGAAGCTTACATTACAAAATAGAACACCTTTGTTGGTTGTATTGAAGTGAAATTGTGATTAATGGCACAGATACATCACTGCCGGAGTTTGGCCCATGTATCACATGTTTTGTTTTTTTTGTTGGAAAAAGCTGTCATTGTTCTTTGTTGCAGCACATTCTTCTGTATTCCTAATGTAATTATAGCTTAGAAATGTGACTTGCATTTTTAATAAATAAAAAAAAACTGTGTGATTGTTTCTTGAAGATAACCCTTTTACAATTTACAACTTGTTTTATCTATTTCGTAATGGTTCTTGTGATTGGGCTGGTTGCAACGCATGAATGTGGTCCTTGTCTCTGCTGCTTGCTGTGATCAGATAGTTCTTATGCTCCTGTCCTTGCCTCCTCTCTCACGCTGTATTTCTGTTCTCCTTCTGTTGTTGTGTACTGGATGCCAGTGTCATATGCTTCATATTATATGGGCTGCAGAATATTACCATCAACCGTCTTGCTTGATCACGCTGCCAAAATCAATTTCTTCAGTGCATTGTTGTGAGTTTATGTAACATTCATTGGCTCATCTCATCTCACCTCCTGTCCCCCTGCCTCTGATCTGGTAAAATAGTTCATAACCAGAGATTTTAAGATTGCTTCAATTCCTAAAAAGCACCCAGAAAAGAGAGGGTCAAGGAGAGAGGAGGGTTGCTTGGGGAGTTTTAAGTCAGGACACACCAGTGTATGCTTTGCAGAAGTCTTCAGCGATGTTAATCCCACATTTTAAATTCAATCAATAATAAATGTATCCATAAGCTGTGTAGCCAGCCAAAGGTATTCCCACCTCTCTGGTGACGGCAGCAGAAAGACACTGGCTTTTATTTTGGCACAGTTTGCTCTTGTGTTAAGTGACTTTTTAGTTCTGACTGGGTTTTTCTCTGGAATGTGTGAAATCTTATCTTTGCCACTTTAGCTAACCAAATGCTGGGCTCAAGCTGCAAACTCCTGTCCTTCCCATTCCCTTTATCAGAGGAAGTGTCAAACAAACACACACATTGTTATCGTTTATTTGAAAAAACAGACTACAAATATGTTAACATATTCTACAACTCAAATGGAATGGTTTAGTAAATTATGCTATCCCCCTATCCAGCAGTGTCAACTGTTAATAAAAAATCATCTTTTTAAACTTCATAATTCATTTTGATTTATCTGGTATTTATTTAGTTTAGTTAAATGTCCTTAGTTGATGCAGTGTTTTATATATTATTTATATATATTTATAAATATTAAAGATGATAATCTTTGTTCACGACAAGAACAATAAAGTAAATGCAGTATTTACTGAATTGTGAATAATGTATTAAAAAGTTAATTAGCATTTAAATCCAATGATTCTGTTAGACATTTTAGTAATGAATGTATATTTAGAGATATTAAAGACTGAGAGAATCAATAATGAAGGAATAACTTCCATACATGCATATGCATCAGTTCTCTAAAGATTTTTCCTTTTTCTGTATCCATGACAGGTTTGAAGATTTCTGATCATATTGGCTCCAGGGTCTACCCACTGTTCAGCCAAGGCACAGCCAGGCTCACTTAGGAGGGAGACCAGCAGGGAGGCGCAGAGACTCCCCCACAACGTCCACACTGTGTCATCCATCCCACTCCATTTTCAGCACCATGTCTATCCCGAGCAGCAGCCCAGAAAGAGAAAGCTCCAGTGGGACTCAGCTTGAGTGCCCCTCTACTCCTCCCGGCATGGACCAGGACCCCCTTTCAACGGGCAGCCCAGTGCTCAGCCCAGACTCTTCTTCCCATGATACAGCGCTGTCAGCACCCGCACACTCCCCAGCGGACTCTGAGAACCTGAGTCCGGATGAACTTGAGCTGCTGGCCAAACTGGAGGAGCAGAACAGGTAAATTTAGCAGCCTTGTGACACCTGTAAAGCAAAGCTGTTATGCAGCTTAATCAATTGAGTTGGATCCGATATCTAGTTGTACATACACAGGTTCAATTATTTGATCAATGACTTGACATTTATTTTGCGGTGCTCATGGTAACAAATCTGCCTCTCAATATCTCGAAACAGTGGGCCATGTTTTACACACAAGTAAACAACACTGGCTTACAAGTTCTCCAGCACGACTTTGGACATCCATCCGTTCTCTGCCGTTACTCCGGCTTCCACAAAAAAACTTATGCAGGTTGCACAACACCTTTCACCCAATGGCAGCTGGCATAGGATGCAGCCACCTCATGACCCTGAATTGGTAAAGCGGCTATGGAAAACTGATGGATGGGTGTATCAGATATGGTTAGGATACTGTCAGTTAAGTTATTGGAGTACTACATTTGAGTGTAGTACTTTAAAATGTTATTTACTTTCAATTTATTTGTCATCTTGTTCTGGAGGAGCACAGTACTGCATTACAGCACTTGGCATTATGTTAGCTTTAGAATTTATTTCAGAATTTTTGCAAACAAGTCATGAAATTGAACAATTCTGTTTAGAATGACATAATAGGTCTAACCAATTGTATTGTATCTGACTTGCGTTGTCTCATAAAAGGAGCGACACACTGTAAATCAGAACAGCGTTATCAGAACAGCAGAGACGAAGAGAAGCAAAAGTTCACTCCTGACATTGTTTGACAGTAGAATGCAATTCTAATTGTTCTTTAGGACTAATAAAAAAATCATTATACCAAACTATCTTAGAAAATACTGACATTCACAGTGCATTACCATTCTTTTTTTAGCCATATTGCTCAGGCCTACTATGTCACCACTGTACTGTTGGTAGAATGGTGATCAGGTGGGACGTGCGAACATTTGCAGCTATTGTTACAGCAAACAAGCACTTTTGTTCACAGGTCATGCCCAGTAACAGTTGCTAAGCTGTGATCTGATAATTGCTATTGTGGGGGGTGGTTCAGTGAACAGTCGGTAATTACTTAAGGAGCAGTAGTATGTAATGCTGCCTGGATGATAATTAACTGAATACCAGTGTTAAAAATGGCACCAACTTGCTTGATTTAATGTTGGCGCTGTTAGCCTGAGAAAGGCATAAAGTTGAAGATGATGCTGTCAATAGACATTTCTGGTACAGTAGTTGATTGTGGAGCTTTATGGGCAGCACTTATTATTATCTACATTATTGCAACACTTCTAGTGATTAATGAGAGCAGTTAGAAGAAGTTGCCATGTACACATCTCTTAAAGAGGACCTCTCATGCTTTTTGGATTGTTTCACACTAAAATTCACACCATAGGAGTTGGTGAGGGAACTAAGATAGAATAATTAACTGGTTTGGAGCGTTTTGGTGCATCACTGACTTGTTTTTATTACAAATCTGTTTCACATTTTATCTTTAATGGTCCACAAATGCAGGAAAATGCTTTCTGCAGTGCTGTTATATTTTAAGTGTCAGTTCCACTTTTGGTAAATGAGACAAGTGACTTTAAGGAATCAGACGTGTGGGGTCAAAGTGGGAATCAACTCAGCACCCTCAAGATAAAGAGCAGTCTCTTTAATCACATCATGTCTGCTCTCTGGCAAACTGCAGATCCACGGCCTCCAAGAAGATGAAAAGAATAAATAAGTATATTTGAAGAAAGTTTCGCTCATCTTAATTTAGGTCATCTTAGCATGAAGACAGGAGGCAACGGGCCACAGCTAATAACCTTTTCTAATGGCTATTTGTCAGACTGACTCACAGAGAGCAGAGTTAATGGCCAAGCAACCTCACTTCCACCAAAAGATAGAAAGAAAACCCAGCCTGACCCTGTAAACAAAGACGTTAATGTTGTTCTTTATGGGAATTTACCATTGTCATCGTCATGTGGGAGCCCATCCAGCTGCCTGTGATATCCTCATGTTTGAGAAAACCAGCCCTGAGGCTTCTGGTGCTGCTCTTAGGTTGTCACAGTGGGCCTCAGTGTCACATCTACCTTCTGGGACTCTTGATACTTATATCAGCTTACCTTTCACTTTCCACAGTGTGAACAGCATGTTTGTCATACAAGAGAAAGAGGTCTCTTCTCATAAACTGTCTTCATCCAGGTTGCTGGAGGCTGATTCCAAGTCGATGCGGTCAATGAGTGGCTCGAGACGCAACAGCGGTTCCTCACTGGTGTCCAGCTCCTCGGCCTCCTCAAACCTGTCGCACTTGGAGGAAGATACTTGGATTCTTTGGGGCCGCATTGTCAATGAGTGGGAGGAGTGGAGACGCAAGAAGGACAAACTTCTAAAGGTGGGAGTCAAAGGCCCAAAATGAAAAAAAAAAAGAGAGAGAATTTCACATGCTGCACTTTCCTTGTATCTGTCTGTCCTCTCCGTCCCTGTGTGTCCTCTGTCAAAAAAAAAGAGAAAACCCTGGGGGAAAGAAGATGGATGGGAGACGACAGGGCAAAAAGGAGTCAGGACAATATGGGAGAGAAAATAAATTCAGCAAAAATACATGCCTGCAAAGACTATGATGCAAGAAAACAAGAGTGAAGAGATCCTCATTGGAATTCTTTTCTCCTCTGTCTGCTCTTCCGACAAGCTTTAATCCTTCAAATTTGCATCTCTCAGTGCATTCAGAACAAATGTAGAAATCCATCTTGAATGTCTTTGTCTCTGTCCCCTAGGAGTTGATCAGGAAGGGCATCCCCCATCACTTCCGCGCCATCGTCTGGCAGCTGCTGGGCAATGCCACCGACATGCCGGTGAAGAATCAGTACTCTGAGCTGCTGAAGATGTCATCCCCCTGTGAGAAGCTCATCCGCAGGGACATTGCCCGCACCTACCCCGAGCACGAGTTCTTCAAAGGGCAGGACAGCCTGGGGCAGGAGGTCCTCTTCAACGTCATGAAGGTGAGTGCTGGCATTTCATCACGGGTTGCCTCGAAGAAAAGGCAAGACTTGTGCTGCAATCTTCTGTGTTGGTAACAGTTGTGGTCAGAGGAATCATTTTCAGGTTGCCTCTCCAGCCCATCATCATAAACAAGATGTTTTTAGGAGTTCCTTGAGGGAATATCTTCAAATTGTGGTGGTAAAAAAATCAAAGGTTTCCACGAATTAAACATTTGGTGATATGGATAAACACAGGACAGCTATGACAGGATTTCACAGCAGTGTCTAATAAGATGCACTGTGGCGGTGACTTTTTATAGCAAAACATCGAAGATCAAGTCTGGATAAATGGTACAAAACTGCAGTTTGGCTCGTTCACAGCAGTGGTCATCCTAGTTTAGCCTGGACATGGCCTGAAAAGCTATTTCTGTTAGATGGCTATTTCTGAAGTCTTTTAACTTTCTTTAACTGTTCTCAAATGAAAGGTTAAACAGTGAGTAAACACATCATGCACATACCAGCACAGCCACAGACACAAGCTTCTTCATTCTGGAAGTTTTTCATTGTAAGTAAAAAAAGACCCAAAGTTATCCATTTGTAACACCGGTGAGGGGGAAATAGAACATGATAACCTTAACTGGTACATCAGTTCAGTTCCAGAAGTATGAACTGAACCAACTTCTCTGTTTCACAATTATTTGACATAACTCAAAAAGCAGAAAAAGGTTTCCAGTCTTCTACTCACAGCACATTTAGCCCTGATTGGAAATAACTGGCCGAAGGATTACAGATACCAACATCACCAAAACATTTTGTGCTTATGTAGAAGTTTAAAAAACAAGTTTGACGCCCGTCTTTACTTGAAATGTTTTTTTTTACATGTTTTTAATTGTTTATATATAGTTTATATAGTTTATATCCTTGGCTGCGAGCTGTCATTCTTCTTTGTATCCTTCTTCTTTACTTCTTTCACTCAGCGTTACCAACACCAACTCCAGTTCAACAGCAGTTTCCAGCCATCAGTATGATATTCAAATAGAATTAATTGTTTTGGGTGGAGTAAATTCCAAAAGGGAAATCATTTTCATTTTATTTATTTACAGTAAGTTAATATATATGATTATATATAATATACTGATTACAGCGATTGTAAAATTGACAAAAGCAGCGAATTCTCATATTCTCAATATTGAACAAGCTAGCAACGAGACATTCCTCCCTTTTTTCGATAATCTAACTTAAACAATGAAAAGTGTTCCATCCTGAAACCAGAGTGTCATTTTGAACAGCTCATCCTGCTGTAAACTGGAAATATATCAATGGTTTTAATTCTTGTCCATCCTTGATTTTATTTTGTTCCTAAGAAAAGAAAAAAAATACAGAGACACAGCTTGTGGAACCGTGCTGTTAACCACCATGGAAACCAGCTTGTTGATTGTCTGCAGATCAGTTGAGGACTGTTGTAGCTGAGCTGGTCAGGAAATGAAGAGATCTCTGGTGACTTGTTCATCACATTGCTCACAGTCTGAGCAGTCTGATATGTCCAGTCCAGATGTCATTTTTCTACAAGCACACAGCAAAGCAAAGGTAATGTAATGCATGTGTGTGTTTTCCAGGCATACTCTCTGGTGGATCGTGAGGTGGGATACTGCCAGGGCAGTGCTTTTATCGTTGGCTTGCTTCTAATGCAGGTGACTATCAAATTCTACCCATCCTTATTTTTTTTGAAGAATCAAAGTTGTCTGAGCTTAACTGTGTCCCAGTAGATTTATTGGATTCTAATGTTGTCTCTAGAGGTTTTCTTTCAAATATTTGAGCCATTGTGTCACAAATCGTTCATAAGCAGCATCACTTCCCCCTCTTGCCTTCTCCCAGATGCCAGAAGAGGAGGCATTTTGTGTTTTTGTGCGTCTAATGCAAGAGTACCGTCTGAGGGAACTGTTCAAACCCAGCATGGCAGAGCTCGGCCTCTGCATCTACCAGTTTGAATATCTGCTACAGGTAAAAAAAGGAAGTAGGATATCCTTTATGCAAACTAGCATTGTGACTGCTGTCCACAAGGGAGCAGCAAAGCACTATTTTACATTTCCTCGCAGTACTTCCTTCTCTGATATGTCTTTTGGGCTTCAATTTAGCATTTGAGGCTTTAAGTTGTGTCGTTCTGCTTCCTCAGGAGCAACTTCCCGAGCTGAACGTTCATTTCCGCTCTCAGAGTTTCCACACATCCATGTACGCCTCGTCCTGGTTCCTCACCCTTTTTCTCACCTTCCTCCCTCTGCCTGTTGCCACACGCATCTTTGATATTTTCATGTATGAGGTAGGAAACATTTATGACTCTATTGAGAGATGGGATTTGTCTGTGTATCTTTAATTTGCGAATGCAAACATGTGCAAGGGTATGACCTTTCCTTCACATGAATGACCTTTCCTCAGGGCCTAGAGATTATCTTCCGTGTGGGCCTGGCCATCCTGCAGTACAACCAGACTGACCTCATTCAGCTGGACATGGAGGGCATGTCACAGGTAAACGATTGCAGCTGTGTGCTACTTTCTGCAGAAATTAGTGTCACATACAGATTCAGCCACGAAACAAAAGCTCCACGTCCCAATTTCCCCTCTGCACGCGAGCTTCCTGAACAGCTAAGTTAAGATCTGAGCTTCTATCATTCAGCGTGCTGGTTTATCAGTTTTATATACAGAATTGAACAGGGCTGTGGTGCTCATTTTTGCTCCCTGTTCATGTCGTTTGATTTCTAAAACAAAAGATTTTGCCTGTTTGGTATATCCTCCATGATCTGAATGCAGAAGTTTTAACAGTAATGCATAATGCTCATTAAAAGTAAAACTTATTTATAGTGTCTGATCTTCAATTGAAGATAAAGCCTGGGAAAAATGATCACACAGTCTTTATTCTCTTTGTTTCTTATTTAAATGAACAATTGTTTTGTCTGTAAGATGTAAGAACATTTTAACATTTATTTCAATCAATCTTTATATATATGATGGAAAAAATGGCAAGTCCCAGTCACTGAGCAGCAAGAAATGTATCCTTTGATGTTTCTGACATCGTTATAAATGATGGATGAATGGTTCTTTAATCTTACAATTATAATTATTGAAAATATATAACCTATCATCAAACCAACGAACTGGCATTTTGCTGTTTGATATAATGAGATGTGAAAGTAAAGTGATACTGATGATACATTTGATTTTGTGTGTATATATAGTATTCATTTATTGGCAAATATTTCCTGTTTTTTATTACTCTTCTTTGTTTCCTGACACTAACTTTTTAACACTCATGCAAATATATACTTGGAAATACACTGCTCATTTCCTGAAGTGCTAATGTGTTAAACATGATATGAATCTGTTAATTAGATACATTTTTTCAGTTAGATTGAAAGCCCAAAAGGTTTTTTGCCTTTGAAACACAGCATATTCTAGCAATCGTAGCTCCACAGACACAGCAGCTGGTGGATTTCCACATGCAGGTCTATGGTGGTTCTTCTTTGGTTATCTACAGTGTGTCTGTCTGCTTTTTCATAGATATTTAATGAGCATTTTTGTCACGTGTTTTTCCCTCTGGCTCTACCAGCATTTCCAGAAGGTGATTCCCCACCAGTTTGACAGCTGCCCCGACAAGCTGATCCTCAGGGCCTACCAGGTCAAATATAACCCCAAGAGGATGAAGAAGTAAGAATGCTCATTACTCAGCAAACCTCTTGTAAGACCAGAGGCTGAAGAGGCTTCATGTAATGCTTTGACTTTCACACCGAAGCACACTCACATCCGGTGTTGAGTGATGCGTGCTTGTTTTGTTTTTCAAAGCTAAATGGGAAAATAATTTTCCTCTTTGTGATGTTTGCTTTATGAGCATCGTAATTTGAATGAAACCCCAATCAGTGAAGTAAAACACTGTTGAGTTTATACTTTCCCCTTTTTTCAGGCTTGAGAAAGAATATACCGCAATCAAGAACAAAGAAATGGAGGAACAAATTGAGATTAAGGTGCGTGTTTTTTTTCTATGTTGATGCTTGAGAAGATATTATGATAAAAAGCTTCACAGATAATATATGTTCTGTACTTTTCTTCTCTAACTTCTCTCAGAGATTACGCACAGAAAACAGGCTGCTAAAGCAGAGGATTGAGACACTGGAGAAGGTAAAAGATCAGCCTTCCATCTTATCTAAATTTTAATTTAAATCAGCAGCATCACTGAAGCAAAATATCCGGATTAGACTGGGCAAGGACTTTAGTTTAATACTGTAATGACTTCTAAACTTGTTTTTTAGTTTCCTCCCCCTGCAGCGCTTGCTGTGTATATATGTATGTATGTGTGGGTGTGGATGTTTTCTCCAGCACTCTGCTGTTAAAGGTTTTTAACGTTTCCTCTTCTGTCATATACTTTTCCTCAGAGCGATCTCTTTGCTGCCTCTTCTCTTGCTCACAAACACGTCCTCTTTACTCAATGTTTGCTCCCTCAACCTCTGATTTCATTTGTAATTCTCCCTTTAATGTCCTCACGAGTTTTCTCGTTGTTTATCCTTCCTGGCCCCCCACTGTTTTTCACTCTCTTCATCACTTATGTTCGTCCTCTTGTTCCTCTCCTTGGTTGCGTTGTAGGAGAGTGCTGCTCTGGCAGACAGATTGATACAGGTAGAGTACTGTAAACTACTTTCCAACAGATCTTGCTAACCTCTGTCCTACTCACACCTACCTGCTCTGTTCTCCTGCACTGCCTCTCTCCCTGTTTTTACCAGTAACCTGACAAATATGCATGAAAGATTTTTTTGTCATTAAGTTGCTCAGCCCACAAGACCATTGTGTTATCCCTGAATGCACCTAGTGTTATGATGATACAAGGTCGCACAATCCCTGCATGTGGCATGTCAAAGTTTGTCATTATTGCTATTATTAATGTCACAACCTTAAATCAGAATTAGTTGGGAGGGTGTTGAAAAGGCTAAAAAAAAATTTAAAAAAGCAGTGTTTCTTACATTTACAATGACTTTTCTTTTATTGCAGACACTATGAAGCAAAGAGTTTACATGTTTTTTCTTGTCAAATTAATTTAACACGTACATTTTTGCTTTTCAGACCTGTATCACATTCCAAATTGAAAAAAAAAAATATATAGGGATTGTGAAGATTTGTAATGTTGCAAATCTTTCTCACAATGCTTAAAAGACATACTGGCACTGAAGATCCCAACAAGTAGCTTTCCAGATGTTGCTGGAAGAAAAGGCAAACGCATCTTCTCATTTTCTTTCCTTTTAAAAGTTCTCCAGATACTCTATATTAGTGACAGGTCAGGACTGTTGGCTGGCCAATCCAGTACCTGTACCCTCTGTGTGTGTGTGTGTTGTTTTGTTCAAAAAACTTCCCTGGAAAAGACTTGAAGGCAGCATATGCTGCCCTAAAATCTCTGTGAACATAGTGAATCACTGCATATTAACTAGTGAGATCAAGCTGACTGGAAAAAAACATGTACCATGGGTTTAAACTGTCTGCAGTGGAATGAAATTTGAAATAAATGTAGGAATCACTCCATTTCTTTCTATTTTTCATCATCCATATCGTCCCAATGTTTACTAATTTGAGGTTGTTCAAGATTTCATTCGATATGCCTTTAGTTTACCAAAAAGTGCAGTAAATGGGAAATGTGCTATTTGCTTTCTTGCCAAAAGTTAGATAAGAATATTCTGTGCTTAATATGATGCTGCTGCCAGCAGACTGATTGGGTCTTTAATAAGACTAAAGACCAGGGTAAGGGCCAGCCTGGGTCAGCCTAAGTACATGTTAAGCTGAATGGTTTTCAATTCATGCAGAAGTGTGAAAATCTATTTCTATACTTGGGTTTTTGAATAATTTAAACAAGGTGCATATTATTTTACTGATTGAGCTGTAAATTAAATGGAATTAATTTGAATTAGGTAGTACTTGAATCCCCCCCAAAAACATTAAATTGTTCATATATTATTTACCAAAATAAAAGCTAGAATCAAAACAAAGAGGTGGAAATCCTTTCTTATTGCATTGGATCTGAAGAATTTTATATTTTATAAATATACCAACACAGAGACAGCCATTTTCATCAGTTTTTTCAGCTTCTTTTAGTCACTGGCTCTGATGCTGCTGCCAACAGACCGGTGCAAAGAGAATTGCACTCTCCACCACAGACTTGTGAAAAATATGCAACATCATAATGCATATATTGAAGGATTGAAGCTTCTTTTAGAAATAGAATCCAGGTAAATAACCAGGTGTTGTCCTCAACAGGATTTGAAAAACAATAGCTTCCTCTTGGTCCTCCTAACATCCACAGTCATGCCTTTTGTCTTTTTCTCGTGTTTAAGATGAGGTTAATCAAGGGGAAAGGCACTGGCAGGCAGTTACTTTATGTTCTGACTGAACCAGGCTAATTTTTTTCTCTATTTTCCATTCATGTTTGGAATTAAGCCTTCTGGATATGCTTCATGTTTAAATCCCTGATATAAGAGTGGCACTGAGTTATCTAACAAGTTTGCAAGAAAAAAAAAAGCCCCATTCCCAATACTTTCATTAAAGGCATAACAAATCTGCGACATGACATATATCCAAAAATACCGTGTTCCTCGGTGTTGCTCTTTATTCTTACATTGCCTGCATTTTAAAATTAGAACCCTTGTGCTCCTCCGGCGTGCTAATATAGGGTCAGGTGACAAGAGCACAGGAAGCAGAGGAAAACTATGTGATCAAGCGGGAGCTGGCTGTGGTGAGGCAGCAGTACAACACAGCCAACGAGAGCCTCGAGAAAGCCCAGGACACCATCAGAGAGCTGCAGCAGCAGAGGGTAAATAAATCGACAGAAAGCTTTTGTTTCCACCTTCTTCCAGTGTTAGCCAAGCTAACTGTCTGTTGACTCCAGCTTCACAACAGTCTTCCCAAGAAAGTAAGGTTATCTTCCAAAATGGTCTGTTTCTTTAATGATAATATGTGCTCACAGAACCTCCAGCTTTTCTCAAAGCTGTTCATTCACCTTATAGGTCAGGATCGTTAGGAGTACAATAACAAAGTTTAAATGCTTCCCTGCTGTCCCTCCTGAACCTTTGTAGACCACATTTTTCTTGTTTAAAAGCAAAAACACATTTTGTGACTCATGTGAGTTAATGTCCAGTCAAGTCATCTTCTATACAATATTTGCATTCAAGATCACTCGTTAATTGAATTCTCCACTGCAAAGAAAACATGGCCATGGCTGTACTTTTAGCAATAGTTTCAAAGTGCTTTACAGATTATTTGTGTCACTCAGAAATCCATGATGATGGTTTTCATCTGTGCTGAGATGAAACAGGTGCAAGGCCTTTTCCAGATCTTTCCAGCTCTACTTTGTCATTAGCTGCCCAGCTCTTTTAACACGTGCATGTGTTCAGCTGTATTTCATTTTTATCAGTATGTCTTTCAGATACTGCTCATCTGCTGCAATTTTTATAAAGGATAGAAAAACAGTTATAACCAACTAACTTCAATATTTCAGAGCATCCAGCATCTTTTCTTCTTGTTTTTTTTTGTTTGATAAACTTTTCATAGTGTTCTCTTTCATTTTCATATATATATATATATATATATATATATATAATTCTAACTATAATTGATGTATGATTTTTAATCATCTCTGTTACTTTGTTGTTTCCATGAAGAAAATTTCAAGTAATGTATCTCACGTACGATGTAGTGTATTCTAATACTTTAATTAGACATTTGCTAAATGCTTTGCGCACTCAGATTTCACATTCAAAACACGCATGTATTTGAAGAGTTGATTTCTTATAAACTTTCTAACACGATATTATGTAGTTGTAAAAATAGTACTTTTTGACAGTTTTAGGAATAATTTCTCAATGTGACTGAATTAACTATCGTAATGCTGACAAAGCAAAAGCTGTTTATCCGTTTATCTTATCTTAAAGATGGAGTTGGATCGTCCAACTCTGCCTACATCCAAGGTGTTTATCATTTTAATTTATGTCCCACTAACCCCAAACCTGACCACTCAAATTGGATGGGTTTAGTTGGATGAACTGCAAATATATTGGGTTTCAGGATTTCAGGATTAGATTTAATATTTTTTAAGAACATTTTTCCAGTCAGACTTAGAACATGTGAATGAATTGTACCCTCAATTAAGTATTTTTGAATTGATCATTTATCATTTCACAACTGGAATGTGAAATATTTTAAATTCACAGAAGGCTGAACGTATGATCCGCTACGACATGTTGCTACTGAACTTGAAAATAAAATCACATCACATTTTGTTTCTTTCTATCCCATGATATGCCAGAACTAAGCATCTAAGTCCTGATTTTAAAAAAAAAACAACACACGTGCCGTAACGTAAGGTTCTTGAAGCAGGTGCATCAAAATGCCACAGCAAGGATGCTAGTGGTAGCGCTGACATGCAGACAGCAGGGGATGAAGGTAACATATGACAAAAAAACAGTCAAAGTAAAACAGAGCAGCCAGTGCAGAGCTCAGACTCAGCGGAGACCAGGGAAAACACCAGTTGCATAGTAAGGTTTGGTTTGAGAGAGCTACTTTGACTTATTTGTGGTATGAACTGAGGTAGCATAGCTAACTGCGACACAGGCATTGATGTAAGATATGTCTGACTGTATTTTGTTTATTAAGATAGAAAAGAAGAGATAATTTTCTATGTTTGATGAGACAAAGACAGCTGATATGATAAGCCTTATTTTCATTATGCTGTAACATCTGTCTGAGTTATATTAGCCTGTTCCTTGTCCACAGTGCTTAAGCCTACCTTACGTAACAAAAAAGCCTGCACCTGACCAGAACTTGAGAACACTCACTGCACATCCTGCTGAGATAATTTCAAGTTTTCAGATAGTAGCTCTCTGGGAATCATGTTTTTGGTTGAAGAAAAAAACTTTTTTTATGTCTATCAAACTACGTTTGGCATTTTCTATAGATGCAACTACAGAAAAGAGAACAAATGATGTCTTTTTGACAAGCTGTCAGTAACAAAGTGCCTGAAGATACAATTTAGGGCAGGATCTTTGCTGTGTTGTCTTATGATGTGTAGATGCAACACTGGTTCATCCTTTTGAGTTAGGGGCCTTTTGTTTTATTGATTCATTGGTCACTGTTAAGTAGATTAACACAAAACAAACACTTCAACTTTCTACATATTCGTCAGCTGATTGATATTTCATTTTGTTATCTATCTATAACAACAACATATCTTTGATGATAATGAATACTGCAGCAATATTACCTTTCTGGGATAATAAAGAAATTATTGACATGAATTGAATAGCTTTGAAAATGGTCAAGTACAAAGACTGGACTGAAAACGAACAAGAAAGCCTTTGAAACCATGCAGAACCTTTGCAAAAGATCATTTTGATAGGTTTGAAAAAGGTCAAGGACCTTGAAAGCAAATTTTTAAAGAGACAACTGGTGCTTCAATACCTTTACACAGTATTGTATATGTTTTAGTTTCAAAATGCATCTGCTGTTTGTCCTACTATCACAAAAACAAAGCTTTGTGACAGTGCTGTTAACCACTGGTTTTCAGTTAAAATTCACAGTCACTTCAACAGCTCACTCTTACATGTGAGAAGACTGTGTGAAGAGCAAGCAAAAGATTACGTAAAATCCTAAGGATATCAATCAAGAAAAAGTACGCTAAACAAGATATTTAAGTTTTCTTTAAAAATAATATAGTAAGAAAAGAAAAAAGTCACTGATTTAACTCTAAAGGATGTCATTGTGAAGGTGATTTCTATTCCAGCTCAGATTGCTGGCACCTTCACCCACCCAGGGTTCACACACCTCCAGACACGCACAGTCGTCTTTGATAACAAAGACTGAAAAACCCAGTATGACAAATTGAGAATCTCTACTCACGCTATGTGCTTACCTAATTTGAAGATGTTGTATTTTACCTCATAGGAAAGTATTTTTCCACTCTGCTCTCTGTTTTTTCTGCTGCTCTCATGCTCTCAACTTAGTAGTTTCACCTTGATGTGGTGACATGAAAATCTGCAGTGGCTTTCTATATATTCTGACGACACAGTGAATCAGTGAGGCGAAAGTGCTTCTTCGGAGCTAACTATATTGGCCTGATTGAGTAAGATTTTTACACAGACATTTACGAATACAATACAATTACATTGTTGCACTTGGCAGATGACATTTGATGCTCTGGGCGTATTTGTGAAAGAAATTTGCCAGAATACATTAAGCTGTAGCCAGGAATCAAACTTATCATCACTTTTTATCAGTTGCTTAGCGACAATTTCAGCTTTCTGAGAGAAATACAATAGTGGCTGGGTTTTTTTGTTGTTGTTTTTTCACATAAAAAAGAAACGGAAAGAGATGTGGCAGAATTCGCACCTGTTAAAACACTGTGAGGAAACTTTGTGAGTTCAACCACTAGCCCTGACATTAGCATCCTCTGCTCTGTGTATTACAGTAAACGGAAAGCTGACCCAAGCACACAGTATGACTGTTTGTATTTAGTAGATACAAGTACAACTACACAACTTTTTTTTTTTTTAAACAATTGGTCAACACAATGTTCTAATTTGATAACCAACACTGTTAACCAGCACCACAATACAGGTGCTTAACATAGTGCTGTTTGTTTTCAGTACACGGAGCAGTTTGTGAGCAATCTGCAGACCCAGCTGGAACAATCCCGGCTGCGTGAGGCCGAACTGCTCGGAGCGCTGAAGGAAATGCAAGACAAGGTGCTCGACCTGGAGAAGGTGCGCTGCTACACACACAATTCGCTGCGTGAGAATGAACAGGATTAACACTGAGCAGAAAGAATGTGCGTGTGCATCTGGAAATGTGTTATGGATTGTCTAACCAATGACTAAAACTGTGTAAGTGTAACATGAAGACTGTCAAACTGTCAGTTTGACTTCCTGTGCTGATGGATTGAAGAGCCCCTTGTGTAATTTTCGCCGTGACGTAATAGTGAAAGTAAAAAAAAAGACAATATTCCTCAGTCAGGAGTTTAATTTTGTTCAGTTTTCTAATAGTGCCAAAATTCCTACTTCGTAACCACCTTTGCGTCTGTAAATGTGGCAATATTTGCCTCTGTATGTGAGTGGGTCGCTCCCTCACTTCAGTGCAAACTGAAATAACTCAACATAAACAAACCATATGCTCTGTGTGTATTACTGAGATCGGTCAGTGATTTTTATTTATTTTTTTATTTTTTTATCATCTTTATTATAAAACCTTTGCCAACAAATAGCCTCACAAATCCACTATCATGTCTGTCTGTTGGTTATTGTTAATCTCGCTAAATTGTCCATCCAGAGGAGCAACTGCCTGCCGGATGAGAACAACATGGCAGCTCTGCAGGAAGAGGTGAAGCAGATGAAGCTGAGGGAGCTGGAGACGCTGCGCTCATTCAGAGAGATGCAGGACAGTGTGACTGAGCTCAACCAGCGCTGGCAGGTAAAACACACAAACAGCTGCTGTGTTCTTATATCACTCATTTCTCTTTAATCATTTTCTAGTGATGTAGTGTCAGGAGAGATACATATATTCACTCTTTGTTCCTGCAGCATCATATGTCCCGTGGCAGCAGCACTGGTAGTGGAGGAGGCCACTGGAAGGAATCCCCAAAAAAGAATGCGATGAACGAGTTGCAGGACAAACTGATGACGGTCAGACTGAGGGAGGCTCAGGCCCAGGCTGAACTCAGAGAGATCAAACTCAAAGCTCTGCAACTGGAAAGCCAGGTCAGACACATAGTACTGTGTGACAACATTCCGCCAGACAGAGGACACATGATTAGCCTTTTTTTAATTTGACTTTTCCTTCTCTCTAGAACCAGATCCATAGCAAACTGATTGGTCGCAACGAGCAGGAACGCTCCGCACTACAAGACCGACTCCAAATGTTGGCCAATCAGAACAAAGCTCTTCAGGCCCAACTCAGCGAGATGAAAAGGAAGCAAGCCGAGTCAGACTGCAAGGTGTGGATAGAGAGGAAAGAGATAGAGGAAGATATCATGAGAGAAGGAACAGGAAGAAAGGATAATTCATGGGGAGAGCATTGTTTTCCTGGTAGGATTTAATGCAGCTTAAAAGATATGGGCATAGAGGAATGTGATATGGAAACCTGGATGGAAAAACAAATATTGAGGAATGAACAAAGAAATTTAAAGAGTAAGAAATGCGCTGACATTACCTATTCATCCTGTCATTCATGTTTTATGAAGATGGAGATGCAATTCAGGAGGCCTAGATTAAGGAATAGGGGATAAAGCTTGATCTGAATAACAGAACAGAAACAGTTTATGATGCATTTTTACTATCAGTAATGATAATGGAAATCCAACATATGATTTACTTTTAACTCAGAAATGTTATATTCCCTCTTTCTCCTGACCCATTTCCTCCTTTAACCATAATATATGCAGAATAAAGAGGATGTGATGGCGGTGCGACTGAGGGAAGCAGACAGTATGGCTGCCATGGCTGAACTCAGGCAGAAGATTGCTGATCTGGAGATACAGGTGTGTGTGTGTGTTTGCGCGCATGTGTGTGTGTGTGTTTGTATGAAAAAATTGTGTCTGCAGACAAAATTTGGATTTTTTTTGACGAAGGTGAACGTAAACCTAAATTTTATCTTATAAAATGTGGTTTTAGAAGGAGGAAGGGCTGATCCAGGGTCAGTTGAACCACTCTGACTCCAGACAGTACATCAGTCAGCTTCGGGACCAGATTGCTGAGCTCAAAAATGAGGTTGGATACACATCACTACGCACATTTCAAAAACGGAAGCAGCAGAATAAACCTGCGCCGCTTGTGAAATTTTCAGCATTGATAATGATTTAATACTCTGTAATACTCTTTGAAAACAATTTAAACTAGAGTAGTGGCACGAATCAGTGCATGTTTGTCTCATTCTACTGGAGATTAAATGTTTATCCACGGTGTGTTTTCTGTGAGCTTTTTACCGTCCCGTCTCCTATTTATGTTAGGCAAACAAACACATTTTTGTGTGATTTTTCTGTTGGATATGTGTGTGTGTATATACACAAATACACAAAAAGATAAGTGAAAAGTAGCTTAAAAGTGTATATGTGTATGTGTATACATATATAAATATATACAATTGCACGGTCTGAATAAATAAGACAACTGAAAATCAGCTTAAAGAAATCTATAGTGAAAGTCGAACGCAATGTAGTTTGTACAAGTAGCGTTGCTGTAGATCGCGTATTGTGTGACTTAATCAGCAGACGAAGCACGAAGCCGAGCCAATCTGGTAGCTACACCGGCACCTCTGGGTTGAGGCGACATACCTGCACTGTTCTCCCCAGTCAAACCCAGTCAAAGTTCAATCACCTCAACCTCAGTGTGATTATATAAAGGTAGAAGAAAAAAAATGAAATACAGAGGAGGAGAATAGAATATGAAACAGCCTTTACTTAATTAAAAACTAAATGAAAACAATGAAATAAGAGTGCTATTCCTGACCAGTGCGTCAAAAGACATGCTGGCCAGGAAAATGAAACACACAACCCCATGAATCTCTTTATCAATAGCCTATAAAATGACTTTTTTTTCTCCTGGAGTGGACATACACATTGCGGTAGCGGGCGGTAATGGTCAGAAATTCAGCGGGAGCCGGATAAAGAAAACAGTCCCACGCAGGGCTCTACTACGAAGCCCCTCCATATTGCTGTGTAATTTGACCCAGGGATCTGGGGTTACAGTTATTTCAAAATGTATGTGCTTAGATTTAAATGTCTGTGCATACATATGGCTTTGAAGGGTTACAAGAATATAGAGGATAGAATGGCTTCCAAGTGGTGTGTAGCACATAGTGTGTGCGTACTGTATATACATGCCCACAGATAGCCTGCAGCTTTACTAACCACACGCACAGTTGTTCCAGGGTGTTTCTTGTAACAAAGACCTTTGCGCCTCCCTAGTAGCTGTGTTCCCATCATTTAGATCACAGTGAACTTTGATTTTGAAACATCACTGAGGTTAAAAACATCAAGTATGTGAGAGTCATAATATTTTTTGTGATCCCACAGCTACACAGTTCACTCTGTCGCTGTCAGGTTGAAAAACAATTCAGCTGTTTTCCATGTTTGAGAAAATTTTGTGACATCTTAAGATAATTGATTTGAAACACAAACTTCCCACTTAGCAAATTGTCTTGGTTTGTTCATTCAGAGAGTGGCAATGCGTGACTAGGAGGGAGTGTGTTAGAACTTTAAGATGAGGGGAAGTGATGACAGCCGTACCCTTTACCGCTACTCACCACTCTTTTCTTCTCCTCCCCCCACCTTTTGTCATCAAAGACTTAGTTTTATAAATGGGACCGAAACTTGCATGAGTACAGATGAGGAAGCAATGAACTATTTAGAAAAATCTCAGTGTAGTGTGGAAGCGATCGTCTTATGATTGACTCCTAGTGATAGTGCTGATACATAATGTCAGATTCCATGTAATGCAGCTGAATTAAATTTAAACAACTATTTATACACATTTTTTGTTCAAGTTGACAAAAAAAATGTTTCAAAAGATATATTGTTAGGCAAATTGCTGCTCTTTTGATTTCGATATGAATTCAGATCTTGTATAGCTTAAAAAAAAAACATTTTTATTTATTTGTTTATTCTTTTTTTTGGTACAATGAGGACAACATGGCTTCAACTTACAGACAGCAACCTTCATGACTATTCCTCATGACTGCACATGAAGAGTAGTCAGTCAAAACATTTCCATTGGTTAACCACTGGTTCCCCCCACCCCCTGCTGCTAACCTCTGAGATTTGTCATGAGTCACCATGATACATGCAAGGGTAACATGCAAAAAGCATGCATGTGAACACAACGTTTGGGGATAGGTTTTCTGCCAGGCAAGAGAAACCACTGCAGTCTGACAGCTGCACAGCAGCAATCAAGTAGAAATATGCAAACAGCTTTTTTTTAATTAAAAAAAAAGAAAAAAATCACTCTATGTTAATCTACTTCAAGTCACTTCTGACTTGATTATCAGGTGGATGTTCAGATTAAGCTGTAAAGATCCTGTGTAACCTTTGAATAGTAGTGGGTTTCACAGTTTTTTGTCTTTGTTTCACACCCAACAACCCATAGAAAGAATTCCAGCACCTGACATTTAATGCAAAGACGTATCTAACGGATCTAAGGGTTTTGTAGGCCACTGTTTTTAATGCCATGCAGACTAATACAATGTTGGTTTGTCTTTCAATCACAATAGCATCAGCTTGAACAATCCAGATCTTGAAAATGCAACTGAAGAATAAACAGCCTACTTACAGGAGCCATCAATGTAAAAACCTTCTCCTCTGTGCACAGATCAGGCAGTTGCGAGGGCAAAAGACAGCCACCAGCTCCATGGTCAGCGGTGGAGGTGGAGGTACCAACTACCAGGATCTGTGCTTGGCCAGCCCGGCCTCAGCTGAGGGGGACTACCTCAGCTCAGATGATGACCTGCTCCCCAGCCCACTGCCCGCCACCGCCTTGTACCCCAACTTGTCCGGCCCATGTCATACGTCTGCCCACCTCGACAGCGAGGGCAGCACGGACAGCGAGGCAGAAGAGCGGATACAGGCACATCCCGACCCACAGCAGCTATATGGCAGCATGGTGTGTGCCGAGGTGCTGGAAAACTGAGACACTGAGAGGGTTCAATGAGTCCTCTGCTTTTCTTTGCCCTCAAGAGACTCTGGAGTTATACAGGACAAAACTACTACAGTTTATGGTATTAATCTATGAAACCCTCAGCTTTTCCAGTGTTTACCTTTTACTTGATGCAGGTGGCATTGATTGGACCTGTTCATCTGTACCTGTTGTCTCTGCTCCTGTTATTGTCTCCACCACCTTTTCCCCCTTTCTGTCTGATCCAGTGTTCCCTGACAAAGAGGTAATATAATGCCTCTCCCCTTGTTAGCGTGCCAGAAACTGTCCATCAAATATGAACATGAACATTTGACATGAATACAAAAAGAATAGATGGAATCAGCAAAATGGTTGCTGCTCACTGCTCCAGTTTTACCCCTGGAGCTTAATCTAAGACTGTTTCAAAGATGGATTAACAGACTTAAAACAGCTCCTCTCTCTCTAAACTGAGTAAAAGACTCTTGACAAAAAATATACTCTACCATTAGATAACTCTCCCTTCTGTTTTGTTCAGCGTTAAATGCATGTTCATCCTCCCTATTCCCTTTTTATGCCCCTTAATAGGAAGACTCATCAACATCACTGCCTTCAGAAAAGAACTTCTGTCAGCCATCTGTTCAACTCTGTGCAGACCAAGTGTCAAAAAGAAAAGTCCAAAAATGATGATCAGTTTAAGGGGCTGTTCAGCGTCAAATTTTGCGGCTATCACAAGATGAATTATTCATTAACATATTGAATACTTGGGTTGTTGTACATTTTGCAGGTGATAGGCTAGTCACTACACCAGTTCTTGTCAAAACATATTCACAATAACCCACATAAAAGGAAGGATCTGAATGTTGCCAAATCTTTTGTTTTTAATTATGTTTGTGTTGTAATTTATTTTTATATATTTTAATTTTCTATATATCTATATGAAACTGTTGGGATGTAGGGATACCAACAGAAGCCAAAATTTACACCGTCTTTTGTGCCAACTAGTTATCTGTGATGGGTTTACTGTGACACTGTGTGTTTCAGAGGAAAAAAAAATGCTGCTATGATTTTAGATTTTTTTTTCTTTTCTATTCTATTCTTTTCTTTCTTTCTTTTTTTGGGGGAGCATTGTTTGTTCTTTCTCTTCTTTGCAGGGAACATCCATCTTCCATATAACTCTCCCATAGATTGGTTATTACTTTGCAAATCGATCAGTGAATGTTTGAACTACGCTGGAGCTTTGCAAAATTTACAAGTTATGGGAACAACGTAATGAGAGCCCACTCTTATGTACTGTATGTATAAAGTAAAGGTTTTGGCAAAGGCCTTTGTTTGCTGTTACTGCATTTACTGGGTTTGGGTTTTCAGAACAAATTAAAAGAAAGCATTGGTACAACTGAAAGCTAAACCTAGGAGATAGTTAGCTTAGCAGGCAGTTTATGCGCTGCTTTTGTATTAAGCCCTTCATGAAACTCTAGTTTGTTCTCTTCAGTTTTTGTAAAGCAAAACCACGTCTATTTTGCTAAACTGAGGACATATGATATATAACTGTGAATGCTAATACACTTTGTAACATTCCGTGAACAAGTGTTAATGAGCTGACTTAAAAATTGCACAACTATGTTTATATGGTTTGCTAACATTTGCTAACATAGCTAACACAATTTGAAGTCACTGGTGCTAGACCAAGTAGCCAAAGCTGTAGCCACTAGTAGAGCTTTTTAAATTTAACTTCTAATTTGTAAGAGGTAGAATTTATTTATTCTTTCAAGCATTACGTTCTGTTTTTTAGTTGCTCTAAACAGTATGGAAATGTGTTAATTAGTGAGCTTTAGAGCTACTGGAAGATGCTTTTTTTTTTTTCCTTTTGAGAGAGCTAAGCTAGCTGCTCCTCTCTGCAGCTAACTTTATGCTAAGCTAACTTGTTTCTGATGTTTGGCTTTAAATTTAATGGGCAGACACAAGAGTTTTATTTTGTTGGTATTCATCAAACTAATTCTTTAAAACTGTCAAATACATTGAAAAATATATATATCCCTGTAAACTCAACGTTACTCATCTGGAATCGCCAATTCATGTACTAGTATCACTTTTTGACAGCTAAAACTGTGCAGCACTGACAGTAAAGAGTTGTTGTTCGTTTGGCAAGGACGCCAACAAAAGCCGTCATTGTGACCAGAGTGTGTGTCGCTGGAAAATATTTTACATATCAAACATTATTCTGTTTGGAAACAAATTGTGACATGTATGGATACATGTGAGATATACAATCTGACAGGAACAAAGGTATATAGATGATATTTAAAGCTATATCACTGTCATTCAAGTCTTACTGAGGATGGTGAGAAGTGTGAATAGTTTATCAAACAGGGTGTCATATGTACAAAATAGTGATCTTTGCTTTTTTGCACTACAGAGAAAGACAAACTCTCCATTCATGATTTTAAAGTGGGAGAGGGAGAGTGTGGACTACAGATTCTTAGTGGGATGATTTCTAAATGAAAATTTTGGAACTGCAAGAGTAAATTTACACATTTCCCAAAAATCTTTTTCTTATTTGATGTTGACCCTTAATATACATGCAAAGTTAATACACTGTCTAAAAAATAGTTTTATCTCCTGTGTCTTTAAGCCTCAACTCTGAAGAAGTCCACCCTCTTCTAATTGGTAAATTTCCAGAAGCCTGACAAGGGGCAGCACCGAGTGCTTGTGAGCTGTGCTGCTTACATGTGGGTACTCCGAGCCAGCAAAATGGATTTAAAATAGAACAAACAATCAAATATAGAAGAAAGGGAAAAAAAACAGAATAGTCAGAGCACTCCAATACCTGAAATGTTACATCAGTTTATGTATTGTGTTTGACATTAATAACATATACATTATAAAAATGCATATATTTTGTTCAGTGAAAAGTAATGACACATGGCATTATTGCCATCTCCTTAGGAATAAGGAAATTGTATCTTTCGGTAATGGCCATCAGAATACTAAAGAGGATGTTGGCTTGCCCACCATACTGTTGCAAATAACAGCTTTTTGGTGGTAACTGCTGGATGTAGCAACTGAAATCTGTCCACTGGAATCTGTGCGTGGATATCAAAATGATAGTTGTACAAAGTAGTTTAATCAAATTCAGACATATAAACAGTCATAACACTCTGTTGTTCATTAAATATATCACATAAGACCCCACTTGAGTTCATACTTTTTCTGTGCAAAAACACAATTTAGTTACATTGCTATATAAAAATGTCATTGTTACTGGTGGACTTGCTCTTTCAATTAACTGGATGTGAGGTGGAAGACAAAAAGACAGGCCGAGAATTTACAAAAAATTTGAAAGTATGGGAAAATCTCACATAAAAAAACATAAAAAATAGAAACACATTAAAATAAGATCTGTGGAGTCATGAGTAGTATTTTCCTTAATCTGATATAAAATAAGCTTGAATTCCAAACTGCACCCTTCTGCTCTTCTAATATCATGTTGCTGCACCTTCCTTTTTTTGGCAGCTAACAGGGAAATTAGTGCCCTTGTTAACCTCCAATTTTCCCACAGTAAATGGAAATAAACATTAATTTACTATTATTTTTGTATGATTTTTCTTGACATTTTGATAAATTTGCACCATATTTGTATGAAGACCTGCCTACTGTTGACTGTCTTCTTTATTAAAACATTAGCGAGTGATTCTTGTTTCTTCTCCATGATTTGTTCAGCTGCATGATTAAGATATGCGCTTGTTGTCCTTCTTTTGCATCTCTTGCAAAGAGGTCTCCTACAGCCGCTAGAAGACACAGTATTAAAAATGACATGCCAATACTTCCAGTAACCACAGATGTTGTCAAATCTACCACAATTAAACTTGTGGTAGATTTGTTTATGGTGTTTATATGTTTATAGTTTGGCGAAATAGATCAGCTATCTGTAAGAAGCTTTTAATCAAGAATCAACATTTCAGTGATGGTGCTCTGTTGTCACCACTGTCTAAACAACTCTATCTACTGTGATGAATCATTTTGATTTGTATGTAAATTAATTTGTATTTCATAGTAGTGTCATCTTTCCTATTAGTTTTTATATTGATCATCAGTACTTTGGCTCATCCTTCTTACAGAATTACTCAAGATTATGATGAATCATCCTTATGTGCCATAAACGTAGAGAGATTTACAAGGTATGACTTATTCTTTTTGTCATGGATACAAAGTGAAGTTTTACAGTACATGGAATACGATTACACTGTGTTACTTGTGATTTATCATCTTGAACCTGGAACATCCATCATAGGTTTTTTTCCCTGGTCTAAGGCAGGAAATTAAACAATACAACGAAAGCTTTTGCTTTCAGATGGTCTAATTTCTCTCATTTATGCACTGTATGTGACAGCTGTTTAATATCCACAGCTTCATGGCCAGGAATCTTGTCCACCCTCTCTCTTTCTCTCTTGCTGTTCAACTGATGTTGTCAGATATATCATATAACAGTGAAAATTATCTAGATTCAAGTATGATGGGGGTAAATACATTTCAGTGTTCTATATCCTATGAATGATGCAAAATAAACTTTGACATTGCACCTTTGCACAGGCGTGATTTTGTTCATGTTGTCTATTACTGGGTTCATATCCAAAAGGAGCCAGCAGCATCCGCTCATATGTTCAAATTTAACTTTTATTACTATTTTTGTATCATTAACTGATCATAAAGTTAATGATTGCAGAGAATAATGTTAGCAAACAATACTTTTACTCCATATAAGGTGATGATGCTAAGATTTTACTACAACTTATACTATTTTTCCTATATGCAAAATGGTATCAATGGTTTTATGTTTTCTAGTAGTTGCCAGGTTCACAGGAAAGTGTATAGTGATCAAGTTCTTGCAACACTGAGGCCAAGAGTAAAACCATTTAAAGAAGTTAAAGTTATTGACTCTTTGAAATTGACTTTCTTGTAACTAGTCTGTATCTTACTCTAGTAAAGCAATATTAAGGGTTTACTAATATGGTGTTATGAGGCATCTTGAGTTGAGGTGAAGGACATCACAGCCAGAACCAGAAGCTTTATTGAAGCAAAAATTAAAGCGCTGCTGAAGGCAGGGAATTTAAGACTGAACATCAAACATTACAAAACAGGAAAGGCAGACTGACAAGGGGGAAGCAACCACAATGATGATGCAGATTTGGTATTGAAGAAAGGAACAGAATATATACAGAGGGGGGAAAAAAAACAATACAAAATGCAAGGCAGGCGTGTAGCAATCAGTAAATTGAATTGAATAAAGACCAGATGAGCACCAAGGAGACAGAGTAAAATTGACTAAAATCCACAAGGAGTTCTACAGAACAAAACAGCAAGCAAGTTAACTAAAACCAGAAGTAAACAGTTGACAGAAGGTAAGCTAGAACAAGACATTAGAAATTAAAACCAAAAGACAAAGTCAAAACCTGAAAAAAAATCCAGAGACCGTGACATATAGCTTGTTTAGATTTCAGACTTAAAAAAACGACACGATATGATTGTGATCTGACCTCAACATCCTATGAAACAGCAGTGGCAAATTAAGAAAAAAATAAAAAGCTTGTGTTGATGTCAGTACCTACATCAAGCTAAATAATGAGCCAAAGAGTACTGGTTAGATACATCTACTAACATCTACTCCATCTAATATTTCTAAATATTACACAAGGATCATTATGTACTGTACATGATGGAATATTCAAAGTCTGTACAATTTCATGTTGAGGAACATCCATCCATCCATTTTCTATACCCGCTTAATCCAATTTAGGATTGCGGGGACGCCTATCCCAGCGGTCATCAGGCGAGAGGCGGGGTACACCCTGGACAGGTCACCAGTCCATCATAGGGCTACACAGGGACAAACGAGACATACAACCATCCACGCTCACACTCACTCCCAGGGACAATTTAGTGAGTCACCAATTAACCTGACATGCATGTTTTTGGACCTGAAGAGAACCCATGCATGCATGGGGAGAACATGCAAACTCCACACAGAAAGGCCATAGCCGGGAACCCTCTTGCTGTGAGGTGACGACGCTAACCACCACACCACCATGCAGCCCATGTTGAGGAATTCATGGTCTTGATTTTTTGCTAATAAACCATATTAGTTTCTTTTTAGTACCACTTTCCAGCCTTTTGTTGCCAACCATATTCACCTGTCTGCTTGCCTTGTCTTATTCAATCACAAAAACCTTTCACCTGTCTTCCAAGTCTGCATTTCAGCCACCAACTGAAACTTGTGACAATATGTATTTTCAAAATGATATAACATTTTGGTTTTAACACTTGACATGTCATCTTTTAACTATTTTTCGGTAATCATGGGGGTTCAGATTACTTGCCAATCATTATTTTCCATTCAGAATCTGAGACAGTCTGGTGGTTTAATGGCTTCATGATCATTCAGGAGTTATCAAGTGATTTACTTGGAAGTACCTAACTACAAACCAATGTTTAGCAGATACTGATACCCAAGGAGGGATTCCACTCACAAACTCAGTAATGAATTAGAAAAATGGCTGCTGCAGCACATTTGGAGGGTACATGGTTACATCAGATTGGGGAAAAAATAATAATGATGTTGTATTCTGTTCATACAGTTTTTCAATGAATTCACTAGAAGGGAATCTTCTGTTGCATCACACAGCTTTTTTTAACACTTGACCTCAATAGTGTCTTTTGTAACGCAACTATGTCAACATAGTGTGTCAAAACTTTCTAAAGAATTTTCAGCACACTCATTTGTTCGCTTCCTCATTAATCAGATTTGTCTGCCTTCCCAAGTTTAGTCTTTTGCAGAGGTGATGTGCAACACATCCAGATTTAGCTTTGTATAAAAAGATAGAGCTGGTAAGATATTGTGCTGCTGGTGCAAGCGCGCAGTGTTTGGGTTTGTGTGTGAGGAAGCAGTGTGGTCTGCGTGTCATTTCAGATGTATCAGAGCTGAAACACTTCCTCGTCACTCTGTGTTCACATCACTCCGACCTACGGAGATCAGCCTGAGATCAGTCACTCTGAGCACACTAACCATGTGTCTGACTTGATATGAGGTTCTTTCTTACAGGTTACAGTGATAGTAGAAAGTTTGTATGTGATAGGGAGCACTGGAATGTGAGATTTGGTAAGTATTTCCATTTTTATTTCAACTTGATGCGAGTGTTGGTATTTTGGTACTGTTGACTGGAAGGGGGACGTACAAAACAATTGTGTGAAATTATCTCAAAAGAAATTTGTTTCCATGAAAGCAGATGATAATCATTTAGTTACCTAATTATCTCCATGAGGATTTCTGTTTATTATGAAAAGATACACAAATAACTTGTAAAGTGATCTCAGTTTTCACTTTGTTTTATGGTAAGTATTAGAGGCAATTAGACTCAGAACTATAGCTACTAAACCAATCCTAGAGGGTAATATTGGCCAGTTTTGCTCTTCTTTAAACTAACATTTTGTAGTTTCATTCTGTTTGACTTGGAATTTTAAGACAAACAAAAAAAATTGCGTAGTGTTGAAACTGAGTTGTAGCACAATCACACATAAATGTTCTCTGTTTTGTAGTCATTTTAAAGACAAAGTATTTAGCTCAGAACAAATTTGGTTCAGTTGATCGGTCGCACACAGCATCTGCGTGTCCGCACACATCTCAAACGCAGCGCTCAGACAAAAGCAAAGCCCAAGAAGTTGGTGGGAAAATAAATCAGTGTCACTATAGAATCTGCAGGTCTACATAGCCCTGCCTGACTTTAGATGACAAGGTTTACAGACAGTCCTGATGTTAACTGATCTCCACAACTGGGCCTTTTTTTTGCTTGCACAACGAGCTCATTTAGTAATTAACTGTAAAATAGTGGGAAGTACATTTCCTTAATCAACTTAGTTTTTGCTGACATTTTCGTTTCAAATTAAAATATCAAAATGTATCAAAGTACATTAATTTGCCAGCTGTAGTTATTGATTATTAAATATGAATAGCATCGGAAGATGAAAAAAAACAAATACAACACTGTACTCACTCATGATTCCACTCACAGTAACTTCTAGTTTTCAAAGAGGTGAAGTGATCTGAAAAAAAACCCCATAAAATTATCTTCCCACCCGAAGATTTATCATGAAACTTTTTTCAGGGGCCCTTTGCTTTGGTTGGGAACCATATTACAAAACTCGCTCCATACAGCAAAAACTAGCTCCACTATTACCAGTTTTACCAATAAGATTTTATCTGTTGTAGAACTGTCGGTATTGGAATTCTTACAATAAATGATAATGAAATGTTACCAACGCAGCACAAGTACTGACTTTGGTTACTTTGAGTGCTATGCAGTTTGGCAATGATATCTCAGCTTTTTACTATTCTGACCGCAAGACTTTTTATCAAGTAAAATCAAGTATTTTTGACACTGTTTTATTAGTATTCTGAGTACATCCTTGTATAAGAAACACTAGGTAGGCTGCAATATTTAGCATTTTAACTGCAATCTGTCATGTCTTCTTCAACTTTAAATTTGCTGCTGACTGTAATTATCATAATTGTTATTACTCATCACTGACCACCTCTGCCAAATGCATGGTTCTTCACATCTGTCAAGTGTGAGCACTGAGTCATGAAAAGTGTTGCACTTCAGTCATAGTTTTGCAGTTTTGCTTTGAGTACTTGTGTCACAAACCATCTTTGTGGGAAATTTAAGAGCAAAGTTCGAGCTGAACTGCTTTCGATTGCAGCGTAAACCCAAACAGATTCCTTTGTCGATTATCTTTTGTCAAGTTTGGAACTCCTGGCATTAAACCTTCTAACCTGGGTTAGACTGTCAATTGATACTCAGAGGGGAGAAAACCGAGCAAACCTTTCTTATGTTGCCATCATTAATGAAACCACAGCACCCAGAGTATGGTAGAATGTTTCTTGCATTTTTTACTTTTTCTATTTACTGTACATGTCATGGTCGATACTGGATGCAAAGTACACATTTGATATTCAACTGATCTGAACCACATATGCAAGAGTCCTAACACATTCATAAATAGCTGTAATTAAAAAGACTGAATATTTTGTCCATTCTGATGCGGACACTCCATGGCTGCTTTGCAGAATGTACAGTCTTCATGCAGATTCAAGCAAGAAACATGAATGAAAATACAGCTTTGCTGCCCTCTTTTGGGCAGTCACTATAGCCAGTGTAACCTTAACTTTCATGCATCCACGTAAAACATATAGCACTGTATACATCAATTCTAATATTACACAAAAACTTTTATAACATTTACATACTGTGTCAAACTTTACTAAATTAGACATAACCGTACAACCATAGATTAGAGTGACTTAGTCAAACACTAAATGTGGTGTGGTGGTTACCACTGTCATCCCACAGCAAGAGGGTCCTTTCTGTGTGGAGTTTGCATGTTCTCCCCATGTATGCATGGGTTCTTTCCCACTGTCCAAAAACATGTATGTTAGGTTAATTGGTGTCTCTAAATTGTCCCTAGGAGTGAGCATGGATGTTTGTGTGTCTCGTTTGTCTCTGTGTGTCCCTGTGATGGACTGGTGACCTGTCCAGGGTGCACCCTGCCCCTTGACAGCTGGGATAGGCACCAGCATTGAAAGTTTGAAAAAATTTGAAAAAAAATTTGTACTCCCTTTAAAAGAAACTGAGCACATAATGTTGGAGCTGTGGTCCTGGTGTTATCTGATTTCCAGAACTGGACTTGGCCATGTTTTGCTTGCATGAGAAGCTCATTTAGAACATGCAGCACAGGTAACTGTAAAGTGGTGGGAAGTACATTTCTTCAATTGCCTAAATTTTTTCTTACGTGTGCTTTCCCAGAGCAGTTAAATAATAAGCACTCACACACTTTATACTCTTATACTAGACCATTTTAGATTACAGTGTTAGTTTTTTCACCAAACTACGTTCATTTACCAGCTTTAGTTATATAGTTCAATTAAAGATTAAATTTAACATAATCTGAATAGCTAATAGAATACAATACCATTTTCAGAATGTCCAACACTATTTGCTTATGATTCCATTCACAGTAACTTCTAGTTTTCAAAGAAACTGATCCAAAAAAAGATCCAAAGTCAAACACAAATTTGTGTATCAGATCTTTGTTTCTCCTCTCTCCTGTCACATAAAATTATCATCCTACTCTAAGATTTATCATGAAACCTTTTTCAGGGGCCCTTTGCCGTAAGTTGGGAAACATATTTCAAAACTAGCTACATACAGCAAAAACTAGCTTCACTATGGCCAGCTTTACCAATAAGGTTTTATCTATAAACTCTTGTAGAACTGTCAGTATTGTAAATCTTACAATAAATGATGATGAAAAGTCAACAACACAGCAGAAGTACTTACTTTGGATACTTTGAGTGCTATGCGGTTTGGCAGTGTTACTATTCAGACTTTTTATCAAGTAAAATCAAGTACTTTTACATTGTTTTAGTAGTATTCTGAGTATGTCCTCATGTAAGAAACACTAGGTAGGTTGGAATATCTAGCATCTTAGCTGCTATCTACTAAGTCTTCTACAACTCTAATTTGCTGCTAAATGCAACAGTCATGTCACCTTTTTTTTTAACTGCTATACAGTCAAACACTCATTATTCTTCACTGACCACCTCCGCCATGCGTGGTTCTCCACAGCTGTGAGTGTGAGAATTGAGTCATGAGAAGTGTTGCACATCAGTGATAGTTTGTAGTTTTGCTTTGAGTACTTGTGTCACAAACTATCTTTTCGTGGGAAAGAATAACATTTCTTGCATTTTTTACTTTTTTTATTTACTGTACATGTCATGTCGATATTGGATGTAAAGTACACATCTGAGATTCAAATCAACTTGTTCATATATGCAAGAGTCCTAACACATTCACAAAGAGCTGTAATTAAAAAGACTGAATATTTTGTCCATTCTGATGCGGACACTCCATGGCTGCTTTGCAGAATGTACAGTCTTCATGCAGATTCAAGCAAGAAACATGAATGAAAATACAGCTTTGCTGTCACTACTGCCAATGTAACCTTAACTTTCATGCATCCAATGACAGAGTATTGAAAATATAAATACTACAGTACGCATTAACTCTAATATTACACAAAAACTTTTATGACATTTACATACTGTGTCAAACTTTACTGAAATATAAACAACTACAATACCACACGTTAATTTCATTTCTTCATTCTCAAGCTACTTTTAGATAAAGAGCAGATTGTCCACCACCCTAAGTAATGCCTCGGTCCTTCTTGGTGAAGCGAGGAGGGCTGCACCATCTTCGGCCTGCAGCAAGAAGTCCCAGCCCGGTATCCACCCCAGTAGTTTTCAATCAACTGGAAAAAGAAGCAGCGCCCTGGGGTTCATCCCTGAAGTACGCCGCAGCAGAAATACCAGATAATAAAAAGGCAATGTTGCGGACTGACCCTACCAGCCGCTCTGAAGGAGGTGGGCAATTCCGGCCATTTAGTGCCAAATCTTGTGGTGAGTTACAGAAATATTTATTTAATTAATTTTTATGGATGCCATAAGACACAAGATTTAAACCACTGAGGAAATTTTGATAATGTGATGAAAAACACTTAAGCAAACCTGTCTGTGTTCTTTGTAGTGTCTAAGTCTGTCGAACCCTGCCGTCCTGTAAACCCAGTGGAAAAAGCTGGCTCTCACCCTCCAAGACCAGATGTGTGGTTGAACCCTCATCTGAGCTCAGAATATACAGACAAATTGCCCTTTGGACTGGGAGATTTGACGCAGTCGCCCCGCATTGTGAGAGAGACCAGGAGTGGTGGATGCTCCAGGAGCAGCACTGCAAAGCAAGAGTGTCCACTATGTTGCAAAGTATGGCATCCATCCATTATTTTTTCTTAAGGAAACTATTCTAATGAATAACAAATTACTTATATTGCAGCAGTGGTGCAGCATTCACCAAGAGAGTATGGCATTCACCACAATATGAAGGAATAGACAAGGTCGCTTTTGAGGTTTGAAAGTGTAAAAAGTATGAGAGTATTTGGTCCAAAACAGCACTTGTCAAACTTTTGCTGATGGTGAGAGTGAAAGTTAAGGAACCTGCAGATTTATTAGTATTTATCCCAAATTAGATGCAAATAGAAAATCATGTAAAAGTTCTGAAATTTTCATGATGCAGGGCAAATTGAAAAATGATCTGGTTGTTTTGAGGTCTTTTAATTAATTACAGCATTCAACATATTACATTATCTTATTATTCATATTGAAAAAGCTAATTCAAATACCAGAAACACTGTGTGGAAAAGTAGACCCCATAATCAAGAAGCCTGTAAAACCACCTCTAACAACATTAACTTGAAGAAATAGTTTCCTGGATTATGTTAGCAGTCTCTCACTGAGCCTGTATCGCCTCAGATGTATCCCTTGGGTTTTTGAGCATTTTGTGGTCTGAACTTGGAGTAAACTTACAAAGACATCCACTCCTGTGAAGATTTGCAACTATCTTGAATGTTTTTTCACTTGTGGAACATTTGGATTGATGAAAGTAAGGATGTCCTTAGTTTTGTTTCTCAAACACTGCTACTGCAATTTGAGCTTATTTTTTGTCAAATTTACAGATTAAACAGTGTAATATGTTGTGTATTGTTGTTAATCTGATTGACCTCATTTAAAGTCCTAGGAAGGACCAGCTGAATTTCTTTTATGTCCTGAAATGTAAAACTTTAGCAGTGAAAATTGTATGTACTAGATTCCACAACTTCAGCAACCAACCAGAAACAGTCTATAATGCCAAAAAATATAAAACCTTTTTCAAATGTCTTCCAGTTCTTTCTAGTGATTGTCTCACACCTAATTCCTCCATCTCTAACTACATTCATCTTTGTCAGCAGATATTTTCATCTTTGGCAAGTTTAAAGACTCACATCTATAAGAGTCATGAAAGCAGAGCACGTCTATCAGCAGCACACTTTAAGTCCAACAGGACCAATAAAGACGGGTCACAATGCAGGAGCAAGGTCAGTATTTTTTTTGTTTGTTTTACTGAGTAATTTTGTCACATCTTTGGTCAAAATGTACTCTTAAATGATTATCTTAAATAATCAATTTTCTCCCCTAACTCCACAATTCTGTGTTATTTTAGGAGAGGACATTTGGCTGCATGGTGTGTGGGAAAGTGTTCAAACGCTCCTCAACCCTCTCCACCCATTTGCTCATACATTCAGACACACGGCCCTATCCCTGTCAGTACTGTGGAAAAAGGTTCCACCAGAAGTCTGACATGAAGAAACACACTTTCATACACACCGGTAGGTTTGTGTCTACTGCTGACTGTGACCAGATAGTATTAAAGTAAACTGCATTTTATTTCTCCATCCATGTCAGCTATGGGTGGCTGTGGCTCAGGGGGTAAAGCAGGTTGTCCACTGATCGTAGGGTTGGCCATTCAATCCAATATTCAGTCACACAACGCATGTGTCCTTGAGCAAGACACCGAGCCCAAATCAGCTGCCAGTGGCAGTGCTCTGTAGAATGAAGAAAGTTAAAAGATGCCACAGAGATGCTATATAAATGCATGCAAATTAACTAATTGCACAAAACATATGCTAAACTACCAAATGTTAATGCTAGTCACTAGTGCTAAAAGCAAGTGTTTCCAGTACAACTGTCCCAGAACTGTTTGAAATGACAATATAAAAATTGGGATCAAGAAGGAGTCTCTGAAAATGTTTCAGTTTTCATAATAGGGGATTTGGTATTTATGCTATTCTTATTTCAAAGGTTGCATTGCGTTGACTTGACTTGATGTTTTTCTTTCCAATACTTTTACAAAAATCATGAATTAGAGTTTATCGTATGAATATGGTTTAGTGACAATTCTAAACTTTAGCCCTGGAGTTGAGGTCAAGGAATTACACTTTCAATTTGACAGCCATTGTCAAGAGGAGCCATGTTTGATTAACATGTGTTTTTACCACATAAAGATAAATCGTTTGATAATTGCTTTAATGCATCTTAGGTTTCCATGATTAATGTCAAATTGTCATAACGAGGACTTAAAAAACAGTGTGAACTGCATAGGAACTGACTCAAATGTCTGAATGATACTAAATTACAACTGTGATAAACACTGATGAAGATTTCCTCATGTTCATGTCGTCACCAGTCCATCACTGGGCCAACACTGAGACAAACAAAACAAACAACCATGCACGCTCACATATATTGGAAAGATATCAGAAAAGTAAAATTATTACTGGCTATCAAATGCAGCATTGCACACTGCCTTTCATGTATCCTCTGGAAGCGCTTTACAGCACTAGCCACCTATTACCCCATTTTCACAAATTCCCACACATACTTTCTACATGCAGCACTTCTCTTTGGACTTCAGACATCTATATTAAATGTGTTGATTAAAGATCTTTGGATGTGCTGCTATAGTTGGTAGAATATATTGCCTTTTGACTGAGTTAGGTCAAGCCTGAGCCTTGTTTCCAATCTTTATGCTTAGCTAAACTAAACAGTGAGTGGCTGTAACATCATATCAAGCACATATCAATATTTACATTTAATTATACTCAAGGGAGGGAATATAATGTATACTTCACAAAACATATATAAAAGCTTCAAATATCTCTTGAATTAAACCTCACAGATATGAACATCATAAAAATTCAAACTAGCAAGCTAATTATTTCAACCCATGTAACAAAATTTATTTTAAAGTAATCTAATCAAGTGCCTGTCCAGTTGTTACAAACTTACAAAACGTTACAGCTGTGTCAGTAGCATCTTGTATAATGTGCCCTGTTTGTGTCCCAGGGGAAAAGCCTCATGTGTGTCAGATATGTGGCAAGGCATTCAGCCAGAGTTCCAACCTCATCACCCACAGCCGAAAACACAGGGATGACCGGCCCTACCGCTGCCCTCTCTGCCACTACAGCTTCCAGCACAAAGTGGACCTGCGGCAGCACCAGGAGCACCACTGCACCTACCGCTGATTCCTACACAAACAAAACAATGCCATAGGTCCTTCTTCATGATCAAGAAGAAGACTTCCAGTTCAGAAAGCTACTGTCTCTGCTGTTCTCACAACCAAGTCAAACCTTTCAAGCTGTATTAGTCTTAGATTTGACTGTTCCTTAAAACTGCGACAGAAAAAAATACATTTTTTTACATCTTAAACATACAAGCACATGCAACCGCCTGCTGTTTTCTTGTGCACATTACAAGAGAAATTAGTCCTGCAGGCTGCTAAAATGAATTATATTACAGCTAGGCAAAGTCTTTAAGGTGCTGATACATATAAGTTTAATCGTTTAGCAAAACAAGCCTTTTAGCTGGTGCTTTCTGCACTATAGATCTTGTTAATAAAGTTATTGAGATTTGTGTTCCTTGACCATGTGAGGTAAAATATTAAAGACATTCTGCTGCTTCTAACGTTGTTTTTAAGTTACTTGAATGGTGATTTTGTCAGATGATGCTATGGTTATAAAATCTGGATTTGATTAGAGCAGTCTGGAATGGCAGTCTGGAAAGGCTTTAAGCAACTGTGAGTTGACACCTCATCTTAATAGGCTGCTTTTCTCACAAAAAGATCTGTTTTTGTACAATTTTGGTCTGCTCAACATGTTTAAAGTCATGTTGAATTCCAATTTTGGTCAGACTCGAATTAAAATATTTTTTCCCGGGGTCATATAAACTTGCTAATATTCCATGTTTATGCAGCTATTCATAAAACATTTGCTTAGCACCAGGTTTGTCTTTTCTAAAGTCCTGATAAATCCCCTTTCACATTTCCCCTTAATTTCATCACTTTTTCCTTTTAGGTCAAGGAAAAGGGAAACAGATGGACTTTGTTTTTTGTTTCTTTCTTGACTTTCCTATAAGTACCTCGGATCCCCAGACGTTCTGCCTTCTTACTGCTTCCCCTGCAAGCTGGGCATGCCCCACGAGTCCCCCCAGGGAGAGCCGCCCACAATTAGCTCAGACATCCAAATCAGATGCCTGAACAACCTCAGCAGGCTCCTTTTGACATGAAACAGCAACAGATCTCGTTCACTGATCGCCTTCTAACTCTCCCTCTTAACTGCCTTACCTCCTCCTCTTCTTCTTCTTTTCTAATTACAACCAGAACAGAAAACATTAATAATTTTTACATTAATGTTGCTAGATATTATAAGATGAAAGTGCAGATTCTTTCTCACACAATCTTTTAGCAGCATAACTTTTGCACACCAACAATTTTCTTTGTAGGGTCAATAAGTAAATTGAGTAGTCCGCATGTCTTTTCCTACTATTCACTTCTTCCCTGCAGCTGTCCTTCTAAAAGCCTGAAGAATTAAACATGATGGAAACAAAGGTGTAGTGAACTTCTTCAGACAGTCTGTTGTCTAAATTAAACCGTTTCACTGTTCAACATGTCAGGTCTTACTGGGACACCTAATGACACTGCTGCTGTGCATCACTGCTCTCCACATGGTCTATCATGTGATTCAGTGTGTTTAGGTGCACTTCATTAGATGGATCACTCCCACTTATGAGCAATCATTCAGGTCCTCGCGCATTACTAGTGCAAGTTTCCTTCGTTATTATTTATTTCAATATTATCTTAAAGACAGATTCAATTAACTCTCTTATTGTTTTGGTTTTCATTTTATCTTTCTCTGACATTCAAAAAAAACTGAGCCAAGTTAAAAAAAAAAAATTTAAAAAAAAGATAAATGGACAAATGCATTTCCCCAAACAGGAAACAGAACGAGACGCCACAATAAAACAGGAAACAGAACACACAGGGACACAGACATGACACTCTGAAGGGTTTGGGGAACCAAGTGACTTACAAGAAACAGACCTGCTTAGGATGACATTCTCAGGGAGGTTCCGAGTCTGTTTAATAACCTCCTTATATCAATATCGTTTTATTTTTATAGTTAGGAGATTAGTAGGCTTATCACAATATGACGAGACTAGCAGAATGGCTGAAGGAGAGATGTATGAATGAAGACGACTTGAGCGCCAAAAAAAACATTTTTAATATATTTTTAATGGTCAAATTAATTCAGATATATTTACTGCCACTATGTGTGTTTTATGTCACTAATAAATGTCTATATAGATATATTTTGTGATATATTTTTTTAATTAATTTGGGAACATAGTAATTAACTATTTTGACCACCAGGGGGTGCCGCAAACTCCGCCGATGTTTCAGGGGAACAGGATTTCAAACGAGACTGCAGCACCAGAAGAGAGGAAAGCAGCTGATTTCCAGGAAATAGCATCTGGCGCCAGGCATGCAATCATACAACCTGAACAGCATTTATGAGATCGCCAACATAAAGCCCTTCGTTCTGGCCATGTCTAAAGCCAAAAAAAAAAGCATCACAATACCAGGTTCACAAATAATTGGATTGATAATTCAGTTTTTATTTTATTGTAAGAAATAACAATGTTAATTTACAAACTCAGTTAAAGAAAATTGACAGATAGAGTTCTATTGAGCTGAATAACTCAGCTAAAACTGTTACATTAACAAAATACACGATCGTCATCTGCTCAGTAATTGTTGTAAATTAAATGATTTAGTGGACATTTGATAATTATTTAATGTTGTGCAGACCCTGCATGAAAGGGTTAACTTACTTTAAGTGAACTTCAGACCCAGGAGCATCTGATGATAATGACCCAGGAGAGCAGTAACTGAATGAGTCAGTCATTCCTTATCGTTTCACGTGGAGTAGAAATAAACACCCAGAAAGCAGGAAACGGATGTTCAGACTTCAGACTGCGTCTTTGTTGGCTAAATGTTACCGATGATTTACAAGTGTGAAGCTTTGATTATCTCAAATGAGCACAGTACAGCACCTCAGATATCAAATCAATGTTATGTATAGATAAGAGTGATCTGTATCGTGTTAACAAACGCACTACAGGCTGTTAAGAGGACCAATGTTTTCTGCATTTTTATACTGAAGTAACCCACAGATTCCAGGGGAAAACAAGTCAAAAGATGGGAGTGGTGGTGTTTGGTGATGAAATATGAGTTATTCCGACATATATCGAAATAATATTAATAGATGACGCTCATGGCTACTCTTGAATGGGTTATTTAAATATGTGCAAAAAATTATATAGCAACAAATTGATCATTACCTACAGTATATTATTAACGACATTATAATCGGAAAAAGAAGGAACCAATTTCACCGCACTTGTCAGCAATATATAAAAAGTTGTCAGAACGAAAGTGAAAACCGGGGGAAATGGGTATAAAAAGTTGAGTATCGTGTGTTTGCGGCACACTGCTGACAGGAAGCGCTGTGTGGAGCTCATTTAAGCAGCGGACCTCGACGGAGAAACAGACCAGCTTCAAGGGAACATCCCCCGAGGAAACGGAAACAATGAGTGGGTACCACTTGTTACATTGTGGATATAAGGAGCTTGGTTTTATCAGTCAAAAGCTGTGTTGTTGTTGTTGTTTGACTACAACTGTGACTTTTTACAAATACACATTTGTAAAAAAAAAAAGACGCACACAAGTTACAAATAGAATATTTGTATTTGTGGATCGCAAAACACGTGTGCAACTGAAGGCATATTTGTAGATCACCCTCTGTGAATTTGCAGTTATTTTTAGACAAATTTAAGCTAATATAACAGCACTTCCTGTCAGGCAATATTCAAGTATTTATACTCATTTCTCAAGGTTTATTTATAGCCTATTTTCCCCGGTTTCACTGACAACTTTTTGTTATTTGCTATTCTTTTTAAAAAAAAAAACACTTTAAGTATGTCCCGCCCGTGCAACCTAAACGAGTTTTGACGGTGCTTATTTGATTTATCCTAAAGTCTGAAATTCCGAGTTCACAGTTGTATACAAATGTTGCATTTCACCTTATTTTCTGTCATGTCAGGCCCTGGTCAGACTTCATAGCGCCCTCTATAGTATATGAACAGCTGTAAACCAGAGGGACTTTCCATTGGCTGCAAAGCAAAAGTGGAAATCGAAAGTGTCATAAAAGTAGAAACGCGGTTTTCCCCGCGAGCTTCCTCTCAGCAGACAAGACAGCGCGCGACAGCTCCAGCGGGAACGGTGAGGAAGTTTCCAATGTGAGTCAGTCCTATTAATAACTGAGCGGGATTAAATTAGAGTTACCTTAATGCTACAAATACCGTGTGGAGTTGCCGAAATGGAGTAAGTTTTGTTCATTTTAAGTAGCCTTGAGGAGTCTTTGCTGAAGAGCGGGGTGAAATTGTAGTTTCTTATGTTTTCGATTGTAATGTCGTTCTCAGTAAAATATAGTTTTTATCACTTTGTTTCTATATAATATTTTTGCATATATTTTAAATAACCTATTCACGAGTAATCAAGAGCGTCATTTATTAGTATTATTTTCAGGTATTTTTGAATAACTCACATTTCATCCTATCAACACCAAACCACTTGTAGTCTCTCTCTAAGCTCAGTGCAGAACTTCCAGTCTTCACTTTTCCTAAATTTCTTACAGGAGTATTTCCAAATATTTACAGCACCTTTTTTTTTTTTTTGCTTTGCTTCTGCAGAACAGACAGACTCAGCATACAGGATTAGTGAGACAATCTGCGGACATCATGGGAAGCTCCTCCAGTTCTTCCAGCTCTACCAACCATAAGAACGATTCCGGTAGAGTCATCTTTCAGGACCTTGTGGATTCTTTTGATATTTTCAAATTTTCCCCCACCATGAAATCTCTGTAATATCCTAACACAAGCCAAATCTGTTGCATTTGTACGGTGTTTGTCTATTTGTGGTTGTGACGACAAGGGTTAACATGATATTTGCTCTTTACAATTCAGCTGTGTATCTGTACAATAACCTCATGAAATGTTTGAAAAGAATTTCACTTTTACATTGGACTGAGTCCCTTCACTTCCTTGCACTTTTTAAGTGATAACCTCTTTTTATAGACTATGGAGACATCATGGAGGTTGAAACTACCGGAGCTTCGCGGAAAACAGCTCAGCAGGACAATCTTGGTTACGCAGGTGAATACTGCAGCAGAGAAACACAGGAGCTGAAATGATCTTCCAGAGAATAATAATGACGTGACCTTTTATACACTTGAGTACAGAGTAGATTTATTCCTTTAATAACATGAGAACTGATACAAATAAGGTTTGTCAAACTAAGGACTAAGTCATTTTCTCTCTTTAAATTCTCTCTAAAGGTATTCGTGCTTCTCACAAAATGGCAGAGATGGATGAAGAAAGAATGAAGGTCTACAAGAAAAAGATCCACAATGTGGCTTCATTACTTGAAATTGATCCAGTTATCCTTGCTGCCATCATCTCCCGAGAATCCAGGGCTGGAAATAGACTGAAGGATGGCTGGGGAGATTATGGAAAAGCCTGGGGACTGATGCAGGTAAATTACAGTAATTCAGATGCGTGTTTGTGAGGATGATAAATTTAAAAATGTTAGAGGACGACGCCAAAGAGAGGGTGTGTTTGTTCGAAGAGAGATGGTGATAAAGTTATAAACGGACAACTGGAAACTGCCTTTTTTTTCCAGAATGGGTAAAAAAACAAGGAAAAGTTTATCGCATGGCAAGAAGAAATTTGATGAGCAGGTATATGGTTCTCTGTTTATTAGTACGATTACTCAAAGTATACCGTACATTTCCAGTGAAGCCGAGATACAGTTTCAGCTCGGCTGGAGTATTGAATGAAACTACTCCTTGTTCTTCCATTGTTTTCCCTTTTGCATTTTCTGCTCATATTTTCAGAGTTGGGCGAAGCCCATGAGAAGCCCCAAGTGAACCTCACTGGTGCCCCATAAAATTAAATAACTTGTAATAATGTAGACTAATAACTCGTACAATAAAACCTGCTACTCTTAAATGGATGCAACCAGTAAATTAATTTGATTAGAGATCTTTAAGAGAAGATGTAAGAATAAGAGAATATAAAGAAGGGAATGTTGAAAATGATTTTGTGCCTGAGAGCATACATTTGAGCGTCTGAAGTCACTGCCAACTCAAAAACTCAGAGAAACAAAACCCTTTTTCTTTCTCCCTAGAATTGAAAATGTCATTCATTAGATGTGGTCAATTGTAACTCCTCTGCTCTTGCTTTTTATTTTTAAAGTAAATTACTGAGAGAAATTAATGAACGAAACAGGAGCTGTTAGGCTGATATTTTGACCAAAGTAATTCACAGACATCCCATTAAGACTTCAGGAAATTGTGTCACCTTGGGTAATAATGGCATAAAATGTAGGTTAAAGATGCCTTTTTTTAATCACATTTCTGTAGGTTGATATTCATCCAGACGGAGGAAGACATGAACCAAAGGGCAAATGGGACAGTGAGGAACATCTCATCCAAGCCACAGAGATCTTGCTTCTGTTTATTGACAAGATAAGTAAAAAATTTCCAAGGTGGACCAGGGAGCAGCAGCTGAAAGGTTTGTTTTACTCATTGAATAAACTTACAAGTATCACTCCTCTTAACTCTTTGCCTAACTGTATCATCATTTGATTTGGTTTCTGCAGGAGGGTTGGCTGCCTACAACATGGGGGATGGAAACGTCCATTCCTATGGAAAGGTGGATGAAAACACCACAGGTGGAGACTACTCCAATGATGTTGTTGCCAGGGCTCAGTGGTACAAACGGAAGTGTTTTTTTAACAACTGCAGCTAGTAAAGATCTAGACACCACACAGAAACTCTTGCATATCTTGTGTCCAGCTAAATAAAGATAAAGCAGAGCAAACTTAATCCAGCACCACAGGTGGACACTACTCCAATGCTGTTGTTTCCGAAGTTGGTACAAAAGCTCTAACTTTGTGCAGTCGAAGACGTCCACAAAAATGATCACTAATACAGTCTATAAAACATGAAGGAAGTTTGTGTCAATAAACATAATGCAGTGTGAATTCATAAGTTGTCTGTCTCTTGAACTCAAAGTGAACTCTTGCTATGATGATGCACAGCCTTAGCTTTCACCTGTTCTACACCACAACAAGCCTTATCTAATTGTTCTAGTCAAAGAAGGTGTGGACCAAGCCTCAAAACTCCTAGTTTCTAATCTGATGGGATCTGATGGCATTTATGGCAAAAGAGAGCCCAATGCGCAATTATCCCACCACTCAACCCACAGACACCAAAGGATCTGTTACTAGCTTCTCAGTACCAGACACTGCTGGACATCTTCAGATGTTCTTTATCTACATCAGAGGTGGATACATTTTTGGTCCACAGGAAGACTTACTCAGTATTAATGTTATGGCTTCCAGGTGTAGATTACTGTGTGAGTGGGTGATTTGTTTACAAATTAATTTGAATGGTCAACAAGATAAGAAAACGACTGTATGAATTTATCATTTTTTCCCATTAAACGTTTAGGACATTTGGAAAGAGTGTTCATCTGCCAACAGGAAGGTCATTGGTTGGATTCCTGGCTTCTCCGGGCCACTTGACCTTTAGAGTGTAAGTTTGTGTATGATAGAAATAAAGCACTGCTATTTAAGCACTGCCAGCAAAAACCTGTATGACCACCAATAAGGGCCGCGTTTCCCAAATTCGCTAAGAAGCTCTTAGCGCTACAAGCCTCTTAGGAGCGCTAACTTAGACCACTCCTAAGAAGCTCTTAGCGCTAAGAGCTTATCATTTTTTCTTAGCGCTAAGAGCTTCTTAGCGAATCTGGGAAACGAGGCCAAGGGCTGTATGAATGGGTAAATATGACATGTAGTGTAAAAGCACTTTGAGTGGTGAACACAACTAGAAAATTGTCATATAAATGCAGTCATTTTCATTTTAGAATAATGATATTGTCTAATTCAAACCTCAGAGCCAACATTCCCTTTATCATTGAGGTTGGATGTATCATCATTCCATATGAACACAGAGTGAGGACACACAGAAAATGGTGTGCCTGCTTTTGAGATCGGCAAGAGATTTGAAAAGTACTCATCTTGAAACTGAAAATCATTGATCAGAGGTCTTTGGCAACAGTCCAAACCAACTGTGAAGCATTATGATTGCAGAAATGCCTCATGGAGTGGATAACTTGATATATAATATATTGCAGAATATACACATAGATCTATGTGATATAAAGTATATGATATAACACATAATTGAATATATGCTATATTACTATTACTATATTACATTTATAATAAATGTTTTGCCTATTACTGCAAAGAATAGGCAAAACAATGATTTCCTCTATTGTTAATGTATCTTATCAATGAAATTATTATATTTTCTATCTGCCTGCCAATCAAGTAGTTCAGAGGTCATCTGAAACTCAGAGAAGGAAAAGTCAATATGATTCATTTAAATGCATTTAATGATTATTGAATCGTTGGCAGAGGATATCCTCCTCTGTTCTCTGGTAACTCCAAAACTCCTCAATATCTACTTTATAGTTCACCATTAGGAATTCATGGGGAAAGCAGTTAGCAGTTTGTGACCACTAATTTTATACAGCAATTCTGTAATTAACTATTTTAATACTAACCATACGGATACTGAAGATCAAACTGTGATAAGAAAAAGACCATTTTTTAATGTAAGCCTTCTTTATTTGATTCAGAATATTACAGAGTGAGGAAGTCAAGCTTTTTAAAGAAAGACCAATTATGTCCAAATATGTCACAAGGACAGTGTGTTTGAGGAGAGGAATACATGCAGTAAGTTATTTCAACACTACATCTGCTAGATTGCAGGTGATTTTATGACACTAAGCATTTTAACTGACGTTGATGATTAAAAGTCATGGTAGCTACTAGAAATCTCTTTCATTTATCCAGTAATGTCTTACATTTGACATTAGATACGTGGTTTACAGGAATAACATGGAAAACTTCCAGTAAGTTTTATTTTTCATGTCCAGCAGACCGAGCTTCCAGTCTTTTATATAAGCAATAAAAAATAAATAAACACGAAGTATTGGAATACACAGTGTTTGGGTGACTGTGTTATCTGAATTCGGACAAAGCAGGTTGCTTGGGAAGCTTGTTTTTCTCCGCAGTCGTCTGTATTATCTCCTTGCTCTGCGGTACAGTGGATCTGATCTGCTTGAGAGCTGCTCGAAGTTAGCTGAGAGCTTGCTGCTGCCTCTGTTAACCCGTTATCATCAGTGCTCCTTGTTGCAGTCGTTGAGCTGGTTTTCTCAATTACTGTATCCGTTGGAGCATCAGGACGTTTTAATAACCTCCTTATATCAATATCGTTTTATTTTTATAGTTAGGAGATTAGTAGGCTTATCACAATATGACGAGACTAGCAGAATGGCTGAAGGAGAGATGTATGAATGAAGACGACTTGAGCGCCAAAAAAAACATTTTTAATATATTTTTAATGGTCAAATTAATTTTGATATATTTACTGCCACTGTGTGTGTTTTATGTCACTAATAAATAGTTATATTTTGTGATATCATATTTTTTCGAATTAATTTGGGAACATAGTAATTAACTATTTTGACCACCAGGGGGTGCCGCAAACTCCGCCGATGTTTCAGGGGAACAGGATTTCAAACGAGACTGCAGCACCAGAAGAGAGGAAAGCAGCTGATTTCCAGGAAATAGCATCTGGCGCCAGGCATGCAATCATACAACCTGAACAGCATTTATGAGATCACCAACATAAAGCCCTTCGTGCTGGCCATGTCTAAAGCCAAAAAAAGGATCACAATACCAGGTTCACAAATAATTGGATTGATAATTTAGTTTTTATTTTATTGTAAGAAATAACAATGTTAATTTACAAACTCAGTCAGAAAATTGACAGATAGAGTTCTATTTAGCTGAATAACTCAGCTAAAACTGTTACATTAACAAATTACACGATCGTCATCTGCTCAGTAATTGTTGTAAATTAAATGATTTAGTGGACATTTGATAATTATTTACTGTTGTGCAGACCCTGCATGAAAGGGTTAACTTACTTTAAGTGAACTTCAGACCCAGGAGCATCTGATGATAATGATTCAGGAGAGCAGTAACTGAATGAGTCAGTCATTCCTTATCGTTTCACGTGGAGTAGAAATAAACACCCAGAAAGCAGGAAACGGATGTTCAGACTTCAGACTGCGTCTTTGTTGGCTAAATGTTACCGATGATTTACAAGTGTGAAGCTTTGATTATCTCAAATGAGCACAGTACAGCACCTCAGATATCAAATCAATGTTATGTATAGATAAGAGTGATCTGTATCGTGTTAACAAACGCTCTACAGGCTGTTAAGAGGACCAATGTTTTCTGCATTTTTATACTGAAGTAACCCACAGATTCCAGGGGAAAACAAGTCAAAAGATGGGAGTGGTGGTGTTTGGTGATGAAATATGAGTTATTCCGAAATATATCGAAATAATATTAATAGATGACGCCCATGGCTACTCTTGAATGGGTTATTTAAATATGTGCAAAAAAATTATATAGCAACAAATTGATCATTACCTACAGTATATTATTAACGACATTATAATCGGAAAAAGAAGGAACAAATTTCACCGCACTTTTCAGCAATATATAAGGCCTGACGTGATAGCAAAATAAGGTGAAATGCAACATTTGAATACAACTGTGAAGTCGGAATTTCCTCCTTTAGGATTAATCAAATAAGCACGGCCAAAGGTAATTTAGGCTGTCGTTCCTTCTTTTGTGTCGTTCATCTTTGAGAGTTGTGGATCCCCCTGACCTAAAGAATCCTGATACAGGCAGCTAAAAACCACCTTTGGATTAAATAACAAAAAGTTGTCAGAACGAAAGTGAAAACCGGGGGAAATGGGTATAAAAAGTTGAGTATCGCGTGTTTGCGGCACACTGCTGACAGGAAGCGCTGTGTGGAGCTCATTTAAGCAGCGGACCTCGACGGAGAAACAGACCAGCTTCAAGGGAACATCACCCGAGGAAACGGAAACAATGGGTGGGTACCACTTGTTACATTGTGGATATAAGGAGCTTGGTTTTATCAGTCAAAAGCTGTGTTGTTGTTGGGTTTTTTTTTTTTTTTGTCTTTCGACTTTTCTTTGTAAAACTCCAGCTGTAGTTTTATACATAAACAATATAGTGACACTAGTTTATCAGGATAAAGGCTGCGTTGGATGTTCAATGGTTAGTTCCAGTCATGTCGTCGCACTTTGTGCTAATGTTGGTATCTTTTGACCTAAACTCTCGTAGGTTACGGAGACATAATGGCAGTGAAAACTTCTGGAGCTTCGCAGCAAACAGCTCAGCAGGACCGTCTGGATACAGCGGGTAAACACCAGCCAGTCAAGCAGCGCACAAGAATAGTTTTTATCTGAATTATACACTAACAAAGAAATGTCCATGCAATTCAGGATAATACTGTTCTCTGTCTTCTTTTTTCTAAATAGGGGTGGGTGCATCACACACAATGGCGAAAACAGATGCTGACAGAATGAGGAAATACGAATCAAAAATCAAAAACGTGGGAAGGAGACATGGAATTGCTCCATGTCTTATCGCCGCCATCATTTCAAGAGAATCCAGGGCAGGAAATGCTCTGCAGAATGGTTGGGGGGACCATGGAAACGCCTGGGGACTGATGCAGGTTCTGACAAATACAGTTGACCTCGCATCCTATTTGTAGAGCCTTACACCGCAGTGTGCGAACAACAGTGTTCACCCCATTCCTGTTCCATTTTTGTAGGTTGATGTTAATCCAAACGGAGGTGGACACACTAGACAGGGTGCGTGGGACAGTGAGGAACACCTCAATCAAGCCACTGGGATCCTTGTTCAATTCATCGGGCGGATCCAAAGCAAATTCCCTGGCTGGACCAGAGATCAGCAGCTAAAAGGTTTGTTTCACTGAACAAATGAAGTAACACGTGTATCACCTCTCTTCATACTTTTGTCAGCAACTTTCGTTTGTTTTCATTACTGCAGGAGGGATAGCAGCCTACAATATGGGGGATGGAAATGTCCATTCCTATGAAAACGTGGATGCCAACACAACAGGTCGGGACTACTCCAATGATGTTGTTGCCAGGGCTCAGTGGTATGAAAACAATTTTTTTTAACGGCAACAGCTGATGGAAATCTACAAATGACACACTTGTGCATCTTGTGCCCAGTTTAAGAAGCATGTAACGGTCATTAATATGTGCAACAGATGTACATCTGAAAACTGCTAAATAAATGCTTGTTTTCCTGTGTATCTTGTGTCCTGTGTACCTTTTTTGCATTCAAACCAGTCTATGTGTGATGGAGTAATATGGCCCAGGTGAAATGTGAAAGAACATCAGCATTCCAAATTAAAGGCGCATTTCCATTGTTAACAGGTAGGAAAAAATTGTTAGAAAAAAATACCACAAGTGTCTGTGTTGTGCTCTCACATGGTCCCAGATCTTTATGAGATCCCCCCACGTCTAATAAACCAGCTGTAACCAGTACATGTTCTGCAGCAACAAGCACCCTTTAATTCACCCGATTAACTGCAATGTTTCAGACTCAAAACCACCACGAGAAGGTCATAGTAAGTGGGTCTGTTTCTTGTAAGTCACATGGTTCCCCAAACCCCTCAGTGTCATGTCTGTGTCCCTGTGTGTTCCGTTTCCTGTTATTGTGGCATTTTTATTGTTCCCGTTTTATTTCTCCCTAATTAATGCTCATTTATCTCACCTGTGTCTCGTTGTTGTTGTCTCTGTTTAATATATATTCTCGTGGTTTTCCTCCTTTCTTTGCCAGATTGTCACCTCAGCTCCGTTGTGTTCAGCACGCTCTCTCAGCCTCTGGTTTGCCTTGTGCTCTGTGCCTTGTGTTTATTGCTAGTTTCTTTTCTGTTTTTTTGCCAATCAGTTTTTCCAGGATCGCTGTGATTTTTTTTAGTTACCCCTGTGGTTACCTTTTGTTCATTAAATACTTTTAACTCTTCTGTTTTTCATGCCTTTGGGTCCTCATCCTACCTGGGCTCTGCTTGAAACCCTGACACAGAGTTCTCAAAGGGGAAATGCATTTTCCATTTATTATAACTCGGCTCAGTTTTGGTCGAATATAATAGAAAGATAACATGAAACAAAGAATAACGACGGAAACTCGCACTAGTAATGCATGAGGAACTGAATGATTGCTCATAAGTGGGAGTGATCCATCTAATGAAGTGCACCTAAACACACTGAATCACATGATAGACCATGTGGAGAGCAGTCATGCACAGCAGCAGTGTCTTTAGGTGTCCCAGTAAGACCTGACAAGTCCAACATTGAAACTATAACCCTTGTAACTAACTAACTAACTGTAACTATAATATTATTATATTATATTATTATACCATAATAACTCTTATTAATAGTCAATAGTAATAACTGGACCAGTAACAGAAGGAACTAAGCTTTTTTGAGAGCTTTTGAGCTTTTTTTTTTTTTTTTTAAGAGCCAGTATCTTGAACATCAATAACGACACAGACAACAGTGGGTTTAAATTTCTGTGGCTACTTATTATTATTGCAAGTCTACAGATCAGTTGTAAACATAACACTTGTTGAGGAACAATAAATAGAAAATACACTAAAATAATAATAAAAAATTTTTAAAAAACCATTGTTCCCAGAGTAAGTCTTTATTGTGTCGGAGCCCTTCTCCGATCAATGTCAGTGTGTCGTCTTTATTTCAGTCCTACCGCACAGTCCGTGGGAAAGGAAGAGCTGAGAAATCCTGCGCACATCTCAGGTTCACTACCAGTAGTTCGGCTCGCCACCCAGTTCATACTGGGAATCTCTGGATCTCGGAAGGCACTCCAGTGGATGATGGAATGTGGCTGTGTCCTTTCCCTAATAGTGTCATCAAAAACCTGACTTAGAGACAGGCCAGATGAGATCAAAATGTCTCGTTACATTCATTTTCTAATCTCCCATGAATTATCACCAATCAACAACAGTTTTCTGCATTAATTAGTTCAAATCATGGTCTCAAAAAGAGTTTAGTTGTGCAACAAAAATATATCTTTAGTTCAAGTGTTCATTTGAAGTTGTGTAACTATAAATACATTCAAAGTGCGTCTTATAATCGTGTTCAAATACACAATTCAAATTAATAACCATTTACAAGTAATCAAATTATGGTTTTACTTCACAAAAATAAAATAAAATACTACGGAGTACCCCTTTAATTTGGTCAAAATCGCATTAAATGCAGTAAACATTCATAGTTACTAGAGGTATTGATGCTCAACGTGCTTAATTATCTCCCCTTGCACCGGTAACAGTGAACCTCTTTAACTACCATAAACATAAAATATAAATTCAAATTCAACACCAAATAATCATGTAGCAGGACCCAGACTAATACACCATTAGAATCACGAACAGTCTCAGACAGAGTAGTGTTACCAAGTAGCCCAAATATCAGCTGCCTAACCATTATCTTACCAGTTTTTACAGTGTTTTAACTCACCGCCGAGTCAATGTGTGAACAAACTTTACAGCATTTCACCTCGGCAGACCCGCGAAAATCATCCGGTCTCTCACACTGTTCTGTAAAGCCAGCTAATGACGAGAAATGCTATCTGTCTGAGGCAACCCACAGACTTATATACGTATTTATGTCTATGTGGCAACAAACGTCAAATGTACGCGTCAGAAAGTTATGACAGGAAGCAGAACCGATCACCTGCGCTGATGGGGTTCACTGATTCGTTATTTGGGGAGCTGTCATACTGAGCCCTTCACTGCTACTCGGAAAACACAGAGTTTGACGTAATTCTCCCTTCAGCACACAATTTCACAATTTTGTACCCTGCCTCTCACCTAATGACAGCTGATATAGGCTCCAGCTTTTCTGCAACCCTGAGTTGGATTAAGCGGGTATAGAAAATGGATGGACGATTTGTAACTGTCATGAATGTTTTCTCAAACAGTCCCACTCCAAACTCTACTATGGCCAAGACCACAAAGCTGTCAAAGGACACCAGAAATAAAATTGTAGACCTGCACCAGGCTGGGAAGACTGAATCTGCAATAGGTAAGCAGTTTGGTGTGAAGAAATCAACTGTAGGAGCAATTATTACAAAATGGAAGACATACAAGACCACTGATAATCTCCCTCGATCTGGGGCTCTACGCAAGATCTCACCTCGTGGTGTCAAAATGAGAATAAGAACGGTGAACAAAAACCCCAGAACCACACGGGGGGACCTAGTGAATGACCTGCAGAGAGCTGGGACCAAAGTAACAAAGGCTACCATCAGTAACACACTACACCGCCAGGGACTCAAATCCTGCAGTGCCAGACGTGTCCCCCTGCTTAAGCCAGTACATGTCCAGGCCCGTCTGAAGTTTGCTAGACAGCATTTGGATGATCCAGAAGAGCATTGGGAGAATGTCATATGATCAGATTAAACCAAAATAGAACTCAACTCGTCATGTTTGGAGTAGAAAGAATGCAGAGTTGCATCCAAAGAACACCCTACCTACTGTGAAGCATGGGGGTGGTAACATCATGCTTTGGGGATGTTTTTTTGCAAGGGGACCAGGACGACTGATCTGTTTTAAGGAAAGAATGAATGGGGCCATGTATCATGAGATTTTGAGTGAAAACCTCCTTCCATCTGCAAGGGCATTGAAGATGAAACGTGGCTGGGTCTTTCAGCATGACAATGATCCCAAACACACCACCCGGGCAATGAAGGAGTGGCTTCATAAGAAGCATTTCAAGGTTCTGGAGTGGCCAAGCCAGTCTCCAGATCCCAACCCCATAGAAAATGTGTGGAGGGAGTTGAAAGTCTGTGTTACCCAGCGACAGCCCCAAAACATCACTGCTTTAGAGGAGATCTGCATGGAGGAATGGGCCAAAATACCAGCAACAGTGTGTGAAAACCTTGTGAAGACTTACAGAAAATGTTTGACCTCTGTCATTGCCAACAAAGGGTATATAACAAAGTATTTGAGATTAACTTTTGTTATTGACCAAATACTTATTTTCCACCATAATTTGCAAATAAATTCTTTAGAAATCAGACAATAGGATTTTCTGGATTTTTTTTCTCATTTTGTCTCTCATATTCGAGGTATACCTATGATGAAAATTACAGGCCTCTCTCATCTTTTTAAGTGGGAGAACTTGCACAATTGGTGGCTGACTAAATACTTTTTTGCCCCACTGTAGACTGGTTAGAATGCAAAAAAGGTACACAGGACACAAGATACACAGGAAAACAAGCATTTATTTTGCAGTTTTCAGATGTACATCTGTTGCACATATTAATGACCGTTACTTGCTTCTTAAACTGGGCACAAGATACACAAGTGTGTCATTTGTCGATTTCCATCAGCTGTTGCCGTTAAAAAAAATTGTTTTCATACCACTGAGCCCTGGCAACAACATCATTGGAGTAGTCCCGACCTGTTGTGTTGGCATCCACGTTTTCATAGGAATGGACATTTCCATCCCCCATATTGTAGGCTGCTATCCCTCCTGCAGTAATGAAAACAAACTAAAGCTGCTGACAAAAGTATGAAGAGAGGTGATACACGTGTTACTTCATTTGTTCAGTGAAACAAACCTTTTAGCTGCTGCTCTCTGGTCCAGCCAGGGATTTTGCTTTGGATCCGCCCGATGAAATGAACAAGGATCCCAGTGGCTTGATTGAGGTGTTCCTCACTGTCCCACGCACCCTGTCTAGTGTGTCCACCTCCGTTTGGATTAACATCAACCTACAAAAATTGAACAGGAATGGGCTGAACACTGTTGTTCGCACACTGCGGTGTAAGGCTCTACAAATAGGATGCGAGGTCAACTGTATTTGTCAGAACCTGCATCAGTCCCCAGGCGTTTCCATGGTCCCCCCAACCATTCTGCAGAGCATTTCCTGCCCTGGATTCTCTTGAAATGATGGCGGCGATAAGACATGGAGCAATTCCATGTCTCCTTCCCACGTTTTTGATTATTGATTCGTATTTCCTCATTCTGTCAGCATCTGTTTTCGCCATTGTGTGTGATGCACCCACCCCTATTTAGAAAAAAGAAGACAGAGAACAGTATTATCCTGAATTGCATGGACATTTCTTTGTTAGTGTATAATTCAGATAAAAACTATTCTTGTGCGCTGCTTGACTGGCTGGTGTTTACCCGCTGTATCCAGACGGTCCTGCTGAGCTGTTTGCTGCGAAGCTCCAGAAGTTTCCACTGTCATTATGTCTCCGTAACCTACGGGAGTTTAGGTCAAAAGATACCAACATTAGCACAAAGTGCGACGACATGACTGGAACTAACCGTCGAACATGCAGTGTTCATCCTGATGAACTGGTGTTTAGCCTATGTATAAAACTGCAGCTGGAAAGAAAAGTCGAAAGGCTAAAAAACAAAACAACAACAACAAAAAAAATACTTGACTCGTACAACTGATAAAACCATGCTACTTATATCCACAATGTAACAAGTGGTACCCACTCATTGTTTCCGTTTTCTCGGGTGATGTTCCCTTGAAGCTGGTCTGTTTCTCTGTTCTATTCAGCTGCTTGAGCTCACGGCGCTTCCTCTCAGCAATGTACCGCAAACACATTATACTCAAGTATTTATAACAATTTTCCCCGGTTTATTTATACCCATACCCAGTTTATTTTTACCAAGCTTTCCCTTTCGCTCGATAACTTTTTTCAATTTGCTATTTAAAAAAAACAAAACATTTTAAGTGTGCACCCCCGAAGGAACCTTAACGACTTTTGGCGATGTTCAGTTGTGTTATAATTGGCTTTGTTCTTAGACATTATAAATTCATATTCTGTATTTTATATTCTGTGCTCAGTCATGACATGTTGGTCGAACGAAAAGGATATGAATGGGATGAATAAAATGTTCTGTGAGAACAGTTTTAATCATGTGCTCTGGTTCATTCGAGAAATTACACGGGAGATGACCCAAGTTGTTTAATCTGGTGCACTTAATCAGTCAATCAATCAATCAAACTTTATTTTTATAACACTTTTCATACAAGAAAATGTAACACAAAGTGCTTCACAAGATAGAAGAAAATAAAACAAAACAGTGAAACCCAAGGCCACATACAGACACGCACATCTATATGCACACACACACCCACATACATCCACACATACTGGAAGAAAGAAGTAAAGATTAAGTAAAACATAATAAACTGAGGCAGAGCTGCGCGAAGTAAGGTAAAGCACAGAACTGCACAATCATGTCAAGGAAAAACAAGAAGGATCCTGAACAATTTAGCTAACATTCCAAAACTGCTACGAGCAAAGAAAAATATTACAAAATAGTATCAAGAATCTGGGCCCTTAGGTCAAAGCATGCATGCAAGGTAACAGTGATCAATAACCAACCAAAGATCTGATGTCTGACAACACAAGCGCGATGCTGTGGCACTGCTAAGGAAAAAGTTAGCAGCACAAGGCCACATGGCTCATCTAAAAAATAAATAAATGAGGAATTAAGACAAATAGAAAAATAGAATAAACCTTTGTCTTTGATTCTAATTTGTATGGAAATATGTTATTGCATCATGTGATGTTATAAGAAACTCTGATGTCACACTGTTGGTACCACATGAAGTGTTACTAATTCAAATGGAGCAGAAAAAAATACTTAATGCTGATCTGTGGATGGCTCAGCATCACGAAACACAGCCACTGGTAAGAATTAAATAGAATTTAGTATAAAGTAACAAGTGAGAATTAAGCAGATCATGCTGAAATTTTATCAAAAGCACTCTGAGTTGAATTAAGAGGACAGACAATATTTATCTCAAAAAGGTTAATCAGTTACTCATTGAGAAGAAATGGCTGCTTTCTTGATGCTGTGCTGCTCCCAAAATGAACTCTAACCACAAACATTTCTGTCCTGCAGCAGCAACACAGGAGCAGAAACTGCAGTGGAGGAGTTCAGCAGAACTAACATACGGATGAGACTAAGTCTCATCGGGGGGGTGGAGATACAACAATTAATCATAGTTTACTAACACTTCTCAAGTTTTTACCAAAATTCTGTGTCTTTGTCTTTCTTTTGTCTTTTGTTCTATGTTGTCTTGTGTTTCGTCTTTGTGTTGCTGTGTTCTCTAAATGGTTTCAAGTTTTTCCACAGAAAAAGTTGATGGTACTGGATTTCACATTAATGCTGTACAGCAGGTTGGTGAGTATTTTGGTACTGTCCTAAAACATGGTTTCTATCAACTGGCCAGTTGTTTTGTTGTTGTTTTTCGGTTTATTTATTTGTTTTTGTTTGGGGTTCATATGAAAACTTAATTTGTCGACCAATGAATACTGGGATTGAACCTGTTAAAAGGGAATTCCTGAATATAAAACATTGTGAAAATGAAATGTTGTGCTGCTCGGTTCTCTCTCCTGCTAACATTCATCCACAGCTTAAATTAACTGCATCGGCAGCAGAACCTCTACAGGACTCACAGCCAAGTGACTGACAAGACGTCAGTCTGAAATTCTGGGAGCCACGATCATCATGCCAAGATCATGGTTGAACAACCACACAACCTTCAACCACTGTCAACAAAATAATCTGAATTATCTCCTGAATTGTCCCAAAGAAAAAGATTAGTTAGGGAAAACGGGTGGTAAAGACCCCTTTGTGGAAGTGAAGTGCTGGTAACCTCTCCTTCCTAGTTAGCTCAGACTGCTGAACTGAGGTTCAGCCAGAAGGACAACCAAACACCAAGCAGTGACAGGATTGGACCAGAAGACACTGAGCTGCACTGCACCACTCTGCACAATGTTATCATAAAATTTTCACTCAAAAGAAATTGTCAGTTTTTACACTATCATTACTCATCTGTTCTCAACAGGGTCATATCTTCGTATTCACATCATGTTTAAATGTCTGTACTGTATTGTTTTGTGTTTTGTGATGTTCCTCTTTAGTTTAATGATTTTAAGTAGACCAATTATTAATCATAGGAATTCAGACATATGTCCATTGCCATTGGTGTGAATCGGCTGTTCGGAGCGGGACCTTAGGCACTGAAAGGTAATTAAGTGGTCTGTCGCCAAGGGGGAATGGGGCCATAGGAGAATTTTCCCGGATATCAGCCATCGGGTTTTTCGCTCCTATTCGCTGCGAACAGTGGACGATCCTGATGGTGATGTTAATTGCCTTAAGCACTTGTTGAGTTTCAATATTTTATAAATTGTTGTAGCTTAGTTAATTATTGTTATGTGTTGTAATGGTACTTATGGGTGAGCAGGGTCTTGCCACTGCTTAAACCACATATAGTTTTGGGCCAAAATTAACTAAGATTCTACACAGAGATTGGGTTAGGGGCCACACACACACACACTAATTTTAAGACATATTGAAACATTGATTAATTTATTCCTTGCATACACGTACAGGCGTGATACTTATAGCTTTTAAGAAATGTGCTCATTTCAGAGTTATGATCAGTTGAGTAATGAAGGTTGAACTATTCTGGGAAAGAGGTTCTGTTCCCAGCATCATGATAAACACTCCTGATACAGAAAGGTTTAGCTAACGCATTACAATTATTTTACACATGCATATGCAATGAAAACTTGCTTGCTGCTGATAATTGCAAAGAAGAACAGCTTACACATAACAGCTCACATAATGAAGTTATATAAAAAGAGGGATAACAAGAATCTCCTGTCTGGTTGTGTGTCTCATTTAGTTGACATGATTAAATCATGTCAAAAGGGGGAGTTGTTATAATTGGCTTTGTTCTTAGACATTATAAATTCATATTCTGTATTTTACTAAATAACCTATGTTCCTAGCTGGTACTTTTCCACTCTGCTCATACTGCACAACAGATGACCTTAAATGGTCCAAGACCTTAGAATGACATAAACAACTGGGTCAGACAAAACATCTCTAGTAGAGTAGATAGGTCTGGTACATTAGATCCACGCCTAAAAACAGCACACACACACACATTGTTTATCACATCCAAAGAACACAACAAGGACAGCAGCTGGCCTGATCATGCCACTAAAAACTGGCCAATTATACTCTGACAAGTGTGAATACAACTTCTGTGAGATAAAGCTGAATATAAATATGACATGTTTCCGGACATCGGGGCTCGGCCTGACGGATTTCCTGCGGGAGCTCTGGCACTCCGAGTCCAGCGCTGCAATATACTCTACTTGTGACCACTAATAAATACTTTTTAATAAACGATTTCTCCAGCTTATTCTTGAGCTTCCAATGAAAAAATCGGACTAACAGTTGATTTATCCTAAAGTCTGAAATTCCGAGTTCACAGTTGTTTTCAAATGTTGCATTTCACCTTATTTTCTGTCATGTCAGGCCCTGGTCAGACTTCATAGCGCCCTCTATAGTATATGAACAGCTGTAAACCAGAGGGACTTTCCATTGGCTGCAAAGCAAAAGTGGAAATCGAAAGTGTCATAAAAGTAGAAACGCAGTTTTCCCCGCGAGCTTCCTCTCAGCAGACAAGACAGCGCGCGACAGCTCCAGCGGGAACGGTGAGGAAGTTTCCAATGTGAGTCAGTCCTATTAATAACTGAGCGGGATTAAATTAGAGTTACCTTAATGCTACAAATACCGTATATGTGTATGTGATCTGATGGCATTCATGGCAAGAGAGCCCAATGTGCAATTATCCCACCACTCAACTCACAGAGACCAAAGGATCTGTTACTAGCTTCTCAGTACCAGACACTGCTGGACATCTTCAGATGTTCTTTATCTACATCAGACGTGGATACATTTTTGGTCCACAGGAAGACTTACTCAGTATTAATGTTATGGCTTCCAGGTGTAGATTACTGTGTGAGTGGGTGATGTGTTTACAAATTAATTCGAATGGTCAACAAGATAAGAAAACTACTGTATGAATTTATCATTTTTTCCCTTTAAACATTTAGGGGGTGACATTTGGAAAGAGTGTTCATCTGCCAACAGGAAGGTTATTGGTTGCATTCCTGACTTCTCTGGGCCACTTTACTTTTAGAGTGTAATTTTGTGTATGATAGAAATAAAGCACTGCTATTTAAGCACTGCCAGCAAAAACCTGTATGGCCACCAATAAGGGCTGTATGAATGGGTGAATATGACATGTAGTGTAAAAGCACTTTGAGTGGTGAACACAACTAGAAAAGTGACATATAAATGCAGTCATTTTCATTTTAGAACAATGTTAAATATTGTCTAATTCAAACCTCAGAGCCAACTTTCTCTTTATCATTGAGGTGGGATGTATCATCATTCCATATGCATCATATCCGTATGCAACTCATACCATGCCACCGTAAATCACATCTTCGTAGAGGCTCGCCATGTCATTCAAAAAGTTCTGCACAGGAAATCATTTATTGTGCCTACCTTTCTTGTTTATTTGTCCTAAACAGCCAACAGCACCTATGCTTACTTAACTGTTATATTCGTAAATCAGAATTTTAAGGGTGTCGAACATGTAATGTCTACTCACGTTCTTATCTTTCGCCTACCTTCTACCCTCCCAGACACCGAATTCTTCTCACCATCTTCCTTTTCTCTCAATATTTTTTCCACAATTTTCCTCATTTCTTCTTAGTGAATCTAAAATGTGAAGAATGTGAAGTCTGAAAATACATTTGTTCAGTTTTCTATCTTATCAATGAAATTATTATATTCTCTATATAAGGCTGCAAGTAAAGACAGGAGGGAAAAACAAACACCACCACTCCCATCTTTTGTCCTTTTCCCCCCTGGGATCTGTTGGTAACTTCTGTGTAAAAATGCAGAAAACAGTGGTCCTCTTAACAGCCTGTAAGATCTAATGCATTTGTTAACACGGATTTAATACAGATCATTCTAATCTATACATAATATTGATATGATATCTCAGGATTTGTATTGTGCTAATTTGAGATAAGCACTTTACAAGTTTCCCACTTGTAAATCATCAGTGAAGTTTCGCTCACAAAGATGCAGTCTGAAGTCTGAGCAACCATTTCTTGCTTTTTGGGTGTTTGTATTTAACTCCACATGAAATGATAGATAATGACTGACTCATTCAGCTACACTGAACTTCTAACTGCATCATCAAACATCCTCATAAATCACACGTTCCTGGGTTCATTTAAAGTAAGTTAACCCTTTCATGCAGAGTCTCCACAACAGTAAACAATTATCAAATGTTCACTAAATCATTTCATGTACAAAAATTATTTTACTGAGTTTGTAAATTAACATTGTTATTTCTTACAATAAAATAAAAACTAAATTATGTATCAAATCATTTGTGTAGCCACCTTGGTATTGATCTGATAGACGGACAACTGTCCATTCCTATTTTTTAGAAATCAGTTGCTTTCCTCTCTTCTGGTGTTACGGTGAGTTTTGCTTGCCTGCTGAGATCTGCACGCACCCTTCGGGAGCACGCTTCTGGGGAAGCCAGAGACCCTGCGATGATTTCTGCAGCAGAACAGTGGTGTGCACAGACTTTTTGAAGGGCAGGGGTGGAAAGTAAAAAAAAAGGGCACACCACTCCGCGTCCTCACCACTGTAGAGGGCACTTTGGCTCACAAGAGGGCACTTTAGCACAAGTTTTGGCTCCTAAGGGGGCAGTTTAGCACACGTGTTGGCTTCCAAGACGGCACTTTAGCATGTGTTTTGGCTCCCAAGAGGGCAGATTAGCACACGTTTTGATTCCCAAGAGGGCGGTTTAGCACATGTTTTGGCTCCTAAGGGGGCACTTTAGCACTGGTTTTGGCTCCCAAGAGGGCACTTTAGCACACATTTTGACTCCTGGGAGGGCACTTTAGCACACATTTTGGCTCCTGGGAGGGCAGTTTAGCACACGTTCTTTAGCATGCGTTTTTCAACAATTTTCTTTCTGATTTGTGAAAACTTTATTTGGTCTGTGAAAATGCAAAATGGTCAAGATGGAACCAAGATGTCTGGGCTTTCCTTACAGAAATCATATGAGGAAGATAACACCTAAAGACAGACGTGTTGTTTTGCATGCACCTTAGAGTATAAGTAAGACCTGGTTTATATCTGAGGTCTTACCTCTGATGCAATACTCTGTATTACTCTATATATACTAAAGAATTTTCTCCACAAAAGAATCTTGCTTCTTGTCTCATTGATTCCAGCCTCATTTACTTTGACTCTTGCTCCTTCAAGCAAATATAAGAAATTCTCCAAATTCACTTAAAACTGTCCAAACTATTGCTTGTTTAAACCATTTTACTCTTATGCATCTAGAAACTAGACTTTCATAATGTGTTTGCATGAGGCCACCCTCTGCCTTTGATTCACATATTCCTGTTGTATCCTGTGTTTTTTAGTTTCTGAACAAGGAAAGTCTTTACTTGTTCTGTTTAGGTGTTGGGTTTCATTTCGGTCCACAAATGTATGACACTGAAATTCTTTGCAAGATAGATCTGAGCAAGAACAATGCAAACCAACTACTCTGATAATCAGAGGATGCTGCTTGTTTCTGTTACATGACGACGATCAAACTTGGAAAGCTGTTGAAAATGTTTGTGCTGGGACTCTAATTCTAACATAGGCATGACTTTGAGCATGGATGGTTGTCTGTCTCTTTGTGTTTGGACTGACAACTGGCATACTCTGCCATTCTGGCTATGGCAACAAGGATAGGTTCCAGCCCTCCTGGACCCTGAACAGGATAGAGCTGCTAAAGATAGGAATGGAAATTCCTGACTGTAGATGTAGCAATGACAAAAGCTCCTGGAACTCACAAAATGCCTTCCATAGCCCCTTTAGCATATACTGCATAATTTTTTTATGAAGGGTAAGGAGAAATTACCAGCTCACAATTCTCTGGTGCTGCAACATGAACACCAGTATTTACTTAGTTTGATAAAGTGATACTGAGATTATTTCACCTAGATATGAGGTCAGGTTCAGTGTTAGAAGCTAGTTGAGAACGAATCAACTATATATTCTACTTTTGTAGCTTTTCTCTCTCTTCCACACTTCCTTCTATAGTGTAGTTCATCTTTGGAGTTGTAGATCCCTCTCTGATCTAAAAAATCCTGGAAAAAGGCAGCTAAAAAAGATCCAAATCAGATACCTGACCCACTTTAGTAGAGTGAATTCCACAGAGCAAGGAGCAGTGGATTTACTCTGATCTAATCTCATTATCTTTTGTCCTCCACCACATCTGTCATGGGGTTACTGCTGAAATTACACTTATTCTGTCTCACACAAACAACAGAGACCCTCAGAATTAAGACTTCTACTGTGAGACTTATCAGCGGTGCAGAAATAGTCAATGGGATTGTTTTCTTATGGTACAAAGTCTCGTTCCTATATTCAAACTTTCTTATTAACATAATCTGAAGTGAAGAATTTATATCTTTATGTATGGACTTGTTTTACAGCCACAGGACATGGGTACCTTGTGTCACGTTTCCAGGAAGGAGGACCCAAGTGTGAACTCATAGCAGGTAAGAGGTAAAGGAAAACTAAACTCTGTTTATTGGGAAAATGTAACAAAAAGCACAGCCAAGCCAGAACCCCATAAAACTCAAAAAACCTAAGACAAAACAAAACCCGACTAACACTTTGCATGACCAGGAACAAGAACTGACTCAAATCCTTGAATAGACAACACGGAGGATCTGGCAAATGCTGTGAACAAACAGGGAGACTAAATAACTTTTCTGCTCTTGTGATAATTAATTAGTTTTCATGCCCTCTTCAGTCACAGCATGTGATAAACAGAGGAGCTTCCTGAGCAATAAGCTTGTTGCAGCCGCTACTTCAATCAGTGTGGTTACATGCGGACAATCGGATCAGATTAATCGCTAAATTACAATAAGATTGAGTTATTCAGCTCATGTAACAAGCTTAATCCAACAAGAAAACAAGAAATACTGTGGGGAGAGTGATTAGCGAGTGAGTGCAGCTGAGGATGAGTGAAAACAGGTGAAGCGAGTGGAGCTGATGACTGGCAGGAGGGAACTAAGGAAGAAAGTGAGGCAGTGAAAGAACTGAGACCAGCTGGAAAAAACACAAAAGAAACAGATCGTGCCACCTTGCAGTCACTGAGTTGATCAAGACGTTTTTTAGTTTCAAATGTGAGGCCATTTGTCCAACACTTAAAGCTTGGCTAAACTTGACACACAATAAGACAGTGATCCTAAGTGCACCAACAAATTTAGAACAAAATGGCTGAAAAAAAGAAAATAATCAAAATGTTACAATGACCTGTCAAAGTCTAGACCTCAGCCTGATGAAGTTATTTAATGGATTATTTCATGAGGTGGGACTGCCTTATGAATTAAACTAACATGCTGATAATTTGGTAAAGCCTGAACATTTTCATCAGTCATTTTATTGCACTTTGTTGAAGAGATCCCCTACAAAGATGTTTTTTTACACATTTCCAAATCACTTGAAAATTACAAGTAGTTGTAGATATGCTGCTGTGTCACGTCACAGTGATATTCATGTGAAGATGTAGAACAAGACCAGTCTGAAAGTGCATACACCTGCCGAACCTGAATTAAACATCCCTCTATGCAAATCCACAGTGACATAAAAAATAAATCTCTTTGAAGTTGGGGCATAATCTCACCGGAGGAGATTAATATATACATCAAATTTGTTCTCCATATCAGAAAAGAAAAAGAAATATCTGTCCTTTCCACAACTCCACTTCAATATCTGTAAACCATCACTTGGAAGCTTTGATATCCCTGATGTAAACATCTTTTTATTTTATTATTCAATATCATGATACATAACACTAACCTGGATCACTCCCCAGGCTTTTCCATCATCCCCCCAACCATGTGTTTCCAGCCCTTGACTTTCTGGATATGATGGCAGCAATGACAGCTGAATTCATTTTAAAGTCTTCTGCTAATTCTGTGATCACTGACATCTTTCGTAGTTGCCCAGTTTTCAGGTTACAGCACCACCAAAATCTTTCTTTTTTTTTTTCAATATTTAGTATCTCACACACACACATTCCAACATTCCACATAGTTTATAATTAGTTATGCAGCCTATATCCTACATTTTGAAGAGATAAACATTGTAATATACTGTATATGGGTGGGGGCAGGGGGCTATCATATTCACTCCTTGGGTCAGTTCGGTATATGTTTAACAAAAGTCAATGTACTTCTAAAACAAGTCAGGAGTACACACTTATAAGGTTCACAAACTTCTCCTGTGTTGCCTTCAGAGGGTAGGCCTATTTTTACAGAGTAGTTTGGTACTTTCAAGGATCTAAATGCTTCTGCCACCACAAACTGCTCCGTGTTTGCTCAAAGAACTGTCAAAAGACATTTTCATTCAATCAGTGATTCATTCCTCTTTGTTTTGGGCTATCTATAGTTATACTATACACTGCAGCTCAGTTTTCCTGGATAATGACCATTTGGGTCACGTGGTTTGGGGCTTTTGGAACCCAGGCATTTGTTTTGGGCTTGTAAACATTGATTGGTGTAATAAATTAATAAAATATGGTAATAAATGAAATTATATGATCTGGCTTATATGTGTGCCTTATATTTCCTGTGCAGGTCAGAAATTACACTGAAAACTCCAAACTGTAAATGGTATTCCATCCTGTTCAAGGACACTTTGCAACACCCAAGATATAATCAGTGATTTCTCATTCTAAACTTAGTTTTTTCTATTGGTCTGATAGTTGTTTTTTTTTATTAATATTTGTTTAAATTTTGAAAACAACAAGGTCTTGATTTTTCTGCATCCTTCATTTCAGTGTTTCACCCTTATCAGGTGACATATTTTCAGAGAAGTTCAAGTGTTGGCTTGCTCAGATTTTCTGAAATTACTCAATTAGGAAGGAAAAAGTGAATTAGCTTATTAGCTGAAATTGGTGGAGTGACTTATGCAAATATATCACACAAACTTTTCATACTTGTTCATGAAATTGTTGTGTACATCATAACAATCTGGTCACATGATTACTTCTTTATTGATTGATGTGAGCTTGATCATTTGTATATAAACACAAACAAACTATCACCAACCAACCACCATTATTTTTTTAGCTTAAATGTGTGAAATTATTTGAGAATTCATTTTTTTAAGAAAACATAGGGAACATGACCTGGTAGTTCAGAAAGATGGCGGTGTTGTCAAACAAATAAATGTCACCATGCACTACTGAAATTGAACACGCTTTACAGGGATCTATTTAATGAGTTGAACCTCTTAAACTATTGAAACATTTTCATGCTTGAACTATATTACTACAGTATAGTACTACTTTAAATTGAAATTTGTCTGACAGATAACCAAAACAAATGACTGATGTCCATTTTTTCCTAAATGTAACTGTAAGACAAATATGTAACACAAATGCAAGAAATATGTAAATATATGAAGAAATATGTAAGTTTTGTAAATATGTGAAAATATGAACTCAGTATGCCCTCTTTACAGTTCAAATTATGAAGATTTGTTAGGTTCTATGGTCTGATTATTATTTGCTTTTTAATTGAGATCATGATAATTCACATATTGATTGCAGAGTTTTTTCTTTTTCTGTCATTTATTTGAGCGTCTGATCATTGCTGACAGAATGTCTTTACGTTTACAGTAATAGGTCTGACAAAACAAAGCTTTTGAACACTTAAAGTTGGGTTTCATATGCTACCCTTTTTATTTGTACTTTCTTTTCTTTTTCTTTTACAATTTACAGACTTGTCGTTTAACAAAATTATGAAAATGAATTGACAGTAAAAACAATTATTACTTGAAATTTATTCTTTTAGTTTGAAAAGGCCCCCACTGACTTTTGACAACTCATGACACTTAAAGGAAAAATTTCAAACTAAACCTCCTTGAGTAATGCTGTTAATTTGCAAAAATGCTTACATTTGTAACATTTTTGTGTTGATAATTTTCTCTTTGGAGCTAACTAATTGTAAAGCCGTGCTAACAAATTTCAATGAAAGAGAAAACGGTGGCTTTTTCCTTTCAGATATATGAGATCTTGTTCATATACAAATGAACAAGATAGGTTTAAGAAACAATTGCAATTGTTTGCTTATCTTATCTTATTGTTCTGTTTTTTGAGAGTTGTCTTCCTGTAAATTATGAAAAATTTTAAATAATAAAACCATTGGCTACTTTTAGCAGTAATAGTGTTTTACTCTGAGTATTGCTTCACATTTGATATTCACTCGTACCCCTTCAGTCAAGGCAAAAGAGAGATGTATTTATTCTGTATTGAGATATGAGGATCTCAATTGAGTCCTCAATAATTAATCAAAAATAAATAGCTAACATACCCTGAAGAACCACTATTTATAGTCATAAATCTCAAACTTGCAGAAGGTGTTCTATCAATCCTTGAAATGCTCCCAGCCTCTTATTTCTGAGAAGAAGGCATCTCCAGGACAGGTGGTGTAGTTCACCACCTGTCTGTGGCCTTGGATGGTGAAGTTGGCTACCAGTCCCCTTCTATTCACAGCACATTGTACAAGCCGATGACGCAGCAGGTCCATGGCATAGCGAGAGGGCAGAGTGGCAGTGTAGTTACCAATAATTGACACGCCATAGCCAACATCATTGTGTCCCCTGGTGTGTGTTCCGAGTAGGTTCCAGCCCCTGCCTTCGTAGATATACCCATCAGAGCCAACCACAAAGCTGGGAATGAAAAGATATCAGAGCATATGATTATTAACAGCAGCGTAAACTAATTGGTCTCAAGTAAATAGTGTTAGCTAATACAAATCAAATCAAAGACCATGAACAAGTACAGTGTGTTCTATAGTGAATAAAGACTTTTCAAAAAACCTAGTTCCCCCAGAAAAGCTTTCTGAATAAAGTATTCTAAAATACAAAAAATACATTTAAAATGTTGTATGTAATACCAGCAACACACAAAAAAAGTAGGAGTCAGGCAAAGAAAGGCAGAAAGGTTTATAGAATATACAAGCAAAGTCTTTCTGGAAGATATAGCAATCAGCAGATTGGTTACAGGTTAGGGTGTCAGGATTGGATATAAAAGGAGCATCCACCCATCCATTCTCTACACCTGTTTAATCCAATTCAGGGTCGTGAGAAGGCTTGAGTCTATCCCAGCCGCCATTGGACAAGAGGCAGGGTACACCCTGGGTCACAAGTCTATCACAGGCCCACACAGAGACAAACAGCCATGCACACTTACTTTGGACAATGGGAAGAAGCTGGAGTACCTGGAGAGAACCCACGCATGCACAGGGAGAGCCAGCGAACACCACACAGAAAGGTGCCATCCAGGATTGGAACTAGGAACCCTCTTGCTGTGAGAGGATGGCGCTAACCACCACATCACTGTGCAGCCCCAAGATGCATCAAACAGAGGCTTAATCTTAATCTTATTTTTCAAGCAAGAATGGGAGTCTAGGGTAATCTCTCAGTGTATAAACCCCAAGGATGGAAACAACTGTTAAATGCGTATGATCTTTGAGCCATCAGACAGACCAACTTAATAAAAACCATCATGCTACCGTGATGAATATAGTCACATGGACTTGGACACATGGGAGTACCTCAGAAAACCATTGTCACTGAATACAATCTGCTGTTCCATCCAGAAATGTAACCTGAAACTATGTTAAGCAAAGATGGATACCATCTATCAAATATGCGCAGTAACAAGTTCTCTAAGCAAGCAGGAACTCATGGAAAGTGGACATATGTTCTGTGATCAGATGAGTCCATGTTTAGGCTTGTGTGAGGGTACCATTAGTACAGAGGCATATATTGAAATTGTGGATGCATTATCTGGCGGTTCATGTTACTTTTTCAGCAGAACAATGCCAGACCCCATTCTGCACAACTCACAAATAGCGTGGCTTCATAGACATAGTATGTGTGTGTGAGTGTGTGTGTGTGTGCGTGTGCCTGCATTCCAGATCAGTCTTCCACTGAAAATATAAGGTGCCTCAAGAACATGACTGATGTTCGCATTAAATTACAGATTTAAAACAGTAGAGTTGGTCACAAAGACACTGAAAGTCATTCCATTGTGTTCACAGATGCATTGGGGTGAAATATTCTTGAAATATCCTAGAGCAGTTGCTTGTGTGAACAGAAATGCATGCCACATTCATTCCGGGCTTCTTGCTTTGATTTTCCACATAGCACCCTAGTAAAAACCTTCTAATTATATTATACCTTCAAAACATCAGAGGGTAAGATGACAGACAAGTGCATGTTCAGAAGCATTTAATGCTAGCGAGCGAGTTTAGTTAGCAAAGGTTGCTGGAAAGAGTTGCTGCTAATTCTCTGTTCTGCTGATCTATATGCTGCTTTCCACTCTCTCCTTGCGATTGTTAATACATTAAGATGCATGTGGTACTGATATCAACACAACAATAATCATCAACCAACCAATTCTCATGTTACCATTACTGACATAAACAAGTTGTGATTAAGAAAAATCCCACAATTTTATTAGGTGTCGAAAAAACTCAGGTCAGTAAACCACCTGAATATGTAGAATTACTTGGTTTTTACGCCAACAGAATGTTTTTTACAAAATTATGTTTTTTATCACATGAACCTGCAGTTACAAAATCAAGATTTTAGTAGAGTTAGTCTTTAGTGACAGTCTTTAAAAGGGATAAGCAACTCTGAGTTGGAAGGAAACAATAGCTAGTGTTGCTCATAGAAAACAAGCTACTCCTTACATAGCATGGAGAGGAAAAGCCCCTTGATGATTTTTTATCTAAAATTAAAGGAGCCAATAGTAATCATCTGTCAACAGAGTAGATGAAGAAAGAAAAATAATGACTTGAATAAACTATTCTTTAAAGGAGTGGAGGTTGTAAAGTTTTACTTCCCTCGTGGTGACAATTATTTAAATCCAAGGTGACAAAATCCACATTTCAAGGGTAGAAATGTATTCATTTTTTCTTATATTTAGGTCTCTGAAGTCTCTACCAAAAACTGAAAAATCACAACCCTGGCATTTTGTCATAGGTTTGCAAATATCTCACTCGATGAGCCATTAAAATTTTTCAGAGTACACTTACATCACTCCTCAAATTCACCCACCTCCTCTGCAACGCCACAACTTTTGTACACCGCCCGCTTGCATCTAACTTGCCAGACTAAAGAAGCCAGCTGGCAAACATGCAACTTACATCTACCCCAGCCTCAGAGAATATAAGAACCTGGTAGATAAATTGTATTTTGTGAATGTTCCAGCAAGAGTTAGCAAAAGACTGTTTATGTGCAGCAACCCCTTTAAATTGGACTGAGTTTCCAAGTTCAACGATGAATCAGCGAAGAAACTCAGTGCCACACTGAGGGATCAGTCCAGATAGTCAGTAACTGAACTTCAGACAGGGGAAATGTAAGTATTTATGAAATAACTTGGCAGGGTTAAATTATTTTCTACATATTAATTTATTTTCTTCATTTAGCACAAAGCAACACTAACAGCTTAGACAATGAAGATGTTGTACACCATATTCTAAGTTACGCCGTCACATTGTTAATTGAAAGCTTTTCAAGTAAGTGATTTTGTTCTGTGAAATTAGACAACCCACAGCTGTTTGCCCAAGGGGTGTACTTTAGGCAGTGGTCCTCTCCTCTCTCTTCTTCATATATTGAATGCAGTAAAAGACTCAGTGTGTGTTAACGTTGCATTGTTGGTAGAGAAGACGTAGGTCTCCAAACATAATTATTTAAAGATGTTTGATATATACAAAACGTTTAAATGCGGTATCTTTTATATATACATGCATTACTACAAGTTACGCAGTGTACAACATCGGTTTGATCCATTACTGTTGGTGTGAAAGTATTATTTACTAGCACTCTGCGTAAACCAACAGATATTTTGACCAAAGCCTGTCTTTGAAAATTGTGCCAGCTTGTTAAAAAATCTCATAATATATATCATATAATAATATGTCTCCTTGGAATTGACCACTATTCTATCACAATTTCTGTCTCATTTAGCTGTCTAACAAAAGAAACAAAAATTATGTGAATGACTGCCACTTCACTTGGGAATTTGGCTATACTGATTTACATTTACAATTTAAAAAGTTGGAACTTTGACTCATGTACAGAACTCCATTTGGGTCTAGTTGAACGTACATGTACAGAAATTATTCAATCCAACCACATTCAACTACATTATGAGGATGTGTTGGTCCAGTTTTTTTAAGTTTTGAACAATTTTGATAGGACTGAAAAATTAACATGCATTTTAAAAGTCTGATTTTGGTAGGACTACAATAATATGTTTCTTTCTAGTGCCATGTAAGTGTGTTTAATTTGACACTCACACTTAAAAAACATTCAGTAAATTATATTCTAAAGCAAAGCACTGGTACCAGTGATGTAATGTATAAACAATTCTCCAGTCCAAAATCTGTTATTTTCTCTATATGGTGGACCTTCAGAAAGAGGGTCACTGGTGTAGACAAGTGAAGAAAGAAAAACAAGGTCTAAGAAAAGTTTTCAGCACCTTCTGTGGGAAAATAATAAGTCCTGTTTATGTACTATTAGGTTTAGCAATTTTTCAGGTATTTTACATGCACAATATAGCTTTATAACAAACTGGAGGAGAAAGGAAAAATACAGAGACACAATGTAACCTATTTCACACAAGAGGGGCATCAATACTCTTATCTAACTCTGACAAAGTTAAATGACACATTTCCAAGGATATCAAACCATTCCTTCAAAGCCTAGTTACCTGTATCCTATGTCATTCCAACCACGGTCTTCCTGGTGGAAACGCTGCATGGCCCTCATGTCACGAGAGCATTTTGGGAAGGATAAACAGGGTAAAGAAGGCTCATAAGTATGATGAACATAGAGAAACTGAAGAGGAAGAGATAGTGGGATTGCTGGACCCTTGTAGTCTTTAGCCCCCCACTGACAACGAGGGATGATTTGAGGGCAATCTGTGTATAAGAGGAGAGAATCCAAGGGTTAGGATACTAAAATTACTGGAGACTATGCTATTTCACACCAAATAATGTGATGAATGTGTGACGTATTGTAGCTATCAAAAACTACTAATAAATAAATTAATTACTAAAAAGACCAGTTTAAACAGTGGTACAGTTTGCCCACCAAAAAGAAAATTGGCAAGCTAATTTAACTTTGAAATGTCACAATTAAGGTACTTCAACTATATTACACTTTACAATATCTGTTTTTGCCTCCACCAGCTCATTGGACATATCCACCTCTGGAACTGTCAGTAGTTCCAGTGTGTTTACCAACTTTTTGCCAACCATGCCGGCTGATGGGTTTAATTCATCACCAAAACAGCTGCAATCACTGGAGCTAAAAGGCATTTGTCGATAATTCTCCGTGCGTTTATTTTTGCCAATTACAAAGAATATTGTTCTAATTCTTTTCTTTTCTTTTTTTTTTTGGTGGGAATGATGACGTCTTTGCAAATGCGATGATGATTGGCTGACGACTCGTGCCTGTTCACGCTGCCTCACTGCAAGCTCTGACTGACAAACACAAGAAGACAGCGACAATGGCGAGGAGCCAGGGAAAATCAAAGGTTGCGTTCTCAAACTGGAAGTACCGGCATTACCTCTCGCTCATTTTAAGTAAAGAAAATAATGTTTATGTAACATGCACGCTGTGCCCAGGAAAAAAGACTCTGCCTCAAGTAACTCGAATCTTATGAAGCACCTCACATCAACACATGCTAACATGACAGTTGTTGCTGCTGCTAACCCAACCCCAAGCCCAAATATATAAATATAGTCTTCTGTTTATTGTGCAGCAGGCCTAAAATACAGTTACAGAGATTTGCACTACTTAATGGTCAGATTTTCCTTTGTTTCGTTTTACCCAAGTTTACACGTGTTTCGTAATTTTGCACTTGATTTTATTTTCAATATATTTTTTTTTCTATTCATGTTTATGTTGTTTAACACAAAACCCTGAATTTTATATTACTTGCAGCTCTACTATGTGCCTGGCATTATTTAATTGCTCACCCCAGTACTTTTGCACAAATACCAGCAATCCATCCTTCACCGCCTTTCCCACTCCTGAGTCCTGAGCGATCCATTCCGTCTTTTCCAACTTCCAAACCAATGCTAGTGTCTCCATCACTTGACTTTGAAGATCAAGTGACTCCAGAAGTGATCTTGAGAGCTCCCTCCTCTTCGGGCTAACATGACTGGTCACCGCATCGAGGCCCTGTCTCTCATGTAGAGTAAAACTATAGTATCCTTTCAAAATCTCACTGAGGGCCCCTGGCTGCTTAGATACAGGTAAACTGCTGAGGTGCATGCCCAGTATAACTCCATCCATGCCCCCATTGATAATGGCATCTGTTGCTAAAGTTGCTGGGTAAAACAGCTTGAACACCTTGGGGTGCTCCACGCTGTCCCAGCACCCATTAGGACCCAAGCGAAGAGACGGTGGTAAGTCCTGGAGGCTGAGAAACGACAAGCCCAACGGCCTGCCAAGTGTGAGAGCGAAAATCCCAACAGCTTGCGTCCCCTCCATCTTGGCTTTCAGTCCTGATTCAATTCCTAACAACAAGGGTGCAAGTGCTACTGTGGTGCCATCTGGAGCAAGAATCACCCCTCGCTCTTCTCCATGGTCTGTCACAATATGGTGGATGGCCTTATCAAAAAAGCTGAAGGATGTTGCATTTAGAATGGCTCTTTCTAGGATCTCACTGTCACTGAGATTATATGATGCACCCAAGAAATGGATGGTCATCACATCATCATGACCAGCGGTTCTCCGCAAGGCTCTGACCAGGGCCAGTGGCGACAGACCAGGGTTGGAATCTTCAACCTGCTGCACAGCTTGGATGAAACTTTCCATGTTACGCAGGTGAACACCTGACAACAACATAAATACAAACATAAGAAGGTCTTTATTTGGCTTTAAAGAATGTAGATACATCAAATTAAAATCGCCCTTCCTCAGTAGCATCAATAAACAGTTTCAGCTGAATCTCGTTTACAAGCCTGGTGAAACTGATAACAGAAAAATGTACAATATCATTTCAAAACCCTGTGGTACCGTTAAAAATCGTGATTCTTTTGCATCTAAGGACTGCTAAATGGACCAACTGGGCTCTAGCCAAGGTGCCCGATATGTCATGCAAAAATAATTACAAGCACAAAATTACCGTAAAAACTCAATAAATGCTTCTAATACACCAAGTATTCTGTCTCTGCTTTATCTTGTTGCCTCACAATTACATGACATCATTTTTGAGTGCATAATATTTTGATGTTCCTTTTTTGTATATTTTGTGCCATTAAAAATGGATTCTTGATGTTCGTTTAGAAAAAAAAACTGTACTTTCATAACAATGAAAAAGAGATCAAGCACTCTAAATCTCTCAAGGTTCCAGAACAAAAGTAATGAGTGTATCAAAACCTGACAGCAAATCTAAAAGAAGCTACGTTGCCTAATGAAAAATCCATTGCATAAAAGTTTACATAATTCAAATATTTGCACTTACCCGTTGGTCTGCTGTACACAGTAAAGAGGCAGAAAAAAGCCAGAACAAAAACTGTCGGTCCACATGACGGCATGTTGCATTTCCTAGTTGTTGTCTCTTAAAGAGCAATTTTCAGGGAAATAACAATGACAATAATTAGGGCCTGCCACAAATAAAAGAATGAGGCTAAACAGCGAGATTCGTAGAATCATTCACAGTAATCTCCAAAAAGCCAGCTCTCCAAAAATTGTAGAGTTGCACATCTATGCTGCCCACAGCTGAGGGGACTTGTGTCGGCCTATTTGTGTAGATGTACGTGGATGACTCCAATGTTATGTCCCAACAGTGAAGAGTACTCTTTGTACACTAATGGATCCAAATATTGATTCAGCCTACAGTCCTTCAAAGTGTGTCACAAGCAAGGTAAAGTTAGTCCCACTCAGTTTTTTAAAATGACCATAATGGAAATTTCTTCTTTTTACTGTGTTAAGGTGTCAGTCTTTCCTCATGTTCTACAGCCCAGTATAGATTCCACTGAATGCACATTCAATGGAGACAACCAACAGGAAATATAAAGCAGATTTATGGTTAATGTTTACCGTCTCTTGTGATGTGTGCATCTGTTGTGTACTCACCAGTGACGGGAAACATATTTGGTCACCAGCAATCACATTAACAATTAACTAAATGCCAACTTTTTGGAAAAAGCTGAGGAACTATGGGAAACTAGATTTGACCTGATTTGAATTAGATTTCGGCACGTGTTACAAACAAGCTATATCAACATAGTAATGACTTCTTCTCTATGCACTTTAGTATATTTCATGAAAAACTCACATTAGATCAATACTAATTCTGAAATAATGATATAAGCATAATCAATGCAACAGTTGGATCAAAAGAATGACTGACTTTCTGTGGAATACAAAGAATATTTCAATACACCACGCAAACTATAACTATAAACTATATTTTGGAGATTTGACACTGCTTAAGATAAAACAGCATGTAATTTAATTGGAAATGACAATATTAGCCAGTCATTGTAAAGATGGAAATACGAGTCCCATATTTACTGGATCAAATTGTTCAAATCAAGCTGTCAGACTTCACAACCAGCAGTGCTCCCAGTAGACCACACACTCACTAAGACTGAAGCAGTTTAACTATGTGCAATAATATGTCAACCAGATATATTGCCAAATGTGCAATGTGTAAATTAAAACACTGTATATATATATATATAAGTTCTGTCATGTGCATTTTTTCTTTCTGTTCAAATTGATTGTGAAGTGCAACACTTTGAGTCCAAGACAAATGTCCCCAAAGGGACGATAATGGATGATAATGGATGATCTTAATCTTGATATTTATATAATGTTGCAGGTGCTCTGAAAAGAGAATGGGTCAAAAGAGAATTCTATGTGTTAATAAAACACTCACATCTGAGAAAATCTATGAGTTCAACCAGGAGCAGGTTGCTCATATATGCAAGTAACATTGTAACTTGCAAAGGTCAACGTAAACAGCAGGACAATAATAGCAAACAGATCTAGAGCACAATCTTTTATGAATGAGTTTACAACAGTAAATGTCTTTTGAATTGGCTTCATCAGTGCAGCGTATCAGAGCCTCACCGGAGGCATTACAGAGGGCAACCTTAGCCACAGTTGCTTCCCTGCCAAAAGTTACCCTCCATTGTTGCAAAGGCACTTGACTTGTATATCAGATGGAGGAGGGGTGGATGAGAGGCAGACGGTTTGTGTGTGGGTGGAAGTGTGTAATGTGATGCTTAATGTGTCTGTAGAACTTGCACTGGAATGTACATTCACTATTAGAAGAAAGCAAGGCAAAGTGAAAACAAGGAAAGAATTTTCAATAAAGCTGTATTTATTTTCCACTGATTACTGACTGACCACTGATGATTGGTTCACTTGTCATCTGGTCAACAAAAGCAGAAGAATCTTTCAGTCCAAGTACCACAATCAAGTTTCCATTTACTGTCAACGAAAAGACTGTAAGGAGCACAATTAATGTATTAAATTTCTGTATCTCAGCTCAACTATGTTCTGAAAGAGAGCATATGTGTTGAATGTATTGGATTAAAATGTGTCCCACACTTACAGAGGTATTGATTCTAGTTTCCATTTCTTTGCTGTGGAAAGTGAGACTTGCCGGGGTAAATTTGGAATGTAAACATCACCCTTGACTGTATATTTTAGTGAAACATTTAGCTAAGCTTGCTGTAAAGGAATTATTGTTCTTTGCACAATAAAGCTGACTGATTCCAATAATCCCCATGGAAACAGCGGTTGGAAAATGCTTCATGATGCCATATTAGTCAGAACCACACATTAGTCAGTGTGATTGTCCTTGTATTAATAGGCATGATGGCGTGGTTCTGTCAAGACATGTTTTTATCGATGTGATAAGAAAAGGAAAATGAGACAGAAATCAATTAAAAGACTCTAACCATATTTCAGGATGTGTCCTGTCAGTTTAGATGATCAGAAGTAATCTATGGCGCAGTGTTCCTGTGGCTCAGTTTGCCCTACATTAGCGGTAAGTTGATCTGGATCAGCAGGTAAGTTGCACTGTATGGGGGTAAACTGACCCTCTAATCTAAATTAAACCCATGAGAAAATGTAAAGGTAACTTGTCTCTTTTAAACACTCATTTAATAGTCAACTTTAGTTTTACAAAAAAATAGATAACATAAGACCTAATGAAAAGATTACACCAAAGTTGTAAACTTCCCAAAAACAGATTGTTGAGTAAAATTAATACTGAAGTAGAACAAAAAAATGTCCCTGAAACTAATAACATTTTTTAGTGAAATAACAAAACTAAAACCAACAGAAAATTAACCTTATTTACCATTGCCATGGTATAGCCTCCAACAACAGTGTGAGGATCAGTGCAAATGACTGTTCAAGGCTCCATTCGTCAAGGCTGCAGTGAAACGTAAATCATTGCGTTTTCCTTGCAGTTTTTCCAAACTTTATCCTGGCTCAATTTATCCCACAGTGTTTAGCTTACTTTGCTCTGAAGCAGATATTTTGGAAAAACAAAAACTAGTTAGCTTACCAATTCAGGAAAAATACCTATGTAAAGTATTTGCATAATTTTACAAGTTGGCAAATTACCAACATGCAACTAAAGATTTTTAGACCTGGATAAATTTTCATTACTGCAAAATCCATTACACCTGTCAAAATTTGACTTTGACCCAAACCCAGCAGACAATTTAACCAGTTGAACACAGCATCCCAGCAAAACCCTCTAATTTCACGAGGGTCATCTTAAAAAATGTAATGTTATTTGTAGTGCCATAACATTCTTGTGTTTGTTTTGTCTGAGCCAACTGATATGAACGGTGCAGGAGAAATCATTAAGATTTATATGAGGTAGCAAAAGTAACGGGTTAACGCACCTCTGCCAAAGTTGGATAAACTGATCGCGTATTGACTTTTCTTTAAAGATTTCACAAAACATTATAAACAAACACAAATATGCAGGAAGATGGGGAAAAACTGTTTGTTTGTTTGTTTTTTAAATTCCGGATACATATGGATGTCATTATAAAAACACTTAAATAACCTTTGTGGAACACCGTCAAACCTCCTGACACGCTCTAAAAAAGCCGAGCCAAAGTCACGTGATGTCAGTCACATGACTGGACAGACCGGAAGCGATTCAGCGCAAACAACAGCAGTAGCAGGTCTCCTCCGGCGGCAGTGTGCCGTCCTCATACACAGTTACATTACGGTAAACCCAGCAGGAAGTTTGGGCTGCACCATTCACCTGTTTGTTTATTTACCTCAGTGACACTCATGGCTGCGACAGGACGCCAACACGCCTCTGGTAATGTTCTGACTACCTTTTTAAATGTGACGCTTAACTTAGCCATTACTCACGGTTCTTTGTGTTCTAACCTGTTGAAATGGTTTTGCCTGTTCATACACAGTTTAGGTGGTTATTTGAGTATTTTAACAAGTGTTTAACTAACTTTTCGTGTCAGATAGTGTAAAAAACGTAAAATCATGACTGCTTACTGTGTATCTGCCCCGGCAATGGACAGCTGAAGTACAGTAGTCGGTGTCAACAAGTGTGTTTTTCCCAAGAGCTACTTTTAACATCAGGTTTTTGCTCTGGTGACTGCATACTTTAATCCCTGTTGACAAAGTGGGATTTTTTCATCAGTCATGGCTGCGGCACGACCAGATGGAAAACAAAAACAGAAAGGTTACTGAGGCCTTTCCATTATCACATGCAGCAGTTAAAGCCAGGTCAGAGATAAAGTCCTTTCTCTTTTTCTCTGTCAACAATACAGCTTCTTAAAACAAGACCCCTTAAAGAGGTACTCGGTTCATTGAAGTAAAAATGTAGAATGCAGTGAATCACTGTATTTGCTTTGCTGTTTATTTTGTTTTAGTTGTTTATCAAATGAGAGCCCAGTTAGTTGACTATTAAAAAAAAAAAAAATAATAATCACCTTTTGACAGTGAGTTATGTCTTAGTTTGGAAGTTGGAAAATGAGTTGCAGGGCTTTTTGTGTGTTTGGAAGCTGTAGCTTCAGTGTTATGTATGTGAGACTAATTACAGCATTAGATCAACAAGTAAATCACCTTCTTGTGTTTCAGGGATTGCAGCGTTTCTGTTGTTCATTTATTTACCTGTCAGATAAAGCCCACTAAAACTCACAGGCAGTACTACCACAGCCCCTTTAACAGATCATCTCATTTCAGGCATCTGCAATCCCTCATGCATAATAATCTCTCTAAGTTTGTTTTATAAGCTCCTTACATGCATGGTTGAGTCTGCTATACTTTTTTGAGAGGTCGTTGATGTGAGTTGGATTAAGTATGGCTCCGTCAAGTATGGTTTTCGTCTGTGTTTTTAGGCATTTTTGAATTACCTATGATAGTTATTCTTGTTGTGTCAAGAAGATTTTGGTCAGCATTAGCTTTTTATAAATGTTTGGAGACAATTGTGGTTAAGAAAAAAAAGTGTTATGTGATATAGATATATGCTGTTCATATATGGTCAGTTGCAGCATGGTTTCATCCAGAATGGAGTGAGCTGCCTTTTTAAGGCTCTATTATTTGATCTCTCTTCACCTGCTGATGAAGCCTGCCATAGGCTTAAAAACACCCCTGCAACAAAAAGATGTGTCCAAGTTCAGGCAAAGTGTCACCTCCTACATACAGATCGCCTAGAGAATGATTATCAGCCATCACCTGTTCGCATTCAGCATATTTCCTTTAGCCTTGGTAATACTGGAAGTTTTAGGCTCTCAACCTGTGGGTGGCCTTTTGCTGCGAATGGCCAAACTAGATCTCAGCTCTGATGCAAAGTTGTTGACAGATTTCCAGTTAAGATAGATTGACAGGCAGCTCCATCGGTGCATCTGCCAGTGCTCCAAAGGCGACGCTGAACCGGAAGAGCCAGATGTTTTCATAGATGTATATAGCTCGAGCGACACTGTCTCCTTAAAGTCGAACGTGGCGGCACAGTCGATGGCCTGCGCCCACTTTTGTTTGTCTGATGGCTATCTGCCGTGAAGATCGACACGCTTCTCTGATCAGTGATATGGTCGTGTCTTTCACCTATTGTCTACTTGAAATGTTAAGTGGTTGGAGTCCTTCAGCTCTTTGTCATTCCTCTCACCGCAGCACGCAATCCCCTCATTGATGCCGGTGCACAGCACCTGCCTCATTTGTAAACTGAGTGTATTGAAAAACGCGTGTCTCTGTGAAGTATATTGAAGACAGGTGCTCATCTTGGTGTTAGCCGCACAAAGTCCTCTCGGGGTTGACGCAAGAAGTGATCCTTGTAAATATGGCTTTGGTATATTGCAAGAAAACACACCTGGTTATCTTTTAAAGTTCTTTGGTCTTAACTGATTTCCTCCAGCAACTCAGGCGCAGTAAACAAGGCTTGTTTGTTTGCATCAGGGATTGGTGCTTTCTAAAGAAAAATACACTGTCACAGAGTAATGTGGGACCATAATTTAGTCATTACAGTCGCTTGTTTTTCTATGTCATGTTCCTGTGTTGAATTTTCGTCTCGTTTATGGTTAGCAGCAGATAATATTAAACGTCGGTGGTTTGTTTCCTCTAGTTTCACTTCTCATTCGGATGGGGCAATTCTGCTAAGCTGTTGGTTTGCTCTGCTGACTTATTGTATCTGTGTTGGGATTCCTCCTGATTCAGTAGTCTCTGATGTTGTCACATGCTGACTTTTGAAGAGTTGTGAATTTGAAATTCCCCTTTCCACTGAATTCCCCCTTTTTTGGGTTTTTTTTCCTGCCAATTCTGACTTTTATTTCCCACCTTTCAGGCCATTTCCTGAATGTGAAGCAAGTGAGCAAACTGAATGACCTTATTCTTCGCTTCTTTAAAGCGAGTCGAAATCATGTGACAAGTATTAGAAAAAATAATCCTGCCTCGTTCTGAGTGGTTTTCTTGTGAAGTGTGTTCAGTTGCTTTAGAGACATGACACACTTACCAGCAATGTTTCTAACCATAACCTGTCTACTTCTTTTTTTATTGTTATTTATTGTCTACCAGAAATCTCCAAATGATATCAGGAAGAAAATATAGAGTTTTGATTTAGATATCACCTTTGTCCTCTTGTCCCCTGTTCGAACTCTTTCTTTTTTAAACTTGAGTTCTCATGTTCGTGTCATTTTATGGTTGACTTCTATGATTTATTAATGCTTAAACTGTCTCCTGTTATGGCACTTCTTGCACTCTTTGGGAAGATAGATTTCTCCCTTGTTCAACTACATTTCTGCACAGAAGAGAAATTGCATCATCTGGAACTCACTTTTGAACACTTAAAGAGGCATGTTTTTAGACGTTGTTGATAATCTAATATCAAATATAAACTTACATATACCAGTTACTTTAGAGGGTAACCCTTAGCAACATTTGTGTCTATAGTTCTTGTAGTTTTGCTTTTAAAGGGTTCGATCCTTCATCCTTGCTCCAGGGTTGAGCTCAGTGCCGGAGGGGACAGAGAGAAGTAGAGCCTCGCTCTGTGATAGACAGAGAAAGAGTCAGACTGAGGTGAGAGTGATGAAAGCTGGAGGCTGACTGTTGATGCTGTATGATACAGGCAGGAAGTGTACTCTGGGATTTATTCAGGGTGATTCTCAATTAAATTATTTTAATTACAAAGCAGTATTTGTTTCAGTAGAACATTATGATCCATCATCCTTTTTCTATTCTCGCTTTTTCCAATTCCGAGGCCGGAGCCTATCCCAGCTGCCATTGGGTGAGAAGCAGGGTACACCCTAGATAGGTCGCCAGTTGAACAGAAAAGAAAAGAACCATAAGTCACAGGTCTGCTGTGTCTACCCAAGGATAGCAGTTGGTGGTGTTTAAAGCTGTTTTACAGGTTGACATGGTGCATTTGTTGATTATGAGGGGTGGTGGTTGACCTAGCCAAGTTAGATCTGGAAAACTCTAAGCAGCAATATACTGTTGCTGCATACACACTGTCATGAAATGATTGACATTTATTTGTCCATCTGTGTTCCTTCTGCTTTGGGAGCTTTTCTATTCCTCTTTTTGTTCAGGTGTAGCACTGAGCAGACGCGTGAGACGAGTTTCACTTTGTGATGCTATCATTTCTAGGAACAGATTGCATTAGATTTACTACTTTATTTTGAACACTTTAAATGAAGAAGAAAAAACTCTCAGAAGGGGTTTGTGGCCCTTCTTTTATTGTCTGTCTATACTGTTTGGCTCAAGTTGCTCTGGGGAATTTAGTGCACTACTGATTCATACAGCACTGATCTCTACTGACACCTATTTGAATATCTTATATATGCAAAAACAACTAATATGGAAATATTAAAAATACTAAAAATAATATGGAAATATCCAGGTAGCCAGGACTTCAGCACAACCTTTGGGCTTTTTTGAGAGTTCCTCAGTCTGGTCATCAGTTGTCTTTGAGTAGGAGTGTTAATTAAAAAGGTTTTTAAATGAGATAAAGTTATGAGAACGTCTAAGTGCAAAAATGACATGATGATTACTGAAAAATGAAAAGCTCTTTATTTCTTCTGTCCAGCAGAGCAGGACGGCCTGTCCTTCCCCGTGAGTCAGTACGGTTCCACGGACAGCAGCGGCGAGCATGACCATCAGAGTAACAGCCATGACAGCAACCATAACAACCACAGGTTTCCCACAGCAACAGTGGGTCAGTGGGCCAGAGCTGATCAGGAGGAGGAGGCCATTCGCAGGAAGCTGAAATACTTCTTCATGAGCCCTTGTGATAAATATCACGCCAAGGGCCGGAAGCCTTACAAGCTAATCCTGCAGCTGCTCAAGATCCTTGTTGTCACAGCTCAGGTAAAAGTTGACAGTTTGTTGTTTTTTCTAACTCACTGAAACTGTTTAATATTTACAAAATCTGTTTGATCATGGTGATTTCAGACCGAAGCGACGGGCTGGGGTGCATGTTGTCCAGGTGCTGAAGAAAATGGCAGCAGTGTTCTCAAATCACCCTAAATGAATTCAGACTGAAATGCTCTCAGCGTTCTTTATCACTTTTTTTATTTAGCTGGGTCATTACATAATTCTCACCTTTCCTGTTGTGGTCCTTTATGAGGTGGAGAAACGCAGAGAGAACATTGTGATTGTGCGACACACGAAGCATAAATTACAGGCTATTTCTTCAACAAAAAGACGTCTTAAGCCTAGTTTATGCTTGTGCGTCACGTCGACATTCGAAGTTCTGAGTTGAGGGAACGCATTCCTCTGCAATTCACCATGCCACTAGAGGGGTGTGGCTGTGTGTTTGTGTGGTTTCAGGGGTTATAGCCGAATCCTTGCTTTTTCTTTCCGATCTTGCAAATGTTGAGGCGCAGGTGACAGAGAAGACGTTTGCGGAGGTGGTCTGTGCGACCACTAAACCGGTCGAGGCTGGGAACGGCTGAATTTACAACACTGGTTCACCCGCTGAGGGGCCTGGATGAACAAATGCCCTTTCGACCCTTTTGAATGTCAACGGGCCGATTTGACGAGCTTCTTCGCCGTTAAGATCAGAAAAAGCAACTGCCGGAAATGACGTTCTGAGCGGACCAATCACAGCCCGTCAGGCTACGGTGTAGGGGTCCATGTTGCCGTAGCTACGCCGTTGACGTGACGCAGAAGCATAAACTAGGCTTTACAGGTATACCTGGAGCGCAGCACCACAGGGAGAGAGAAAGTTGAATAGAAACGGAAGAGCACAGTCCCCTGCTGTTCATGGGTTACAGTTCAACTGGGAAACATCAGTTTGATATAGTCATTTTTGACATAAGGACTGCCTTGGTTTGGAAATTTTCCGTCTCTTACTTTCATCTTGAATTTTTCCCCCTTTAAAACTAATTCTGCTGGTCTGTATGTTGCCTCCCACTCTTTGTTGATACTGTGGCTAAGTTCAAATACAAGTAGTACTGATATCAACCCTGAAACTTTATTTATTTAGTAGGTAACCTTAGCCGCCATTCTCATGCGGTACATAAAACGCTATGATTTCCTGCAGTGCGCTTTATGCATCATGTCCAGGCTTGTGTTTGCTCTGCTCAGATTCTACGGCTGTGTAATTTCTGTAGTGAGGCTCGCACTGAAAATCCCATGTTGTTTGGCACGTGTGTGAACGGCAAACTAGGCCATGTGCATTTCATGAAAATAGATGTATTTCTTCTTCATCCTGACACAACTCTCTTCTCAGTTTTTTATTCGGTTTATTTATTTGTTGCTGCCACTTCGTCTGTTGCAGTTGGTGATGTTTGGCCTTAGCAACCAGGTGGTGGTGACTTTTAAGGAGGAGAACACTATGACCTTCAAGCACCTCTTTCTCAAAGACTATGATGAATCCTTAGATGACTCATTTGCCGTTTACTCCCAGCAGGACGTCTATGACCACATCTTCTATGCCGTGGAGAAGGTAAGCCTAAAGGAAGATGGAAAATGTGCTTGAATTAATTAAATCTCTTCTTAGAATAATTCCTCAGTTTTGGATTATCATTTTGAAAGTGTTAGTTATCAGGCAGGTTGATCCTTTTTCTAGAATTAGAGTGAGTGTATTTTCTTACATAACAGAGCAACTTCAGGATTATTATTCATTTTAAACACTGGAAAGTATGGCCACTCATGCATGATATCTAAGTGGCAGTCAGTCCTTTACCTCCTCAAGTATCATGCCATAATAAGGTTATAAAATCAGGACATAATGGCTTTGGCTATGGAAATATTATTAACCACCCAGTGTAATCAATATTGCATTTCTGATATGAATTCAAATTTTGGTCAATTATAAAACAGAAATCTGAAAACATTTTCATACTTGTCCTTATTCATGGAGATCAAGAGGGATTATGATGGTCATGTAGTTGATTATGATGATTAGAATGTCGAAGACAAATAGTTTTGCAAGTGAGTAAAAGAGATTTTTAGATAACATTCACATTTCCACCAGATTTCCTGATAAAACCTGAACATGTCACACACCATCAGCATAGTGTCTGCACCATAGGAAAAATGAGGTGTTTGAACAATACCTGTACACTTTGCCTTTGTACGATACATCGACTGGTTTAGATCTTTCAGTAGCAGAAGAAGTGGGGGACAAATCCACATCTTTATCTCAAGATGTTGTGGAAAAGAAGGAAAACACTATATCTTTGATGATTGGCTTTAGCTTTAGTTATGTATTTTCACAACTGTTATGTGTTTTCACAGCCAACAGATCATACACACATGCAAACCATACAGGCTATTTGTTAGGTAGAAAGCTACAGATGCACTGAAAGATCTCTTTCTCCCCCCCAGTATCTGGCCTTACCAGAGACATCAGTAGGACGCTATGCATACGTCTATGACGCTGGTGGGAATGGCAGTGCACTCTCCCTCTGCCAGCAGTATTACAAGAAGGGACGGATCGACCCAGCCAACGATACTTTCAGCATAGACCCTCAAGTCATCACAAGTATGGGAACTGCACGGTGCAGTGTGTAGAACACATTGCTGTCTTGTGATTAAATAATGCTAACAGAGCTTGAAAGCTGTCCTCAGCTCTGCGTTGTGCTAAAGCGTGAAATTTTTGTCAGTGCGACGAGGTGTTGCAGCTAAAAAAGTTTACATTTAGAGGTGGGATCTGCAGGAAATAAGCAAACATGACATTTAAAGAACAGTGAGAGTTCAAGAGGTGGAGACCAAATGAACTTCTATTTAGACAAGTGCTGCTTTTGGATGAATCGCAAGCATTTCTGTCACCTCAAAGGAAACTGAGTTGGAGAAATATTTAAAATGTTATAAGTGTTCCAAGATTTATATTATGCATCATAACAGACAACCCGAATCACATTTTGCTTTCCAAAGGGTTTCAACAAAATAACTGTGGGTTATATCAAAAGACGATCACAGAGGTCTTTTTATGTCAATATCAAGTTTCTCACTTGAGATATTGACTTCATGTAGACGCCGTAGCTTTGTTTTTTATTGGATATTTTGTTGTTTTTCATGGTTTTCTTTTGAAATGGTTAAGTTTTTGTCGTGCTGTATTTTAACTGCTATCACTGAAGCACTACTCTTCAGGGTTTGTATGATTAAACAATAATTCTTTTTGCTAAAAGAGACACGACAGAGGCTGTCAGGATTTCTTAGAAAAAAACCTTTGTATTCTTGCCCATCCATCCCATCCATTTAGCACAAATAAGCAGCTCGAAGCACATACAAAACATATGAATTTACATAAAGGACAGCTCACGAATGAAAATATATTCTGTCTGCTTGAAATTCCATTATAATGCCCTCGAATTCTGATATATTGTTAACATATAAATTTGATACGTGGGTAGGGGCTAAGTTCATGCAACTTTACTACATCATACATGAGAATCCAGTTAAAGAAGGTGTTGCATGCCCTCGGAGTTTCTAACTTCCTCATATCGTTGTATTTGAGTCAGACTTTACCAGTTTTTAGAGGAATTGGACATCAGCAGTGGTGACATTTAAGAATCCATCCAAGCCTCATATCTGATAAGTTTATTAGAAATTTGAACAGATTCACAATGATTTTTCTAGAAAGTTTATACATTTATACAGGGGAAAAGTGAAAGATTGATTCTAAATTAAGTGTATTCCTGTATTCCTCAGACTGCATAGGTGTCAACCCTCTGTCGGTTCCTTCAGGTGTGCTCACCAACAGCTACAAGAACTTTACACTCAAGTTCTACAAGTAAGGTTTCATTTTTTTCCCTCCATTTTTGGCCTCTATCAGTGAGGTTATCTCAAACTGAACTGTATCTGATGATGACATTCAACAAGTCACTTATCTGTGCTGCACAAAGACAAGCACAAGCTCAAGCATGTATACAAGAGCACTGACTCAACAGGTGTTGGTACAAAAACACACCTGTGCAGGTATGCATAGTTTGTCATCCTGCCCGGGGTGTGTTTCTGGTCAGTTTAAGTCCCCTTGGTAACGTAAAAATAATTGTGTTTTCTTGTTTCTGTGTGTGTGTGTGTGTGTTTGTATTTCTTTTGTCAAGGCTGATCAATGTTACCATACAGTTCCAGCTGAAGGCAATCAATATACAGACTATCATCAACAACGAGATTCCTGACTGCTACACGTTTTACATAACAGTAAGTTCAACACTGAAATAGATACAAAGGTAACTGCTGACTGCTTTGTAAACTGATTTTAACAGCTGTTCTTGAATGTTGAATAATGAGAAATGACTCTCTCTTTGAACAAATATTTTGACCTATATAATTTTGTCAAATGAAGAAGTTATCTTGTGCTGCATAAGAAAAATAAACTTGCCACAGTAAATGTACATTATGGGCTGAAAAGCAGCTTTTATTTGAGAAATAAGCAATGACACAACAAATGGAATGAAGTGAGAGAACAATGCAATTACAAAAATAAATGAACAGTTTTACCTGAATCTTGGGTGATTAAAAATGTTGAAATGCAGCTTTTTCCTTTTTTTACTATGCTAATTTTAACAGGTAATCAAAGAATAAAGATAACCATGTACTGAGGGTAGATTAGTTCTTCTGGTGAAAAACATGCATAGAAAACCAGACTCTTAAGACTTAAATACACAGAGCACTGTGATGGTAGCTGCTGATATAATATCGATAATTGTTGGAAAAAGGAGCCGAGAAGAAAGAAGATGAAAAAAGGAGGTGAAACCCGAGGATAAGATTTGAAAACCAAGAACTTGCTTTGCTGATCTTCAATGTATGATTTTTATGATTTCAATGATAGGAAGACAAAGATATAAGAGATGCCCCACTTGCTCAAAAAAAGCAACACAAGGGTGAGACTTTTCATAAGAGAAAAGACAAATTACTTCCCTGTTCAAAAGTTCAGCCGATAGAAGTTATTGTGACATTTTGGAGAATGTTGACACAATGTCCTTCATGAAAACCAAGTATTTTAGCAACTTGAAAGTAACCTGTGATACGCAATAAAAAAAAAAGAAACTACGATATTCCAAAAGCATATGGCAGGCGTAGGGACTGGATGAGCGTCACACACAGGCTGCTGTTGTCCTCGGTTAGCACGACTCTCTGGGATTTTACTAGAAGCTTTAAAAGTAATGCTGCTAATGTTGAATATGACCTAATAAACATTTTATGTTAATTATGATAAGTTGATCAATATGTCCATTAATGGAAAAATGATAATACTTTGGACAGTAAATTCCACACCAAACACTGACCGAGTCTATCCTTAAAATCAATATTAATCTTTTTTTCAAGATTGTGTTTATGTTTCTGGATTTAGCAGACGCTTTAATCCAAAGCGACTTACAAATGAGGTTATAACATTACAGCTAACAACAAAGCTAAACAAAAAACTACATAGAAGGAAAACTTACCAGATTGCCTGATATATTGAGTTTCATTTTACAGTTGCATTAGTTGTACATTTCCTGCTTCAAGTGATGTGAATTACATGTTGATATTTGTTCTCTTCCAGATAGTTCTGGACAACAAGGCCCACAGTGGCAAAGTGAAGATTTGGTTGGAAAACCAGGCAAAAATAAAGGAGTGTAAAGACCCGAGCGTCTCTGGGCACGGTGAGACAACAGGGGCCTCATTCATGATTAAAAGATATACATATCATGTTACATTAAGGCGGCGTAGTCCACCTTTGCAAAAGTTGGGATTCGTAAATTCCTACTTACATGAAAGCTTCTCAAACGCTTATTTTTGTTTACTGTTACATCTTACAGCTCCACTTTATAATAAACAATCAGACCCGCAGTGTTATTTTTACATGTGAGACACAACTATTCCACAAGTTCCTGTAAAAGAAAAATGCCAATAGTTATCACAATCATCAAAATCTCTTTAGTATGTCAGACCAGTGTAGGGTTCGCACTTCTTAAACAAACAACAGGGCAACAAGAAACTGCAGCAGCAGTATCCAAGAAAAGCACCACCCCGTGAGTGAACCAGCAAGTCAAAATGTTCAAGAACACCAACAAACTACTGCAATTCCTGCAGTAGCTATAACAGTATATTTTTTCCAGAATGAAGTGAAAGACTGCTTACAGCGCTTTTATTTATTCATTTTGTTTGTTTCCCCCAGCTGAGAACTATACACGTTTGGCATTTGACGTGGCTGTGGCTCTGCTGTGTGTGCTGTCTCTGGTGCTGTGTGGACGCTCCATACTGAGAGGCATCATGCTCCAACAGGTAAGGAAAGTCTGTTACAACCAAAGAGTTGTACATGTCGTGAAGAATCTGGCCTTAGTTTACAGCAGTGATGAGCAGTACATTTTAAAACTTGTGTGTGTTTTTGTGGAAGTGAATGTGCAGTCAGTGAAGCAGCTCCTGTGTTGGCCTGCAGTTTTCACGTTTCTCATCATTCTCTCTGTCTTCGCTCCTCAGGAGTTTGTGCAGTATTTTAAGGAGACTCTGGATCGCAAAGTGTGCTGGGGAGACCGGCTTGAGTTTATTAATGGTTGGTATATTCTACTCATTGTCAGCGACATCTTTACCATCACTGGCAGTATCATCAAAATCGGCATCGAGTCAAAGGTTTGATATCAGCTTCAGTTCATGTTGTAGCTTCATTCTGTTCAATGTGCTGTACAGTAGCAAATGCCTTCATGTAAAATGTTTTAAAACAGCAAGTATACCACATTTTTTATGTGCTTATTGTCAGACTTGTTTTTCTCCTGACAGAATATTTCATCTTATGATGTCTGCGCCATCCTGTTAGGGACCTCCACTCTCTTGGTGTGGGTGGGAGTCATTCGCTACCTCACATTCTTCCAGAAGTACAATGTAAGTCACAGATCCTCTGATATTGTAACTGAAAGCTGTTGGTGTGAGAACCTGGTATAAGGGAAGAAACCGTTAGTCTTAACAGGTTGATTCAGTGCGATAACTTCAGTTATTCGAGTCTCTGCTCCCTCTCACGTTGTAATTTGCTCTACCTCTGTGGCTTCCGCACTGCAGATCCTCATCATCACACTTCGAGCAGCGTTCCCCAATGTGATTCGGTTCTGCTGCTGTGTAGCCGTCATCTATTTGGGTTACTGCTTCTGTGGCTGGATCGTCCTCGGCCCATACCACGTGAAGGTGAATAAAGCTGAACATTTTCTTGACCTGACTGTGGTCTGTTCTTAACCATGCAAAATCCATCATGCCCCTCTGGTGCAAAGATGTCTCATTTGTTCCTTTATTACTCTGTGGTCAGTCCCTGCTATTTTTTTTAACACTTGAGACCTAGTTTAAAGAAACCACACACCTACATAGAATACATGTTGGCTGTTTCAATACAAAATCTAAAAACTATCAATTTCTCTATTAAGAACAACAACAACAAAAAAAAACTGGAGGCCATTTTGTAAGAATCACTTTGTTTCTTGAACATCCATATTGTCTTTCTTAAACTTTTGACTACTTTTGGATATTTCTAGGTTTTAATTTGTCGCTGTATGTAATCTTTCCCATTTTAAAGTGGACCAGTCCTCTGAACTTAAGCGCCTTAGATAAGGCTCTGTCGACTAAACTAGTTTTCAGTGGATTTTTTTATTCCCTTTCTTCACAACTGAGCCATAGATGAGGTTTGGCTGACCTGTAATACTTTTCTGTTACAGCAGCTGGGTTTCCGTCGTTTTTGAGTCACGTTTAGAATAAATAAACAAATCAGAGGAACGAAAAAACATTCCACATCTTGGAAGCACTTCTGCAAATGACGCCCAACCAGGCAAAGTTTAAAATGAAAAGATTCACCAGCTGTTTTTTGAGTGAACCAGTATATCGTAAACTTGTGTAACTGACCAGCATCTTCCCAGATGCATTTTTAAAGCCCTGAATATTCCCAGAGATAAAAATAATTCCTAAAGAAATGCCTTCGATTTTTTTTTTTTGATGATATCCATCACATGGGCTTTTTTTTTCTCCTCAAGACTTGTTTCCAGTTAAAACAACTACTTCTACTGAATTACAACCACCAGTGACATAGCCTGCAGCCTGCCGCCCTCTTGGGGCCACGACGCATCCTCGTGTATTTGCGTCAAACCAGTTAACAGAGAAGTGTCTGATTCACATTTCCTTTTTTCTTTTCTCATTTCTTTTCAAAAGATTGCTTCAGAGTTGCTTCGCTAAAAAGTGGAAACCTGACTAGGGAGTGGTCAAATTAATTCAAATTTCCAAGAGGCGTAAAGTTAAATACTCAAATTTTTTTACAGTCGAAAATGACAAAGGAAAAGGAACGGTTCGTTTTTTTCTCATAATTCTTTCCCGTAAGTCCGAATTGTTCAGGTGTAGCTGCACTGTAGAACGGAGCACCACCTCTCCAGAGTCTAATAAACCTCCCCAAACACCTTTTGCTGTCAAACAGAAGTTCTGATTTATTTATTTTTTCAATCTTACAAGCAATTCTGACAGTTTTCTTGTTCTTTGAGCACCTCCCTTGAACACCTTACCTTGTTGTCTGACGTTTGTTAATTACAGCTTGAACTGAAGGAGCAGTGACATGAGAACACTTTGCTGTCATCAATAGCTTTCTTCTTTACTGTGGGTCCTAACTTATTTATTCCCATGCCTGTGGATTGTTAGAAAAAAGGTTTGAGGAGTGAGAGTATTTATAGAGATTTGAAATGAGTTTCACGTGGTCGTTCCTATTGACGATTGTGAACAAACTATAGCAACGAACAAGATAAATACATTCTGAGAGCTTCATGATTCAATGATTTTATGGTGCCTTTTCTTTTTTAATTATTCTAAAATTGTCCAAAACAAATATAATACACCAATCTTGCTTAAATCGTTGATAGTAATGTTTAAACGTTATCCCTTGAATCCCTTTATATCCTTTGTAATCCAGTTGATCTCGTTCTCATTCAAAATATTGGGAGTAGCCGAAATTTTGGTGAGCAGGTGGCCAAATTTTTGCATGCCATTGAATGTGGAACTGTTTTTTGTGGATACCACTCAACAAACTTTAGATGTGAACCACAGAAAGCGAATTCGGTGTTCTCCCGCTCCCTCCCGAGCAGACACACTGATCTGTTGTATTACTTTTGTGTTCAAACAGTTTGCAGATGGTTAACCCGTCACAGCTCATTCTAATGTCTTATCCTTTACAGTTCCGCTCTCTGTCCATGGTGTCGGAGTGCCTGTTTTCCCTCATCAATGGGGATGACATGTTCGTGACGTTCGCTGAGATGCAGGACACCAGTCCGCTGGTGTGGCTGTTCAGCCAAGTCTACTTGTACACCTTCATCTCTCTCTTCATCTATATGGTCCTGTCTCTGTTTATCGCTCTCATCACAGGCGCTTACGAGACCATCAAGGTAGGAACTTGCTGCTCTCAAACTAAGTTAACAAAAGCAAATTAACTGACCAAGAGGAACATTGCTGATTTTGTGAAAATGACTGCTGAATGTTCCCTGTGGTGAGGAGCAGAAAACCCCACTCATCATCGTAATCTTCATCTCTATCATTCTGTGAACACGTAAAAAAACCAACAAAAAAAAATACCTTACAGTGGTGAATTTTCTTTATTTTAACAGCATCAAACCCAAGAACCCATTCACATCACAGACCTGCACGCCTTCATAGCAGAGTGCACGGATGCACCGAGCTCTGGGAAGTTCAGAGGTCTGGAGACGTCACCGTGCTCTTTCTTCTGCTGCTGTGACCGGTGAGTGTATCTCATCACCCCCGGAAACATAAAAGGGGTATCATGGGCTTTAAATCGCACGTAAGCAGAGTCCGTTTACAACAGACCGTGGCAACATTGGTGGTGTTCTGATGCACGTATCAAACGTCTTCAGTGTGCTTCATTCATGACTGAATGAAGCTCGGTCTCCTTATTGCATGTCAAAGCATTTACTGTCTCTGTCAAACAAAAGCATGGTGTAAATGAGAAATATAACATTTCTACATGTATTTTTATCCTTTTCTTAGTCAGTTTGACAATTTATTTTAAGTCTGTTCTTGTAAAACCATCATCATGACTCCAGAAAAATCGCTGCCTGAGCTTCCTTTGTTTCACTTCCCCCAGAACAACAACATATGAGGACGTCTTGCTGGTGAACTGAGGTTGGCCGCCAAAACCTCTGACACTTCAATGGCTCCCCCTGCTGGCCAATCGGATACATTGCACTCTCCGGAAGCCCAGTGTCTGTATAAGCATCCTGTATCTGGGTCAGATATTGGCACTGAAGGGGGAGTTGCCATCAGCTGGTTCAGCAGTCTACAAAAGGAGCTGTAGTCTTTCATTTTCCTGACTATATGAAGAAGAAACTGAAGTCAGATAAAGGGCTGGACCTTTCTTCTATTTGAACAGGACTGAGCAGTACCACGTATGACGAGTGCGCAAACATTTCTCTGGTTTTATATTTGTTTTTAGAACAGTGTTTTTTTTTTCTGTGTGTTTATTGATGCACAGTGCTGAAGCATCAGCACAACCTGTTGGTAAGAGACCAAGTGGGCACAAGTGCCATGATGAGGACTGTGTCACTGCATGCTTGGTGCTAACTATTTATATTTTTTTGTTGTTGTTGTTTTAAATAGTATTTTAAATTTACAACATTTTGCTTAGCACAGTTGTGCATATTATAATTATACTATGAGCCATTTCTAACAAAAATCAGGATGGTACATTTTAACAGTCTGAGAAAAAGAAAGTCAACCTCTATCTGAGAAACGTATTAGAAAACAGGACAGGAAACTGTCACAGTTTGTTTAATCACCACAAGCACAAGTGTCATGTTGCCCAATGTGGACTCTCTAAAAGCTTTTATTGGTGCACTTTGTTGTTGTAGGAAACTAGGTGATGTGATGTCTCAGTAATGATCAATTTAATGCGATGCACTCATTCACAATGCATTGCATCTGGTTTGCTTCAAGGTAAAGCTTTAGAAAAAGCCCATGTGCACATTTCTTTAATGATGCCAAACTGTTCAGAAAAAAAGGAAAAACCTCATCCATTGCATAGAAGTTCAAATGTAAGTCAGCCCTCTTCATTTAGAGACAACACTGATGCCTATTAACCTACTACTGTTGACTTTGGGTAGACAACAAAAAGGCAAATTTAGGACAGCAGAAACATAATAATGTCCTGACTCACTGATGTTTTTAGTCTGCTGTCTTTTTTAAAAGTTCTTGCCTGTAAGAAGCTTGAATGATGTAGATTTCTTTTTATTTTGTACTGTATAATACGCACAATAGAATTCTCACAGTCTGAGCTCCAACCAGTGTTTAGTGAGATGATTTCTAGTCCAAGCAGGAGTAAGTTAATGATGGCAGAAATGTTTATTTCATCTAACAGTCTGTCCAACATACCAGCAGTATCCCATTTCTTATGGTAAATATGCAGATGAACAAAGAATTCAAATGTTATACGTGCCAAATTCATCAGTGGCTTTAACTTTAAATGGTCTGATATGTGTGGATTATCTTGTATTACCAAGATGGATCTTTCTTTTAAATTGTTGTTTGAAAGTGTCAAGTTTTGTTTATATAAATTGACTGCACTTGTACTGTACTTGAGAGATGCAAATGATGTGAGTTGTTGCTTGATGTCATATAAAGTACAATGCCAAACCATAGATGAAGGTTTTCCTGGATGGCCTTTGGTGTTTGTGGTCTAATTTGATCTGTAACTGAGGTCTGGTGCAGTTCCACTGAACTTTCAGTAGAGGGCGCAAATACCACATATGTTGAAACAGCAGCTAAGGCAATGCTGCACAACAGCTCTGCAAGTTTGCTTTCCTACTTTGTCCACTGTTGAAAGTTGCACCTCTGCGATTTAAGAGACTCTATGATTCTGATTTGAAAGTCCTGTTGAAAAGCTGCCGCTCAGAACCTTCATAGTGGGTGAATTACAATTCCAGATCCTCTCTTTCAGAGCAGTCTGATATGATTAGCTCATTTCCTGGTTACTGAGCTCTCCAAGCAGGGCTTGGCAGCTGAGATAGCACATCTTTGCTTTCCACCCACTTAACCTAATACCATCATACATTATGTACTGCTCTGACCGTGCCTCGTGTTTTGTGTGAGACAGAGGGCTGGTTTATCATTTAATGCGTCCCATAATCGTAGTTTATTCATCTTCCTGGGGAAAAGTCTGACCTATACTCTGTTTTCTCTTCCCCCCCACATAATGCAAGTATATGCTAGACTATTTCATTCGATGACTTGAGCGCACAATGAGAGTCCAAAGGAAAATACTTCTCTCAGAAGCTCCCAACAATATTTGAGCTATTGTCTCTGTGTGCTGTTGTCAGGTGCGGCGCTTAGTTGAGACCAGTTTGATCTCAGTTTCGGCTGATATTGTGCTCCATATCCTCAATTATGACTTGCTGTTTGAACTTCGAAGCTTTTATGTCAACAAAAGCCGATCAGATCAAAAGTACACGGCTGCAGCAGCAAGCCTGTCCTTTTCCTGTTAAATATATACCCAAACACTGAATCGGCAGGCACCTGAGCATGTGTTTGGTGTGTCATTGTGTTTGCCTGTGTGTGGCCTTGAGGAGTGTACCTGTGTCACAGTCTGCAAGTGCAGCTGTCCTCAGTATGACCTGTTTTGATCAGCTTTTGGTTGCCTGCTGATCACACTTAATAAACCGATTTAAAAGGAGCATGCCTGTGTATAAGAGCCATTTGAATTATTAGTCCATCCTAATTCTGTTAAGGATTTTTACCACAGCCTGGCGCTGAGCCACACCCTTGTATAATAATATTATCAAGCAATCTGCAATGGAAGGGCAGGATGTGTGGATATTAAGTAGCTTTTTTCAGCTTATTATTTTCGAGATGGTCACAAAACAGGAAGGCAAAAATAATTTCCTGACATACCTCTGGTGGATTTACGAACTGTATTCTCTGGGCTAAAAGTTCAGATTATAATCAACAATTGATTCTTACTCTAATTTCAGCAAAACCCATTTCAAATGTATGCTGCAGAAATTTAACTTCAGTGTTTCAACTGCTTGTTAACAGTAAGGTTGAAGAATTAGCGAAACTTGAGGGAGTTTGAGTTCCTCCCTCCCTTGGCGGACTGGAAAGGCTGACAAAATGTTTAGGCGTTTGATCTGCCAGAGTCCTGAAGAAGCTTTGTCAGAGAGCCAGAACTCAAAATGTGCACCGATGAGTTTATAGCAGATGAATTCTGGTGAGTAGTCACTCAGATTTCTCTTTTCCCGTTGTATTTTCTATTCAAAGTCTCCATTCTTTGCTCTCGTCTCTGTGTTTACTTGGACAAAACTACAGTTGATGTCTTAGCCTATTCACTCTTAACTCTTTCTGGGAGTTGCGGTTCTCTTTGTGTGGGCTTCTCTTTTGTGGACCCTACAGCTGCAGCTCAGAGAAACAACTTTTTTTTCAAAAGGCATTCATTTCACATCTTTTGTGGGTTTGTACCACTGGAGAGAGGAAACGGTATTAAACAGCGAGTACTGGAAATGAACAATGTAGGTTTTACACGGGGTATCAACTTTCAGCATCAATCTCAGAAAATGGAACCTCCTTTACGCATGCAGCTAACACAATTTGGTGTCTCAGGTTTTGTTTACAATACAAAAAAAAAAAAATGACCACATTGGTGGGAAAAAATGGAGACTGTGTGTATGTGTGGGGGTGTGTATTTGTATGGCGGCTGTTCACTAAAATCAACTCTGACACTAATGCAGTTTGCTTTTTTTTTCAAAAAGAGAGACATACAAGTACAGATAGTATATACATTCTTAAACATAGTTAAATCACACCAATGACTGCACTGATAAAAGCTAAATTTAGGATTATTATGTTGCTGAATATAACTTGTATAGGGGTAGAATATGATTGTAAAAGTCTCCTATATTCCTTACCTGTGGAGAATTCAACAAAAGCAGGTTATGGTCCTCTCAGATTGGGAATGTGCTATAGCTTCATGTGTGTTGCTGGCAGAAACCAGCAACACACATTGTTTGTTGTTGTTGTTTTTTGTAGCTGGCTCAAAACGTTTAATATCTCTTACTTAATCAATAGAAAATGTCCCAGTAACAACCACACCGTCCATAGACGCACCCCTATGTGGGTGAAACCTCCTCCACGCCGTTTGAGCCTCTGCTTGGTCTCAATGTGACGTCACTCCTACTTTGCATAACCACCAGTCTCGCGGCTTTGATTGGGCCGTTCGTGGGACTTAATCTGCATCTCTCTCTTTTGTGGGCACCACACTTGGCCCTTGTTCTGCAGCTGGACGCTTCGACACTCCCCCGCCCGCGTCCATCCTTCAAGAAGGAGCGCAGCCTGCCGCCGTTCAAACGTGGAGGGAAGGACACGAGGAGGGACGCTTGTCTGTGAGTGCACGGTTCCATTGTCAGTTCGGGGGGAAATTTACGGCTTTGTCGACATACTAAGTGCATGTTAGCTCGTTGCTAGACCGAAAGGGAGGAGCTGCTCATCTCTTGAGGAGTACTCAAGATCAGAGTCGACGTTTAAAAGGTAACGGTCAATTTACTACATCGTAACGTTTCTACCTTGGGTGAAATGAAGTCACGCTGCATCACCTCCGTGTTACGGTGTTTCTTTCTTCTAAAAAAAACGAAACAAGTACAATTCAGCTTAAAGAGGCCCATTAATCTCCTTTGTTTCTTCTTTTAATAGCGTTTGTTTCAAAGCTAGACAGCCTCTTTGTAGTACGGAGTGTTTGTAGCTTGACATTATATGGGACGTGTAATGTTAGCAAAGCAGGGAACACTCGGGCGGTGGTTTCGGCGTGATTATGTCCCCGAGAGACAATTGTGTGTGTCTACTGGTACCAGAGTCAGTTGGCGCGCGGTTGTGAGTGGTGTCGGATTCGTTTTATTCACGAGTTTTCATGCTTCACTCCGCGAGCTCCCCTGGCGTTTATCCCTATTGTTCTGTGAGGCTGAACTGGGCCTTTTGCTCAGCTGGGGGAGTTCGGCGTGTCTGTTCTTAGAGACATGGGGTGCTATTAAAGATCCATTTGAGGCCTGAAAAAAAATAATAATAACACTCATAAAGCTTCAAAGCAAATCCTCTGAAAGTGGGCTCCTGGAACCACCAAGGTGTCCCTGACATGGTCCCAAACCGCATGACAGCGTTGGAAATGTTATTTGGAGAGGCTGCTAACATATCTTTTGACTGTTTTATCTGTCCAACCTAATTTGAAGTCACTTTCGTAAAACGTGGATATCGGCGAAGTGCCGTACATCTGCTATCCACGGGTACCATTCTGAAAGGGCACACATGCGTAGTAGTTTGTTGCCCAGCTTGCCATCTGTTTTCCCGTTTCCATCTTTGCTCATAGAGTAATCTCATTCTTGACTGAACAGGCCAGTATTAAAGGCAAGCTAACTGAGTGCACTCTGCAGATCTCAGTGATGGAGAGATGCTGTTTATCATCCTGGTTTTGGCTCACAGTACTCATTACATAATCGCTGTGCTTTGGGCTTGGCTGGGCGTGGTTGGCAGGCTTTGGGTCTAAGAGCAGCAAGTCTTACTAGTTTGCGGAGAGCTGTTTGACACGAAGACCCTCACTGGAGAGTGTTTTTCAGTTTGCTGTTTGGCTGAACTTTAAGCTCCCGCCTATTTAACTGTGGTTTATGGCATGGTTAGTCATCCATTTATCGATGACTGCTGTGTTTTTGATAAAGCACGTTGGCTTTCCTAGTAATTTTATTATCAGGAGCACACCTGAAACTTGGTGTGTGCGTTTTCAGCCTTCTCAAGTCTTTCTAGGCTTTAGTTTGGATCTCTTCAAACAGGAGGGACTGGTGTTTGGCTTTTAGGTTTAGCTGGATAACCTTTTTTTTTTTTTTTTTGTCCCACCATATAACTGGGACACAGCTGTGTTTTTAATGGTTCAAGTTGTGCAACTTTCTCTCAGAGCACCTCCGTTTCCTTTTCCTCTTCCTAAGGTCATAACAAATCAGAGGAGCTGAAAATAGTTTTGCTATATCCTCTAACCTCAGGGAAGCTCAAGGTAAAGGATATGTTTTTGGTTATTATAGCTTTTACTGTCCAGAGTGTTTTATAAACGTCACCTGTGTAAAATTCATAGATACCAATAGTCAATGATCATATATATTCATAGTATGTTATTAAATAAAAGCCAGGCTGATGGTGCATTTATGTGCTCAATACAAATTTGTTTTTCTTTAATAGAAAAAAAAAATCGGTGGCCAATGGTCAGTATCTTAAAATTTGCATGCTTCCACTCTGAAAATAGAAAATTGCAACTTGTAAGGAAGTCCTGTTTTTCTTTATCCCTTATTTCATAAATGTTATGGGATAGAAAAGAACAAAGAAAGTATCTGAGAGCCCAAATTAATTTTATCACTTGTCTGAGGACTAACTCATTAGTGCAGCTGAATGGAAAGCGCTATTCCTGCACTCCACGGAGCATTTGCATGTGCTTAGAAATTTGCTGGCTACACTGTAACCAGTGTTGGTTTCAATCTTTCACCTGTGAATGTTGAATCAGACTCCCGGCCAGCAGGATCTGTTTAGGAGGATATCCAGGGTGAAACTGGTATTTCATCACTCCTTTTTAGAAGATGGTCTGGTGTTAGTTTTTCAGCTGTGGGACTGAGAGATGAGGCACTGCTGTTACTGCCATCACTGTGGTTTAGAGGCTGGCACACTCCTACCCATTAGGATAAAGTGATGCATGCTGGCACAGCATTTTAAAGCACTTGGTCTGTCTGAGACTGAAGCTGGACTCGGTAGACTGTAATTATTGAAAGAGTAATTCAGCACTTTAAAAGTCTGTTCGTTGACTCTTCTTAGCTTTCTCCGCCTTGCTGTTTATTATGGCACAGTACACATATGAAATAATTTCTTTTCCACCTGTAGCTTTAATCCCCACCGAATCACTGCTGTATGTTTTGATTACTTTGGTCATTGATCCATGTCTGTCTAAATCAAAGTGTGCAGCAGACCACAAGATGTGTGCTTATTTTGGACAGACTGCACACATCCTGTTATGTCGTGCCTCTTTACATGCACGAGAAGGTCTGTCTTGAGTCTTAAGTAATTGGTTTGTGTGTGGATGTAATGCACTTCACATAGTTTTGGGTGTGGCTGTCGGGTTGGTTGGTTGGCTGTCAGTGAGGCATGCGGGACAGTTGTGGAATCAATGTCCATCTGGCCTCAGCTTACCCTGCCCAGTCAGATGCATGGTAACTGATCTGGAGGCTCTCAGCATTATATTGACTTTCTGTCGGCTTGTTTATTGCCTGTTGGCTTGGTTGCAAGAGAATTGCCACTGGCTGTCTTTTTTATATGGCAAAACTGATGTCAGCTCTGGCTTCCATACAGCCAATCATCCTTTAAACCCAAAGCAGTTTAAAACTTTTGACAGGGGGAGATGTAAGTATCATCCCTATTTTCACCATTTCACCTTCAATGTTTTATTCCCCAGAGGTGTTTTGGGTGAAGATACCCGTGCCAGCTGCTCCTCCATCCTTTTTGTAACAGTTAATCCACCCACCCCAGACTCCTCAGTGCCATGCCGATGGGGGTTGCGTGATGTCTGCCTCCCCATAATACTAGCTTTAGCTGAATTTAGCTGTCCATGCAAACAGTGTTTGTTTTGTTTTGTTCTTCATTACCAGATCTGACAAAAAACACACACATGCTTACTTTGTCAGCCTGTCGTATTGGCAGCAGGGTTTGACTGCTCATGAAAAGCCTGCCAGGTTTAGAACAGATTGTAACCCATTTCTCTGCTGCCTTTGAGACCAAGGCCCCGTCAGTAGCCGGGGGTCCATGCTGTTTCGACAGCCACTCCCTTAAAGGCATACTGACTAGTCCATTTAACTTGTAGCCTCATTCAACCACCTGCTCCTAATGGCTTTATTGAGAGACTTATATTCACTCCTCTGAACCAACTTTTTTTCGCAATATTTGCACTGGTGCAACTCACTTTCTCTCTTAAATACACGGCCACAAAATTTGGACGTATGCACCTTTTTCACAGTACTTTTTAGGACCACACTGATGCGTCTTGACGTTTAACATCTTGTCACCCTCCACACTCGTAGAAAGTAGTGTAAACGGGAATAGAGGTGCAGGCGAATGTTCGTCATCTATCGGTCGCTGTATGTGTGTATACTTATTCACATTTTTATTCACTTTGTCTAAGAGAATGATTTGACTTGGACTGAGTTAAAGAAATCTCCTCTTGTTATATATTAAGCAATGCTAAAGTTTATTAAACTGATGCTGTTTTTTATTTCTGATTTTTATTCCCAGTTGTCAGAGGTGTAATTGTCTGTGTAATCATTAGTTTAGCTTTTATGCAACTTTATTGCTAAAGTTTATTCCCCAAGGACGAGAGGTGTTTGATCAGCCCAATTCTATCTGTGGGATGAAATCATTCATGGCCAGTAATGCTTGACAAAGCTATTTGGAGATATCATGTTGGGATATTCTGGTACAGCAAATATAGCTTGGGGTGATGTAGAGGTTTACAACAGTTGCGCACAGCCTTATTTGGTGAGCTGAACATAAAACTGCTAAGCTGCAGGTTCACTGAGCCTTAATCCGTTTTTTTTTTCCCAACAGATAACGAGTCCTCGTACATTTTGTGTAACGTGTATTTAACAACAGAGCTGTGGTTTTCCATAATGCTCTATGGTTTTAAATTCCATAACTCCATCAATCGGACGGAACAGAATTCAAGTGTTTTTCCTTTTTGTCCTCTGCATTGTACATTTGTAATGAAACGATCAGTGGGTGCTTAAACACAAGCAGCAGGTAACATTGTTAAAGTAGTCATCTGTACAAATGCCAGCCATCTGTCTATTCACCTCAAGCATATCGATTAATCTAACGGGACAGAATAGGTGGAATAATGTTGGGTGTTTAGCCTAAAATTACTGAAAGTTTTGTTATTTAAGTTCGACAGTTGATGGTAGATGTTGTCTTCTGAAAAGGGACTACATGTTTGTAATGGCCACAGCTATGCTAAATCTCTTCTTATGGGAGTAATAAAACCTCTTCCAAACAAAAATTAGTCTTTCTACCAAGAACTTATAGTTAAGTGAAAAATGGATATTTTTTTTCCCACTTCTTCCAGGAATTTCTTTTTGGGCATATCGATGTTGTTTGTAGATGCAGCTGAAAACAATCCAATCCATGTTACGCTGACTCTGTAGAGGACAGGCTGACTTCTTCAACGTCCTTTTTATAGTAATCATTTCCAACTCAGTGATAGTTGTTAATGTTAAGATTAGATTTTCTTTAGCTGTGTTAACTGATTTTTATTTATTTTTTTTTCTGCTCCGATGTAGGCGTTCCTCTTGCTCAGTCTCTCCTGCCGGCAGGCTTTTGAGACTTGTGTGGTTGTTCGCTCATTCCATCTGCAGATTAGGTTACTCCGTCACTCCTCCTCCATAAGTCTTTTTGTGTGAACTAAACACTCACTTGGTGATACAACAGAAACGACATCACGGCCTTGTATGGTCAGCTTTAGCAGCAGGAATTCACAAACACAGCCTTTCATTTCTAGGAGTCGATTTACCAACCAACTTGAATGTGAATTTGCTTTAGAATTCTTCATTGGAGGCTGTTTCTGAAGTTGTTGAAGAATAGTTAGATGTAGCAGATTTCTACAACTTGTGTTGAGCAGAAGGTTGGGAAAACTCCTTCCTTTTCTTAATGATATTAAACCTATTCCACTGTGTTCCACTCCTGTTGAATTTCTTTTATTCCTGTCTCATGGTTGCGTGCGCACGCACACACACACACACACACACGCGCGCGCGCGCGCATGCACGCTAATCTTGGATTATTTATTATAAAATGTCTAAAGGTGTGGCTCTAGTTTGAATGTAAAGATCAATCAAGTGTGCTTTTTGAATTGAAAGAAATCAGCAAGTATAAGGCCTCTAAATTCTGGAGTTCGGTTTTTGTCTACATGTTTTAAATGTTATGCACTCTTTCATCATATTTTCTCATTCATGCTTCTTGCATGTACTGTTGTCATGCATTTACACATAGCACTCATACTCACAGTTCTCCATCCCATCTATGCCCAACTCATTTGCTCACATGCGCATGCACACACAGACTTGCACATATGTCACTGTAACTCTGTGGAGTCTTGAGGAAATCGGCAGAGTTGGAATGTGGGTGGGTCAGATGTGTACTTGATACTGGCGACACTTTACACATTGAGTTTCTGCAATTGGTAATCTTGAAGCAGATGTAGTATTGACATGGAAGCTCAGCACTGAAATGGTTGGTTTATTTAAACTGTCTAATGCATGAACTAGAACCCCACTGATCTACATGGATTTTACAATCCACCTAACCCTTCGAATAGCCATTTTGTTGGAAATTAGTTGTAGGACATGAATATGTTTTATGTCGGCTTTAACAAAACTGCACATGGCAGATATGATCTGTCAAAAACAGAGGTACTTTGCACATCTCAGGAAACGAGTGCATTGGAGATGGAGGAACAAATCAAAGACGATGAAATTAATTCTGTCACTGCCGGATGAAGGTCAAGCAGTCAAGTGTTTTGTTTTTTTTGTTTTTTTTTTTGCGCAAGCTTGACAAATGGTTTAAGCAATTGGTGGCTGGGAAAGGGAAAAAAAGAAAAAAAACTACAGCAAAGGCTGGGGGCGCATCAGGTGTTTCTAAAAGAAGTGCCAACTCTATCGAATGTTGAAAATCGAGGTGGAAATGTAACAATGCTGAACAGAACATGTATGTGCTACATTGTGAAATGGCTCTTTGGTAAGTCCACAGATGTCATTAAAATCCAGCCTTAGTAGCAGACACACAAACGCCGCCTCCTCAAGCCATCTGCAATGCATTCCACACTCCTGCTGTGCTCTTAACACGGCTAAAAAAAAAAAAATCCCTCTGTAGGCCTACTTGTATTAAAAGCAACCCGTTTTCTCAGACACACATTTCCAATATCTGGACATGCAGAGGGAGAGGCCAGCAAACGTAATTAAACTACTTGATGAAGTCAGTAAGATTTAAAGATAGATAAGGCGTTAAATCCATTAAAAGTGGAATGCAAACTCATCTGAGACTGCTTTGTGTCCAGAATGTCTCCCTCTTACCAATTTTATGTGGCTAAACACACTTTGTCTGCTAAAAATGCTCCTGATCTATTTATCTTCCCTAAGCATATGTCTTGATCCAAACAATTGTCACAGGAGGTATTGAGTTATTTGGAATGTTAGAAGAAAAAATGCACAACAAAAACGTACAACTCCTACCATTCTTTCTGTTGGGATAATTTTTCTAAACTTTGTCACCTTGTTCCCAGCTGGGTGAGAACGACACCTTTTGTCTGGATGTGAAGCAAACTCTGCATGTGTAATTCAGTAAAGTATTATAAATGAGCAGAGAGATGACAATGATCTCCTTAATTCCCCTCTTGCATCACATAGTGTCAGGTGGTCTGAGATGACGCTTTACATGATTGGAGGGGGGGGAGGGGTCATAACATTAGGAATGCGATTCACGCTGCTGTCTGTTAAGCCCTTTGGCTTTGGCATTAGTTGCTTCTCTGGTAAAACAAGACATGCAACATAAGGCAAAAGGTCTTGAAAGGAAGAGAGCACCTTCAGCTTCTAACTCTTCCAAAGCGGACAGTGTGGGCAGGTAAAGTTGCCTCGCAGTAATGTTTAGTTTGATTTAATCGACAGTTGTGGGTGTTTATATGGAGTCTATGCAAACAGGCTAAGGAAGTTTTAATTGGGACCTAGTGTTCTGTTTTGTCACCATCCTATACACTTATACTAATGGTTACCTCTTAACCTTCATTGTCTTTGAAAGATAAGTGGAAAATTAATTGAAGTTTTGTTTTTGTCTTTTTTAACATGCCACATGCTTCTCCAAAAAATGTGACTATGTCTGGAATCTGTCATCATGAGAGAGCTCCACAGCTGGGTCTGGAAATATTTGGACACTGACAAAATTCTACCAAAGTGCATTCAGATTAGTTTTACAATGAGTATTAGCTTTAAGTAATGACCCAGCATTGATCAATATATTGACATCCACATTTATATGCAGAACTTTTTTTTTTTTTCCTGAAGGACAAGTTGGGCAGTTGATTCAACAGCAGTTTCAATCATGACATGGGCATATATGGCTTCCTCGAGTAGGTACTAATGTTTATTCATGTGCCAGAAGCAGCCAAATGAACACTGAGGTGTATGGAGCAATGTCTTTGGATTCAGCCAAATACATCAAAGTTGGTTGGACTACATTTCACAGTATTGATGAGCTACATCTATTCCTGAAATGAGATTTTATATGAAGAATCGGTATTCCTTTTCATGTGAATGCCCTTAATTTCAAGCTTCGTCTACCCATAGTCACGGTTTAACTGTAACTACACCAAAATTAAAACTTTGTCTGTGTAGAAAATTATATTTACGTGATAATCTTTCCCCTCCAAAGCGACTTATTTCAAGAAGCAAAATCAAAATACTGAAAGTATAAGGTCTAAGCCTTTTTAAAGAAGAAGAATTAATCTGTCATCCAGATGTATTGTAACATCTGTGTTACAGCAACGACAACACAGCAGCATAGCAGGAACCTTGTTATCCGTTCTTTTGTTTGCACAGCTTGTTTCCTGGGTCATACAGTGCTTGTAATAACTGGACTATCCATCTGTAGAGCAATTTACTGGATGTAGATTTATTATAAGTGGGAGGAAGGAAAGGAAGCGACCGTTGTGTAGAAAGAAACTTGTGGTGATAGAAAAGTAGAGAATTGTTCTGGTGGGTAAAAGCTTCTGTGGTCAGAGAGACGAAGGATCTGCGGATGGAGAGGGTGGTGCATATTAGATGGAATAACCCATGATGGATCCAAGATCAGCTCTATTAATTCAGGGGGAAAAATCAACTTGCCTGAGATGATTAATTAGGCCAAGATCTATTTATGACCCTTCTTGCGCTCATCATCCACATCTCACCTTGTTTCTTTTTTACATAGCTTTATGTAAACCACATCAAATACAGGTTTTCCCTCAGCGCTGTAATGATCTCTTGGCACAATAAATCTGTTAAGAGATCATATGATGATCACCATCTGGATCTGCTCAATGGATAGAAAAGTGTTGGCAAACAATTTGGACATTTTTGTATTCCTTTTCCATCTTTCCTCTCTCTTCGTGTCCGGAAGTTGAGGAGCCTCTCTTGGCTTTCAGCACTCCAAACCACAATTTATTTTTTCTTCCTTCAGTTTCCAGATGCTGGAAGCTGTGTAGAGCTGCATGTTCTAATAAAGTGAACAAATAAATACTCCAGTTTTCTTTCATTGAGCTATTTTAATAATAGTACTTTTGAGTTTATTGCTGTCTGAATTGTCATTGTGTCTTTAAACATTTGCATATCACTAAGGAGGAGAGTTGCTGGCCTTTTGTCTCCCTCTAATTCAGTTTAGGCTTTTTACTATGAACGGCCTGTTATTTGACTGTCGGGGACACATTTATCATATGAAATAATATTGCAACATGATTTAATTTAGCATTCCCTTTTCTCCCTCCTTTTACAGGACATTAGTGTAAAAGGATCTTGCAACTCAAGTCGAGTGAGAGTCTCTAGATCCAGTTGACAACAGCAACATTGTAGTCTACACCTTAGGAGGGGAATGAAGCCGGATGGGGTTACCATGGAGACCACTGAGCCCAGTCATTCTGATGCAGCAGCAGAGTCTTCCTCCTTGCCGGAAAACGTAACCGAGGAAGCCCAATCTCAGCTGGAGTTGGCATCAAATAATGCAGCACCTGTGGCTGCACCAAAGGCTAATGGCAAGCCCCAGGCTGCAGAACCCAAAGTCAAACCAAAAGGAGTTGGAAATAAAACGCAGTGTACAGCTTCTGCAGGGGTTTCTGGATCTAGCTCACGGCCAGGAACTGCCTCACATCGCACTGTAACTGATAGCAAATGCTCTGTTACCGGGCCTGCAGGCAAGAAAGCTGCAACAATGACTACATCAAAAGCAGCAGGAGCTGTACCTAAAAGACCAGTGGGTGTCGCAGCAACTTCATCCACAGCCAAGAACCAAATTAGAGTGTCTGACAAGAAGCCTGTTGGACCTGCTAGGACTACCTCCGGTCCTGCAGCCACAGTAACAAATGGTACCAAATCGACTACAGTAAATGACGCATCCAAGAAGAGACCAGCAACTGGAACGGTTAATGGAGCCAGACCCAAAACCACAGGTGACTCCGAATTAAATGAGTCCAGTGAAATGTATAATTGGTAAAGTAATGGATTTCTTTATCAGTGTCTTTTTTTTTTTTTGTTTTGTTTTTTAAACAGCTACTGCAGGCAGAGCGATCTCTTCCACTGTTCCAAAACCAACCACTTCAGCCGCAACCAAACCTGTTGGTGCTGCCACTTCAAAAACCACAAGGTATGGATGCCAATTTCTAATGTACAGCATTAAGTTTACAGGCTTAGTGGTGTGCTGTGGGCACTTCTCAAAAGAAAGTAAAAGTACTGACGACTTTCTCTCTCATTTACAATGTATCTGCTGTCTAAGATCAGAACGTTATCTTGCTCCCAACTTGAATCAGAGGGACTGTTTATCTCCATGCCCTGAAAAGGATCAGTGGAGATGGATGTCCATTGTGGTCTTTGGGTCATTATTGAGTCAGTCTCTTCAAGTGGATGAGTCATGTTGACAGAAATAACCTGAGACAGAGGGCCTTAACAGAGCCACTGACACTGAAGAACTAATGCTTTGTCCCAAGTAGACCCCTGGACAGAAACCTCCCCAGGGCAGGGAGCTGTTGACTTGGATCATAATCCCTCTTGTAGTGGGCCAGTGGTTGGGTTGGAGAGCTCTAGTGGAACTTGTCCAAAGTGCTGCTCTTACACAGTTTAGAGAATAGCTGTAGAATTTCATAGTTGACACATTAATCTGCTGCCATTTTTATATGCAAAGCTAGCAGTGCTTAGTCTCGCTACATTTCTTGGAGCGTTTACAAACTACACTGTATTTTCCTTTTTTCTTTCCCTACCCCATATGGCTTCATGTGGAACTTTATTAATGTAAAAGTAGTTTTGTGTATATTAGATAATGCTACAAACCAATCCAACAGTTAGGAGGGTCTCAGTTGCATTCTGCACCCACTTTTTTTTTCTTCCCCTCTAGTGAATTGGCTTACCAGTGGACAGTGAACTGCCCTATTCTGCATCACCCTCTTGAACAGCACTGTCTTACACATGTTACTGAATCTGTCTGTGTCGATGGATACAAATTAAAATGTAATGTAATAATACTACTGCTACGGACAGACATCACAGAAATACATGTTAACTTGGTCTCTAGTTTTATTCTTAATTTCAAGCCATTTCCATGGCCATCCCTCCCAAGTGTTATTAATGCAAATCTAGCTTTTTTTTTTTTTTTTTTTTTTAAATATTCCAACTGGGCACACAGCTTAACACATCAAGATTCCTGACGAGGAAGTCAAATCATCGTTGTCAGAGGTCACAGCATATGATCTTTGCCACCCACCTGTGTCCTGGATACAAGCAAGATGCAGTACTTTGGTCCCAACATGGGATTATTTTCAATACTAATAATCTAATGGGCTTCTTTGCTTAATCTAAAATGGGGATTCAATCAGTCCTCAGTAAAGGAGCTTTTAGCAGAGAATGGTTGTAGTTTTGGCTGGTTAAAATGACGTGATCAATTTAAGATTTCATTAGGCCTCTCTTTTTGTTATGTCCAAGAGTGACCATGATCACCATGTTCCACAGACTAGTGTGAAAGGGCTTTGGCCAAAAATGAGTGCTCTTGATGTTCTGTACTTTGTGTGGGTTGGAGTGGTGTACATGGAAAAGCCTAAATTAATAGATTGAATCAGAGTGTAGGAGTCTGACAGTGGCTCGTTATCCATTTGATTGTTACCAGGATGAAACATTGGGCACTCAAACAAAATGGCAGCGGGTGTCTTTCCCTCTGTTAAATGATGCAGTTTGTTTTTTGTATGTAAGGATGCTAAGGTCAGTGTTGCACCACAAAGGGTTTCAAAATGGTACTGAGGGGAAGCTTATTAATTACTAGTCTCTTGCTGACAGGTGGTCAGTAATGTCAAAAAGCCTTCAGTTATGACTAAAGCAGGTCATGTCTGAGTGGGACGGCACAACATTCTAACAGAAACGTATCCCAATGAGATTTAGCTGAAACACTGTAGCTGACTCGCCTCTGTTGCAATTCCAGTGAAGATGTCTTGTTTTTCCCATTGACACAGCTAAAGGCATGTTGTTACACAGAAACCCACATTAACAGGTGAGTTTTGGGTTGTTTGCAGGTACACCCATCTGTAGTGGCACATACTGCCTCTGGCTAATGAAAAGAACAAGTTCTCATATATTAATGAATGTGCTAAGGAGACTGGATGGTAATGGCTTGTTAAAAAAAGAATTGGATCAAATTTTGTGTTTCAATGCTGAGCTTTTTGAAATCCTTGGTTAGGAGATAAGCTTTTTAAGGAAAGGGTACAATGGAAATGCAGGAAGATGCTTGACTCTGTGCTGAACATTTGGTCTACTGTGTGTTTTAGTAGTTTGTAATATCACATGGTTTGGGATGCCAGATGGTTTATTGCACAGAACCAACTGAGAAATAAGTCAAGGACATTTTTTGGAAAAGTTGGACAAAGACAGTCACTTTGAACAAATTCTTTGATGGCTCAGCCAATCAGTTCAGCAACATGGTGCCAGTTGGTTTCTTGCCAAAAGGTAGTTTGGAGAGGAGCAAAAATATTTAAGATGGAAGCCTTCGATGTCTCTTCTTCAGAAGAAATCTCTAGTGACCAGCAGCAGTCGCTCAAAGAATTGAACTTTAATCCCGTTGTATTATGAGGCCCCAGTTCTGATAAAGTATTATAATAAAGATTTTGAACAACTAATTTCTCGCTGTCGGGGTTTCCGCTCTCCGCCGTCTTTGTAGTACAAAACAGTCGCTCGCCGAATGAATGGACTCAAATGGAGGACATCTCATGAAGTTCTTGCAATGAAAGGCATGAAAGCTTAGCCTTTCATTTTTGTATCTATTCAAATAACTTTTTTTCGTTAGTGAAAAACAATATTATCCTTGCATTTGACAATTGAGCCTCATGTGAAACTATACTAAAATCAAAAGCCAGAAGCCTTTTGGTGATCAACTTTTTTTTGGACTACAAAGATGGTGGAAATTCAGACGGCAAGAAGTGAGTTGTTTTAAAACCTTTATTTTACTTCTTGTACACAAATGTTACCCACGTTTGGGTTCGTGTGTAGAGACCCAGGTCTTTGCATACGGGGAAAGTTTCGTGTTGTGTTGAGCCTCCGACTGTTTTAAAAGTAGCGAGTTTGACGCAACACTTGAGTGCCCTATAATGTCCCATTTAAAAAGGCAATGGCACCCCAAAAATGTATACGCTTGATCTCCCAAATGGCGCTTCCATCATAATTATGCTTTTAAAAGGAATGTTTGACTCGCGTACATTCATAAAAAAGCCAAAGTTTAATACTGGAGCTAGTTTTGCTTTAAGGATTAACCTAAATTTCTTTTTTAAGACTTATTATTTCTTATTTAACTTGTTTCTCTCCATCTCATCTCCTAATTGTCCCATTGGAGATGAAACTATGTAATTTCTCCCAGACAGTCTTTGCAGGGAGCAAGATTACTTCAATAGAATAGACCACACCATCTATCACAGCCACCGCGGGTACCTTGTGCCTTCTTGGAGCCAACACTCTATTGCTAGGCTGCAACACTTCCGTTAAACTTTCTTGGCAAGCTGATTCGGGCATTTAGTCTTTGTCAAGGAGATAACTGAAGACCCCTGCAAGCCTTAGGAATGTGTAAATGAGTAAATCTGCTGGTTTTGGACGGCCTACAAGCTAAACAAGACGCCTCTTTTCACTTTGGTGTCTCGGGGCTTTACTGAAGTGATAGGGGTGGGAATGAAGAGAACAGAACACGTATACTAGGGCTTCTTTTATTTATATTTTTTTATTAATACTCACAACCCCTAACCCAAGTGCAGCTTCTGGACAATCTCTCTTCTGACTTGTTTAAATAGATTCTTGATTAAGTGGAGGTAGTGTATTAAGGGGTTTCAGATGTGTTTAGGCATTAGAGTAGGCTTTAACACATTTCTGCTGGCTAATTGGTGTGTAACTGCATCCGTTGTAAACAATTTTGAGTGCTGGCAAAGCTTAGACCATTTGTACCAGTCTTTACCTTTTGGAGACCTTGTGTTTGGCCTTTAAAATCGCACAGTCGGCTGTGTAGTGCCTCTCATCCTCTTAGTGGTGGTTGGGGTGGTATTAATTTCAAATCTTTGCTGCTACTAATATGCAAACATAACCACCAGCAACCCTCTCAGGCAGTGTGTGGACTGAAAGAATCAGTGTATAGTTTCCTCTGTGCCATCAAAACTTTATGAATTCATCATAAAATAGAGGCAATGGTGGGGTCGGTGCTCTTTGAGACTATATTCTCTGTAAACTTTATTCCCCCCCCTCTCTCTCTTCAGTTAATCAGATCTTTATTTCTTCCTCTGCAATAACTTTTTTTTTTTTTTAAACTTAATCTTTACTACAGTTAGCCTGTCAGTGTTTTGTTTGCATGCAGGATTATGTATAAAGTTCCATCCATTAGTGCACTTTTTTTTTTCTCTCTCTGCTGATTAAAACGGATATTTGTTTTGTTTTTTTTCTTTTTATCCATTTATCATTATTCAACATTCGCTGTAGGCAGAGGTCATCTCAGTGCTTTAGATTTATATGTATTTGGGCCCAATCTTCAGTCTGATGGCCAGCCAATTACAAAAAGCTGCAGCGCTGACTGCACAGTGGCTGTCTGATCTTGGAGAAACAAATGGTCATTGTTATGATTATTGTAATGTGGGAGAGGCATCCATGTGCAGGCATGCTACCCCTATGAAAGTCATCAAAGCCACAGTGTCACTGTCAGTTCATGTATGACTAAGTACCATATCAGATATAACTACCATATCAGCAGACCAGGACAGGAGTAAAACATAATACAGATAGTTTTGATTGGTGGTGGGAACGCACAGTTTCTGAGGGCAAGTCAGTTTGTTTAGTTTGAAACAGATGTCAAACAAATAATTTGAAGTGCTGAGGTTTTGCATTGTTTTTGCACTTCATGGTCTGAGTGTTGAACAGAGGGTTAGTACCGCCTGTAGCTGACGATGCAGTCTCTTCAAGAACTCACTTTGTGGGTTAGCCAAACGCGTAAGCGCATTGCTCCAGACTGTTTTGACTTTTAAGAGCCAGACTAGTACTGTGTGGAGTTTTATTTTATTCTTTTTAAACGGCCACAGTCCAAGCAACTTCTAAAATGCTTGTCAAATTTTTGTGAGAAACTTGGTGTATTTTCTCTTGAGTAGAGAACATTGCTTTTATAGGTTCCTGAAATCCTTTAAATAGTTAAGGCCAACGACAACTAAAAGCCCCTCTTGGATCAGATTGAGTTTGACTCGAACCAGATGTGCCAGTGAAAGCACTGTGGATTAATTTACGTTTTAAACTAGTTGTATGTGCTCTTAGATGAAGTGAGGCTTAGCTTTGCATTGTTTTCAAACAAAACTACGGATGGGCTCGCATCCGTAAAGTAAATTTGTACAATAAATTCACTTTCTTTGTATGCTGTATTCCGTACGTCTGTGCTTGGGGCGAGTATAATGTGAGGTATGGTCATGCACACGGACTCTTTATGCTCGTTTAGAAATATGGCCAAAGAAAATAAACCAGGAGGGAAAATTTTGCCTCATTGAAGCTACAGTGAAAGTTGATTGGGAGGATTAGTGCAATATCACAAAAACTCCCCCAGACTTAGCAGTAGCCCAGGAGCTTAGTACAGGATGGATTGGAAGAAAATTATTTACTACCCTGCACCCCCTTTCACCTATCATTCACCACATTTCATCTCCACTATCACTGCTTTAACATTTTGTCTCTTTGTTTTATCTCTTTCTTTCGGTGTTATTCAGTCACTGCATCCCTCTTTGTAATGGCAGAAAAAGGACGATGACCGATTGGGCGTGCTGTGTTAATGGGTTCAGATTGTTGGGTTTTTTTTGTTTGTTTTTTTTCGGGGGGTTGGTTACATAAGATATTTTTGCATGTAGAGGGTGGGGTGGTGTCCATGTTTGCTAACAAAGTGATGAGCAGTAACTCTACTGCTTGATTGTTTTAAATCTTTAATTGACTGGACGCATCTTAATTCACCCACAGGCCTGCAACTGTTCCCTCAACATCTCGAACGACATCCACAACATCCAGGCCCACCTCAGCTACAGCAAAACCTTCCACCATTGCAACTGCAAAAACTGCTCCTTCTAGAGTTGCCACAGCACCATCTACTGGCAGGACTACTGCAACACAGCCTCCTAAAACTGCTACTGCTGCTAAGAAAGGTTAAAAAATAAAAGGCCTCTACACAACTCTGAAGTCATCGGTCAAAATTGATTTATAAATAGATTTCCTAATGTCTACTACTTTGAACATTAAACAGCATTTGTTTATATCACATCTCTTTTTCTTTTTCGCATCAGATGTTAGTCGACCACCTTCCACCGCTGTTGCCAAGAAACCTACGCCAGCTACAGCATCGCCTGCTACCAAAAAAGGTGCAGCTGCCGTGAGGCTCAATGCTGCATCAAAAGGGTCCACACCAACGAAAGTAGATGCCAAGGCATTGCAGTCAAAACCTCAACAGCCTGCAAAACCTACTCCCACTAAGAAACCTGTAGCTGCAGCGCGATTCCCTTTGACTAGCAAACCACCTGGCAGCCAAACACCACCTGCCTCCCCGGCCAACAGACCTGCAAATGGTAGCGCCCCGACTACAAAACGTGGAACCAAACCTACTCGGACTGTTCCACCTTTCACTGCCACAAAGAAGATGGAAGTTTCAAAGACGACCAAACATTCTGCAGAAACGCAAAGTACAGCTCCTGCAGTGGCAGCAGCTACAATTGAAGCTGTTGAGACGGCAGAAACATTAGCAGAGGCTGCAGTAGCCTTACCGCAAGAATCATCCCTTGCTGCCTCAGCACAAGAGGTCTCTACCAATGGGTCAGCTCAGCATACCATAACTGAGGTAGAACCACAAGCGGTTACTCAGAATAATGAAGCAACCCTTTCCCCTCCACAAAGCCCTGTCACAACAAACGTGCCACAAACATGTCTTGAGGAACAATCAGAAAACGGTACTCCTTTTTCAACGAAGCAAGAGCAGATCGTGTCTTCGGCAAAGCCCACGTTACCATCCGAGGCCTGCCCTCCTGAGCTGCCTGAAGAAACTGTGGTAAAAGACAAAACTATGTCCAAATCTACAGCCCTCTTTGCAGCAGCAAATACCATCCCTCAGACAGTCCCTCCTGCCAGCCTTGATGAAGAGGAAGATGAGGAAGAGAGGGAGGGAAGCCAGCTGGTTTCTGTGTCTGAAATGAGTGGAACCACGCAGCCCACAGAGGACTCTCGCCCTGGGTCAGGTGGGACAGTCGGGGGGTCTGCCTGGAGAGCTGGTGGTGCCTTGCTGTCTGAGCTGGATTCTGAGGAGGTAAGTGGCAGCCAGCAGGGTGCTTCTGAACTGAGTGCCCCTGGTGTCCTGGAGGGCACAGAGAGCATGGATGATCTGGGAGATGGAAGTCTCAAAGGAGCCATTGACATGGAAGGAGCCTCGGCAGGGTCACCTGACTTTGAGAAAGTTCCTGACATACCAGTTAATGACTTTGATGAGGACGAGGATGACAGCGATAGGGTGTGTGACATGGATGTGGGTTCAGAGCGGACAGATGAACCACGCAGGGCAAGGCATGACAATGATGTAGATGAAGAGGACGATGATGATGTGGAGATGGCTAGTGAAGGGGTGACGGAGAGTGGGCTGGAGAGCTATGGGAATGCAGATGAGGATGACTTTGCTGAGGATGAAAGGCTGGATAACTTGAACAGGGTTGCCCAGCCGCCACCCCTGCCACCTGTGCTGCCCTCCGCCCCAGCTGCTCAGTGGGACCAGCCAAACCCATTTGCTGATCCATGGGCAGAGCCTACTCAGTTTTTTCAGCTGGCACATGTTGCAGGAGCAGTTGCAGCAAACCCTCTGGCAGAGCCCTGGCAAGAAGAGCCTAAGATCCCAAAGCTGACCCCAGCCCAAGCCTGGCTTGAACAAGGACTTGAGAATCAAGCTGTTCCTTATTCCTCTGTCAAAGCCGAACTGAAAAATGAAGAGGCCGGAGCATCGGTGCAAACCCTGGGATCAGATCCCATCTCTGTCCCAAAAGCGTCTCTATCAAGCATCCTGAGCAGCGAGACGAGCATGCCTGAGGATCTGGGGGGCTGCAATCATGACGGCAAGCTCCCATCTCAAGTCACACAAGCCAATGTCCTTTCCCCACAGCCTGATCCAGACTGCCAAGGCCTGGGCATCCACCTTGAGCAAGGAGAGAAGGAAGCGGAGGAGGAGGCTGAACCAGAGACTTTGCCTGCTGATGAAATTCTGGGAGGCCCTGCAACTGCCCCCACTTCCAACCCTTCCTCTTCCACAGCAACGGAAGATGAGGCGAGCGACACAGAGGGAGAAGCTCAATTGGAAGATTCCGTGGAGACTCCGGCAGTCAACAACATAACCTTTGAGTGCCAGCCTCCAGCCCAACACTCTCTGTCCACTGTGGAAGAGGGAGAAGAGCCTGAGAGGGAGGAGTTGGAAGGCGGTGTTAGTGAAGACGCCACTCCACCTTCAGCTGCCTCATTGGCATCTTATGGCTTTGACACTGTGACGACCGCTTCAAACTCCAACGCACAGTCCACAGGGGAGAGCTGCATCAAGAGCCCTGGCATCTTCTCATTGGAGGAGCTTCCTGAGGAGGTAAAGCAGCTTCACACAGAACAATGTCTTGCAGAACAGCAGTATATTGAGTGTGGGAAGCAGGAAGCAGATTCAGCTGAGCATGTTGGGGAGGAAGCGCTGGATCCCTCATTAGCTTTAAACACTGCGCAGCAACCAGAGGAAATCCCAGATGACGTCCAGCCTCCATACTATTCTGCTATCTGTGAAAAGACTGAAGAATCTTTTGCAGGTAATGTATAGTTGTTGCTCTCCCTAGCTGCTCAGTTAAAATCCCTTAATTTCCTCAGGCCTTGCTCTAGCTTCTTTACAACATTACAGTTTTAGCTGCTGTTGTAGGTGTTTGCCCTGAAATCCCTGGGGGTGGAAATGATTAAATAATCTTACAGAGAGCAAAAAAGAAACGAGGGGAGTTGAAGGAATGGACAGCTGTGACACTTCCCTCTGATAACATTTCCATAACAATTATATGGCTTAAATTCCTGTATGTGCAATAGCTAGGTCCATTTACAGTTTTTAATGTGGAAGTGTGCCTGGGTTTTGGTTTTAATCGATCCAGAATTATGAGGCTCTTCTGAACTGGCTTTGATGTTACTTGTCTGTTTACTGCTCTTCAACAAGGAAAATGTAACTAAAGAAATGTGGAATGAATTGTTTAACATGTTTCTGTGTATTTATCCTAGTCCTTTTTAACAAGCGATGCTCACATGTTAAATGTTTATTCGTGTTTGATTATGCTCTTCTATTATTATTATTATTATACACAGACAGCTTTCCAGTCTTCTTGCACTTTAAATTGTACGTCATATTATTCTTTTTGTTTTTCCATCTTTTGGAGTGATTTACCTTAAAACATTAAATAAAGATTAGATTTTTACCATGATGTATTCTTACTGTACAGTTATTGAAATGGTCACATGGGATTTTCTTAAGAGGCATATTTAGCATGAATGCGTTGTCTTGCATACAGGTCTATACACTTCTGGTGTTTTAGCTCTTAGAATGCAATTACAGACATATCTTACACTAAGTTACAAGTTATGGACTTGCCTCTAAAATCTGGATAAGATCTACACTGAAAATGACTCCACCAGTGTGAAAACCCCAACGCCAATGAATCTGCTGCAGCCCGATCATTCACTCAGCAGCACCCTGATATCTGAAGATTTAGCATCTTGAGAAGCCAAAGACGTCTAGCACCTCATCGTCCAGCCTTAAGGAGGAACCAGCTGTGCTGAGTCTTCTACTGTAATGTCCCTCCAGATCCCTGAGGGTGTGTTGCTATTTTAACTTTTTTGTCTGTGCTGCAGTCCTACAGCACCATATTGTTAAGAGCTTATGCATGTCACTGTTGCACAATGAGTTGATTGCATCTCAGCTTTATGAACTGGTGTGTTCAGGGTCAGGCATATAGCTTGGCTCGAGGACTTTGTGCTTGAGGGAGACTGGCATCTTTCTGTAACTTGATTTCTTCTAAAGCCAAGCTATTGTTTGTTTTCTTTTAATGCTGGATGTCTTTTTAAATGCATGGAAAGCTTTTGCATGCAGCACTTGTAGACTAACTACGAGCTCTATTCACGGGTGAGTGTTTTCAAAGCTTGCTATAAGCATTTTTGTGGTTGTTCATGCCTCACCATAGCTGATTGCATATACAGGAAGTTTGGCTGCTTTTTGCACATACAATCTTTCTTTCCTGGGTATTGGTTCTAAGATTAGGAGGGGAAAAGTACACAAAAAAATACTCCTTACTTTTGCTCTCTGCACAAATTTCCCACCCTTGGCCACCCCCAGTCACCTCCCCTTGGGTCAGTGTTTTCTGCTGTTTTTGTTCTTACACACCCCTCTGAATTATTCACAGGCTGATTCTGTCACTCCTGCTTAAAGTGCAACTATCTGTAACTTGTTCAGAATTTTAATCCCCAAACAGACCTTTCAAACTTGGCTTCCACTATTCTTCCAGCAAATATGAAGGCCACCCTCTTCCAACACACCCTTTTGCTTGTACTCACTGCACAGCTGTCTGTGACCTCTCTTGTATAACATCGCATTACTGTAATCTTCCTTCCCGCTTCCTCTTCCACACAGGTCTCGCTGTACTGCACCCTCACCGCCGTGATCACTCTGCATACCCCAGAACCTACTACGACCTCGTCAAACCTCTCTCTACCGCCGTCGCTCTGCCCAAGCTGACCTGTGCTGACCTCCCACCCAGGAACCCTGGGCAGCAGGCACTGAGCCCTCAGCTCCGCAGGCTGGAGCAACATCAGAGACAGCTGCTGGAGCTGCAGCAACGCAGGGAGCAGCAGAGCAGACCGCTGGAAGAGGCAGAGCAGGAAAGGAAGAGGAGAGTGGAGGAGGAGGAGCGGAAGAAGAAGGAAGAAGCTGAAGAGGAAATCAAAAGAAATAAAGAGGAGGAGAGGAAGAAGCAAGCAGAGATGACAAAAAAAGAAGAAAAATTGAGGGAGGAGGAGCTGAAGCAGAGGAGAGATCTTGAACTGCAACTGCAGCAGCAGCAACAGGAGCTGAAGCAACGGCAGCAAATAATGCAGTGGCAGCAAGAGCTGCAACAGTCTAAAGGTCAGACGATACTGCTGTCCCCTTCATCCGGCCTCTGCACCATCTATGAAGCCCTGGAGAACAGTGACGAGGAGGCTGAAGATGAACAAACGCATGAGCAAGACTCCACTAAAGACAAAAAATCTAAGCAAGCGGTATATCCAAGGCTGTGTGACAGTAGTGAAAGGATGAGGTCTGAAGACGAACGTCAACACCCTCCACTCATTGACAGTCCCCCTTCTTGTCCAGACTCCACCCCAGCATCCAGCAACCTCTCTCAGGATGAAGACGGATCCTCATTTTTCCCCACTGAGTCCCCAGAGCGACCGCCACCTCTCGACTTGGACTGGGGAAAGAAGGTAGACATAGTCCAGCAGCTGATCAATCAGACACTGCTGCTGAATGGAGATGGCTGCTCCTCCCTGCTGCTGCTGCCTGGTGGTACTGGAGGTAAATTAAGCCCCTTGGAGAGCAGCCTGTGGCCAAGCCTAGTGCCTCCACTCACCCCTCCTTCCGCTACTGTCACCTCTGTTAGTAGTTTCTCACCAGAGGCCACTGGCAGCTCCCCACAGGGTGAGTGGACAGTGGTGGAGCTGGAGACGCATCACTGAAATGGGCCTCAGTGATGTGTGATTGCACTCACACACTTTAACAGCACAGCAGGTGTTGTATTCACACACTCGTACAGAGAATATGACACAAGTGTGGTCTACATGGACAAATACTCCTGGCAAATTCAAGACTGAAGAAGGCAAACAAATACAGTGGAACACACAGCGCGACACACTTCTGTACATTCAGAACACTCCCTAATTACAAATGTTTACTTCTGAGGAACGGCTGTTTAGACTGAGGTAAATATTGGAGCAGGGAAAAAGGATAACTACAGTTTAAAAAAATTAAAATAGGTGGGAAATATACTTTTTTTTTTTTTTTTCTCTCCCAGACTTGAGCAGATAAATGGAACCTGTGACAAGGTGTCACAAATTAAGATGGCGCTTTGTTCAATGTCACATCCCAAGACAGTTAGAAATCACTGCTGTAGGTTAATTTCAGATACAAGCACAATGCAGCTGAACTGGAGGTTATTTCTCCTATAGTTGTTATAGGAGTTGCTGGGGGACTCTGTTGCCCTGAATTAAGACTCTCAGGGAGTGGAGACATTGAAAGTTATTTCCTAATGAAATTTAGACCATTTGAGCCTTTAAATGAAATGACGCATGACTTTTTAAACGGTTAATTAACTTGGGTTAATTTGTTAATCGGTAAATTACGATGGAGGTGACAATGGTAGATGGTTACTTTACTGAAAAGTAAACTCACTTTGTTTAGATGATGTAAACCTCCCCAAGCTGCTAAAATAAAAAAAGAAATCGATATGCCAAGAGAAGAACCTGGAACTCATCTGTCCCACCGAAACCCAAGTAACAAAACACAACATGACACTGCTCACTGAAACTCGCCACCTTTCTCACCTCTCACTTGATATCCTACACGACAAATCCACATGCCATGGCACGGTCCCATGATGCATCATTGCTACTGACTAAAGGGTGGAACTGGAAACTGTTTTGCTGTATCTCTGTGCCTTGTGTGATCGCACACAAACGCACAAACTAACTGCCGAGTGGCCGTATTTGTAAGGAAAATGAAATTGTTTTTCTCACCTGCGTCTATTTTAATTGAAGCCATACCCGTTTGTTCATACATGTTTACATGCGCCCTCATCTTATCTAAAAATAGGAATGCACTGAGATCTTGCTCTTAAATGGTGTGTCACACCAAATGTGGTTGTTACAGAAGTCCCTGCTTTTAGAACATTGACTTTTTAAACATTTAAGTCAAAGAAATCAAGTGGAGATTACTTAAAATCATCTCTATCTGAGCTGTTTGGTTGAATATGTGTTATTTAAATTTCCCTTTTGAAATACTGGAGTTAGACTTTAATTGGGTTGTAGTTTCTGTATATATTTATTTTTATGGTTGTAGCTAAACACTGAAGGTAAATATAAGAGAAAAACATGTTGTTTTTTTTTTTTATCATGGCACTGTGTAGCACTGTCAGTTCAGATTTAGTTTGCATGTTCTCCCTGTGCCTGTGTGGGTTCTCTGGGTGCTCCAGTTTCCTCCAACAGTCCAAAGACATACATATTTAACCTGACCCTTGGTGTGTATTTGAGATGAGTTGTTTTCTTCTAAGTGATGCGTTGGCGACCTGCCACGGATGTAACGAACCTGTCGCCCCTTCAGCTGAGGTGGCCCGTAACCCTCAACAGGATTAAACGGGTATAGGGAAGGAATGGATGGATGAATGCTTTCATGATTAGTAACTCTGACTCGAGCTCCAAATTTAAATGTCACTTTTTGTGGTCTTTGTTAAATTTGTGTTGTTTACAGAATGCGTTGCTTCAAAACAGACTGATGAGCATCTGCATTCATGCCCGCCACATGGGTCGTGTGAAAAATACAACTAACTCTTGGTCTTAACCGACAGTGCTGTGACGGTAAGGCTGGGATCTTCCTGCGCTAGATGAGAAGGGTCAGGTATTGGATTATTCTGGGATGTTATTAAAACTGTAATAAGCTAAAGTATGGAATGTGTGGCGGTTCATGTCTTTGCGTCCACCTGTTTTTAAGGAAACCTCATCGGGCTTCGCTAACATTTGAAAGCGGTCCTTGTCTTGGGTCAGAACAGAAAACTGAACTGTTTTGATTTCAGAACTGAAAGCAGTGACTTTGTAAGTTGAATGTCGCTACAGAATTGGTTTCCTGTACACCAAACACAAAGTCCAGATAAGATTTTTTTGTTTTTGTCTAAAATGTCTCCTAAAGCAGGTTCATGGTGGTGTTGTATGTGGGTTTGTTTCAAAGACTGATCACTGTAATGAAGGGAGTCTCCACTGTACTTTTGTACTTCAGAGTTTTAGTAGTAGCTGTTGTAAGAGTTATATATAGATTTTTATTGAATACAGATCAAGGATGTTGGGTGTAAATGGTAGATTTTATTCTTTATAATTAAATTGCCTTCCATTGTCCACACAGCAGAAGTGATGAGTTGAGTGGTCTGCATTGATAAGTGAACATACTGCGTTTGTTGCTCAGGCTCAGAGTTCTTGACTCTTCATTTAGATGTTAATTTATTGACAGTTAAGCCTGCGTGTCCTCGTGTAAATGTCTTCATGAACCTGGTTTAAAAACGGGGCCATCTCACTTGTGGCCCAACTCATGGCAGCTTGTTCTAAAATGTGACCCGTTTCTTTGACAGATTTGTAATTGTGTGTAATAATTTCAATGCAATGTTTCATGTTAATAAAATTTTTTTTTTTTTAATGAGTCTGGAATTATTTACAACTGATTCTACAAACTTGAAATTTTGCATTAAAATGGGGAAACTTGGACTCAAAACTTACAAATCAAATCAGTTAAAGGGCGAGCCTGACAGAATCCTCCATATATCCATTTAAAAAAAAATAACCCGCTTGTACAAACAAACACCCCTTTTAAATACCTCAGCTTGGGCATTATTTAAGGATCTCTGCGTAGTGTCATGTGAGTCAAACTGCTCCAGGTTCTCTTTCCATCAAAATCCCCCCCCCCCACCCCCCCCCCCATTGTATGTACTCTACTACACAGACTTCAGAATGTCACTTCAGTCGGTGTGCTGTGACAGCAGCAGCTGCTGCAGGCAGTCTGTAGCATTGCAGCTGGATGGCTCCTCGTGACCCAGGAACAAAAGCCTGCAATAACTGGCCTGGGGGACCTCACACGTGATCCTGAAACAAACATTCAGATGCATCCGTTACAGCTCTGTTATGAATGACTTATTCATGATTCATTCATTGAAAAATTTGTTTTTTTTTGGGGGGGGGGGGCGGTCTTTACCAGTCATAAATATCCTCAGTTTTGGGGTCAGGGTTCACCTGCACCCACTGACCGATGGACCACATCCTCATTACGCTATCACAAGAGAACTCTTGGTTATCCCTGTCGGCCTCTGCGTGCACATTTGAAATGTCCTCGTAGCACAGAAAGTAGCTGAAATGGGCACAAGCACAGCAGTAAGACCGCCTCACAGTTCAAAGAACACAAAGTAAAAAGGGCGGAGAAGCTTTAACATTCAAACCCACTGGTCAGTGTGGCAATCCCTTTTGTCCCGTCTGCCCTCACAGCCTCCGACCTGCTCCTCTTCCCTCCGCTGCTGCTCATCCAGGAGTCGCTCCACATTCCAGCGCATGCGTTTGTACAGTCCGCTGTTGACCCGGGCCAGGTATGGCGTCGGCTTACAGTAACGGAAAATGGTTACCCTCAGCTGCCCCAGCTGACTCTGACCAATGCAGAAGTGAGACAGGCTGGAAATGCAAACGGATGTGGGTAAAGAGTTGGATGGGAAGAGAAAAAAAAGACCTGCAATGGTCAGAGGATCAGTTTTGATCAACTACAATTTATAAAGTATAAAGAGAATAATAGAGACATTTTCAGAAAAAGCTTCTCTTTAACAGATATGAAGTAAAGAATGTAATTTGTATTATGCATATTCTTAAATTCAGCTACACTGGAACAACTTCTTGCAACCACTATGACGAAACTACTGAACACAGACGTGATAGTTTGTGTGAGTGTGTACTTGTTGGGCTCAGTCTCATCCAAACTGAGAAAATCGTAGCTGGCATAGATCAACACCAGCTGCTCCAACCTGTCACACAGCTGCTGAGAGAAGTCCAACAGCTGTACACAAACAGAGCAGAAGTTTTCAGTCATGTTGTCTTCAGTAAAATTCATTGAACAGAAACGACTTCTAATTCAGTGGCACAAAGTTTTAGCTTAGTTCTGTAATCCTTAAAGTATAGACTAAGATGGCAGAGGAGGGCTGCATCTAATGCCATTTCAGCATTCTTTAGAATCACGACCACGTGTGCTAGCTCTCTTTAGAATTGTCCAAAACACAGGTGAGACCCTCTGACGTACAGTTCGATACAAAAGGATTTAAATGTACTGCCACACAAGATGTGAAACATTTCTCCCAACCATTTGACAGTGTTAACTGAGATTTCAGCATGCAGTAAATGATACTGATTGTTGATTTGAAACATGTTTGTGGCAGAATTGGATCTAAAACAGTCCCAGAAATCTTTAAACAATAAAAATCCAATAAAATTCCCAAAACCCGACCAAATAAATCTTGAGCTGTCATCATACCACCAACGGGACGTGTGTTTTTAAATGTTATAAGTTGGTTGTCTTTATCATTTCAGAAAACAGTTACCTCTGCACAAACGTCAACAGGATGATGAGTGTTTTGTAACACTGTGCTCCTAGCTGTGGATTCCAGGTAGTTAAAAAAAGGTCTGCAGGTGAACAGGAGGCTTGATACTGCAGCAACAAGAGCCTCTCTCTCGAGATGGCTTTGCCTGTCAGAAAACACAAGAAACCTGGCGAAACCGCAAACATACCCAGTTTAATCAATCTCTTACCACTAACCAGGAACTTACCCACTCACGAGGCAGTCCTTTAAGTTATCTGCTTTGCTCAAAAGGAACTGGAGCCGCAGTTGGATGGAGTGGAGTGCCTCCAGGCAGCTGCATGAGGCATGTCTACCACAAGGTGGCGCCAGAGCAACGTCAGCCAGCAACAACAGTGGCTCCTCTCGGTCTAAAATATAAATGAATAAAGTGATGTTATAGAGACGGGGAGTGTAGGGGGTAGGGAAAAGTCGTTTTAATCAGCTATGTCCCTTTAAAAATGTCCTATGTACCATATGTATAACAAGCATTTGTATCGCGGGGGTTCTAACAGTTCCTTACTTTTAACAAAACTGTAACATGAAATATAAACAACAGAAAAAGTGATAATTAAATTAATATAGGTGAAGGACTACACCTATATTTTATGAGCATGCAGTACGTTTAATTTGACCTCGATATCCAAAGTTAAGCAGACCCTCTGCGCGGTCTGACGCCTCGCAGCATGAGTCCTCCGGCAGCGGCTCCCTCAATGGAGGCTGTCCTGGTGGTGAGCTATCGAGCTGGAACTCATCCTGAACTTCGGTATCTGTCATGCTGTTTGCTGCTGACGGTGTTGGTTGGCGTTAATTAAAATACCTGTTGAAAATACACTACAAAGACTTGTTATTTGTGGCTCTGCGTCTTCAATAAGAAGTCGTCTCTAAACTACTTGCTAATAACGATCAATCTCGTGAGCTAGCTAGCTGTGTCGACGCTTATGTTACGTTCGCGTTTAAACACAGAAACTGACACATTGGCCTTTTGCTTTTGCTTTTTTCACGAAATAGTTCACATTCTAATCACATGTCCATTAAAATTGTACTAACTTGATCATAACGTTTACTAGAAGCTCATTTTAACATTAGCGACCTAATCTTTCGCATAAGGTTGTCTTTACCTTTGTCTTGTCTTTGGCTACATGTCAAAGGTCAAATTTCCTTACTACTTCTACTACTACTAATAAAAAAATGTATTAAAAAAAATAGTAACAATTATGTTCTTAGAATAGTTCTGTATTCTTTATGTTCTCTTTTTAGCGGCAAAACTGCAAAAATAATAAGTTTTATTTAATTTTTTGTCAAGACATTAGATTTGCAAAGAATTCATTAAGTCTATATCAATATAATATATATCTATGAAAATAGATAGATGGAAAAACAACTAGTCAACTAGTCATCTGAGAAGTTAATCTATCCATTCATTTTTTGTGTTAGCTTCTGCAGCAACAGTGAACAAAGCAGCTGTGAGTGCAGCACCAAACTCTGATCTGTGCTGTCGACTCTGGACTCCTGTTAAGAGACCTTGCTCTGAATGTTTAAGCCGAGATCCAAACACTTCTGTTCATCAAAAGTGTAATTTTAGTTTAACAAAGCAGAACATAACATGGAGGCAAGGAGTGAGCAGGGATGTGTTGCTGTTCTTAACGAGAGGCACATATGCACATGGCTGTATTACAAGTAAGGAAACAGTTTACAGTGAGGAAACTGTAGCTTTTGTCGTCTTTTCTTCAGGGAATCGTCCACAATGAAAACTGCCCAAAGTTCAACAACTTCAGTTTGTGTCTTTTGTGGGCCCAGGTGTGACCCATTGAGTTTTGCAGCATTACAAAAATTTGTTTTATGCTCTTTTTACTTCTCTCGTATAATGATTTTATACATTTTAGTGTCTAAATGACTAATTATTTCAGTCACTTAATGTGTTTAGGATTTTACAGAAACATGAGTATTCATTCTGATTCCCTGTTTATTGCTCAACTGACAGCTGACTGTGTGACACTGGCTTCATATTTATTTGCTTTAACAGCGGTTTACTAAGATCTGATTACAAGTGGTCATTGAAGACATGTACACACTCATCATAATTCAATTTCTGAACAGCTTCTGACTCTTCATGGAATGGCACATTTTATTGAAATTTACTGTATCTGGGTGAGAAAAGAACCTTTGATACAACATAGAATAGAACATCATATATATATATATATATATATTTACTTGTCTGATGTGAGTACAGGATATGGAGTGTGCGTGCGCTGCAGTAAAGGATTTTCGTGTCCCTGCTTCCTTGTTTCTCTTTCTCCAAATTTTCATCTTGCAAATCAGTAATGCAAATGTGGTTCAGTTTCAAATCTACTATCAACGCCTCCTTGCGCTTTAATATCACCTAATCCTGTTGTGACATCTTCTCTCTGTCTCCCACATTGGCTTTTTGCAATAAAGCAGCTTTAGCATTTCTGTTGCCTGAGATGAGTTTATCAGATTTACTGTGAAATGTGGATAAACATCTGTTAATCTTTTATGGACGAAAATCTTTTTGGGGAGCACAGCTGTGCAAAACGAGCAGAAAAATAATCAAAACTTGAACTTGATCAAATTTCCTAAATTTCTTTCCCTTTTTTGTTAACCCCATTCATGTTCTTTGCTCAGCTCAGCTTTGTACTCTGACTGCTTTTGCAGTATGGAATTCTATGGGATTGTAATATGGGATGGTTGATCACTGAAATATATTTAACAGGCCTGCCTAACTGGTACATGGGGTCAAGATTTGAGTCGAAAAGTCTGTCCAAAAGCCACAAAGAGAAGCAAATGGCCACAAATTAACTTAGAGATGCATGACAGCTGCAAAGACAAAAAAGGACCAACAGACAAGAAATAACTACAAAAATGTAAATGAGCAGGGCCAGAGCGGGACTCAGTTTCATGCCTCAAACCGGCCCACTTTAGATCACAACCTTTTATTAAAATCATGTAATTATAACCTTACATTTTATATGGAAAACACATTTTGACTTAACCAATTAAAATGTTTTCAATGGCAAAATATGCAGGTGTATTTCATATTACTTTCATCCTTTTCTCTTTCAATTGTGGGCTTTGTGTATTTACAATCTTACTTTTATTTATAAAAAATATATAACGGGTTATACGGGTCGTATCGTTTTGGCATAGAAAGTGGTTATATTGGAACTAATGCTTGCTTGTTCACACACTGTTGCAACAGCTCATATTTAGCTGCGTCTGTTTCCAGAGCTTTCCTCTTTTTAATTCTAGCCTTCTCCGCGCCACCCTTGCTCTTTCTACTTTCCATCAAACACCACTGACGTGTTACGTCAGGGTGCGTCTGCAGAAAAACAAACAAAAAAACGAGAACTGCCAGTGGAGGCGGCCCAGGGACAGCGGTAGCATCGCGTAATCAACCCACTACCATGACTGAACGCCGGCCTAAAGAAAAAAAAAAAAAAGAGAAGACTGGCCCTTGCGGCCCCAACATCAGACCAGCCCACCCGGAATTGTCCCGGTCTTACCGATTAGCCACTCCGGCTCTGTAAATGAGTGACACAAAGCGACTTAAAAAAAGGTTAAACTGGATGTAAGATGAGCACAGGTACTGACAGTCACTGCAAAGATGCACAAACAGCTATATAGGGGCAGAATATTCTATAATAGTGTTTCTCTTTGTATGTTTGGGACCTCGAACAATGGCTGTCCCAGGGACAGACTGTATTTTCAGTATGTTGGTGCTAACCTGACAGCATGCTGTCTGTTTTTTTTTTCTTTTTAAATGCCAGTAATAGCAGTGGGTGACATTTCGAAAATGTTGACGTGTTCCGTGTGGTTCACGATCTGTTTAAAGCGACTATCATCAGTTTGACTATTTAACTTGCCTAACTTTGAATTTACAATGCGAAGCATTTAGTTTTTACAAAGATTTTTTTAATTAATCATATTCAACAGATGGTTCATCAGAAGTTGTCAACTGGCGCGAGGTCACATGACACATCCGGGCGCGTACCCGCAGTCCCAGTGCTGGATAAATGACGCCCCGGCGGTTTGCTCCAGAGTCGGGAGCGCGCGGTCGAGTCTCGTGCACTGAGCTGTTGTAGCCCTCAGTCAGTTACCTGCTGATTGAACGTCTGGATACGTGAGGTCTGCCTGTGCCAAAGCAAAAAAAGTCGTCTTTCGTTTTTGCGCGATTTTGACTTTTGCCAGCGGGATATTTACCGGGCAGGGGAGGTTTCTATTGTCCCTCTTTTGACTGCATGAGCGGCGTGTGACAGGCGGCTTTTTTTCAGTGAGGCATAGACTGGAGACTGAGGCGTGTTCGTGTTTCACGGATGTTACCGGGAGACCAGGAGAGGAGGAAGGGCTTTCTTTCATTGTATGTTCATCGTGGAAGCGGCTCACCGCCCGGCTCTCAGCAGGACGCGACGGAGCAGCGCTGTTGGTGGAATTTACGGGGCTGTTGCTAGCTGTTGCACGGCAAGGACTCACAGAAGATGGACAATGAGTCTGAAGCTCGGCTGTTTTCTTTGGATGTTGTTTCGCGAATGACTCGTCTTTTTTAAAAACGCACAGTCAGTAGACGTGTCGTTTGTTTTTTTGTGAAGTCTGGGGTTGGGGGCTAACGTTGGTCAAAAGCACACACAGGGAGGACCAGTTCAGGCGCGGCCAGACAGGCAAGCCAACAATGCGGATTACCTCCTGACTGTTTGCCTTTGTGTGAGCAGGCTGCATAAAGTTGAGACACAACTCGCAGGACGAAGAGTCGTCGTTTTATTGTCTAAGAAAGGAAACGGTGTGTTAACCTGAAGGACAAATTTCCCCACATGTGCTCACGCTGTCTGTGAAACCGCAAGCAGACTGAAAACAGGAGCAAGGACGACCATGGCGAACGACTCTGTTCAAGTAAGTTTACGCAGCTGGATGTCCTGTGACCTGCTCGCATTGTCCAAAGAAGCTGACAGCCTTGTGCTGCGGCTCATATGCTGAGTTGCCGTACAGATTTCCCAACCGTTTTGGGATGTTTTCCATTGAAAAATGAAAAAAATTATAAATATATATCAATATTTTAGTTTTTCACAGAGGACACGAGTTGTGTGCAGAAACAACAGCCTTTTGTATCCCAGGTTGGATATTGAAAATATTATATGTGGTATACATTTTTTCTTTTCTTTTTAAATTGGCAAAACAATCCTTCCCCTTCCTAAGTTAGAAACCACAGTTTAAATTTCTGAATAAAAAGTACATTCATTATGTCTTTGATTGCTCTAAAACTCAAGACATTTTGTTTTCGCAACTTTTTAAAATGAACTGAATTCCTTGTGGTGGATTAAACAACCAATTGTTGCATCTCTTACATTGTGGTTGAGTGGCTTATATGGGATGGGGAAATGTCTTTGGTTTGAGGACCACGGGTGGCTCCCATCATGTGGGAACATGTAACCACTCCAAAGGAACAGATTACCTGCCTCTTGGTAGCTCTGTGTGACAGGTCACTCTCTGGTTTGCTCCTGGACCTGTTTCACCTTGGTTTTGCCCTGTGTTGTTCTGCATTGGCTGTGATGTGGACCTCTGACCCACTGTGGCTTTGAGCTGTCAAAGTTTCATGTGTACATATGCAAAGGGCAACAGCAGCCACAATACTGGTGTTTGGTGTGAAACGGCGTACATTTCAGTCTATTCCCTTCCAGGGATGACCTGTTGGTGAGGGCACCAGTTAGAAAGCTGTTTTCTTTTCTTTGTGTGTGTGTGTTTTTTTTAAAAGTTTTTTTTTTAAATGTATGAAGTGTATGTGCACATGCCATTCATACCATTCAAACTGGTATTGTTGTCCCGGTAGAGCTTAAAGCTCTGAAACTCTGTCTTAAGTCTATTGAGTGCTGCGTATCGGTCGGCATGAGAGTGTGGAATTGCGCACTCTTCAAGTTCAGGTGTTAAAGGTTATTTGGCTGTCTGCAATCACACATTCCTGTTCGCATTTTAGGTTGGCAGTGAAATGGCTTGCAAGTTGGCATCGGTGTCCTCCATGGTTAGTAGTCCAGGGGAGGCGCATGTATGTGAGAACATGCAAAAGACGGTAGTGATGACAAGTGCAGGTCAGATGCAGGCAGCTGCAATGCTGATTTAAAAGGCGTGGTTGCAAGAATAGTTGGCTGGGAATGAAACATTTAGGGGCAGTGTGAGTTTATGGTGTCATGAAATTCCACCGAGTAGTGAGCTTCATCTCTAATTTCCTGTGATTTATCCATATAGGGTTTTTTAAAAAAAAAGGGGGGGGGGTAGGTACTCTTAATGAGTACCTTCCTCTTTATTTTGTAACCCTAAACAAGCATGGGTTTCTTTTTAATTGCTCTGGTCAAGTGTGTCACATTAAATAACTGCTTTGAGAAAGCTTTTAAAGGGCCCAGCTCTGGCTTTGTCAGAACGCAACATATGGACAACAGCCGTAGTGGGCAAATCTTTGCCAAGCTGATTGAACTACTTCTGGTTAGCCGTCTCTTTAAAAACTGGAGCCGTATGGACTTGATGCAACCCAGAAGACGTTTTCCCAGGTGGGGCTGTGCCCAGAAGATGTGTTATTTACTTTTGGTCCCTCACATGTTTAATTGCAACTAGACTCAAATGGACCTTAAGTGCTCTGCACATGCTCCAAAGTCTCATCTCTGTGCATCTTTACTGAACAGGTTTATATGTGCGTAATTACAACCGTATTCCCAGTCAAGCTGTTCTCATTCACACATTTTCCAGTTTCTTTTGTGAGATGGCTAAACTTGTCAGAAATGCTTACCAGAAATCAGCCCATTGAGACTGCGTTTCAACCCTGGTCACTTAAAGATTGCCACTCGTTTTCATTAATTTCACAGCAGCACTGTAACACAGTCGCCTGTGTAAGTGATCTGTATTCCTGTAAGTTAAAGACAACGTCTGTGCAGTGAATTTGATTAGACGTACATGTACGAGTGAGTTGGATTGTTTCGCACGATCCACAGCATCGCTGTGTCAGGTTTCTTCAGTCAGTAACTTCCCATGCATGTACACTGGAAGGACGGTGGTCCAGTTAAACGACCAAGTTGAGCTGTAACCATACTCCAACTCAGCTGTGCATGTAACTGTACCGACTGTAAAATGTGTAGGCCTGCTGCCCTTTGTCAGTTTGTTCAGGTGATACATTCCATGACAATGGAATACATGAAAAACAGTCTTAAACTGGGGCTCTTATGTCAAATGTTTTTATAATCCTGAGGGGGATTCATACCACATGTTTAGCAAGCTATTTTATAAGTAGAACAATCAGTAGGTAGCTGCCGGTTGTATTTTGCATTTAGGAGTCGTCATCAGGCCGATGAGGAACATCTATTGTTTGAGTTTTCTTGTTGAACTGGTTTAGATGACACTGCCTGATGGCACTGTGTACTGCGAAATAAATTTGAGCTTATCTGTATATTACAGGCTGTACGTCAGCATCGCAGTATTTGACAGCGATTAGACATTTTTCTGTCTTGTTAAAAAAAAAAAAAAAAAAAAAAACCTGAGTGATTTGAGTGTGTTATGTTACTTGTGGCCTTGAGCAGAGATGAGGTGAAAAGAAGACTTATTATCCAGACACCTTGAATTTTTGTTTAATTTTTTTAATCAATTGTAAACCAACGGATTGACATGACTTCTGCAAAAGGATTTTTAGAGAACTGTAAATTCCTGTTTTAAATTTCCAGTGTTGTAGATATTAGGCAGGCGGTGAAGCTCTACACCCTTTCCATGGCATGCCATTTGTTTGCCCCCACAAGAAGACTGTATGACACAGCCCCAATAGAGGCCTAAACGCAACTGCGTCACACTTCCTCACGAAGGTTAGAGGGGAGACGAGAATGGAATGGAGGGGGGGGGGGGAGCCTTTTTTTTTTTCTCATTTTCTTTGGTACAGTAGCTGAAAAGGTTGTTGGTGGTTGTTGCTTGTGTGACAGATTTGCTCAACTCTGGAAAAATCCACAGAACCAAGTAGAGCTCTTTTGCAAAATGTACATCTTCTCAAACATACAAATTAAGAAAGCGACACACAGGAAAAGAGACTCCAGGGAATGCATAGGAGTGCTTCCCATAAGCCTTACCATGACGTAAGGAGACAGTTATGCACACAAAGTAGTTTTTTTTTTTTTGTTTTTTTTTTCTCTCAGCGCTGCCTTGAGGCAGAGCAGGCAGACACAATCCACAGTAATACATCATGGAACCCGTGAGCAACTGGAGGCTCAAATTCTCATTTATTTTCAAGTCAGGCATCTCGGTTTTCTAAAACAATGCGGTCTAACAGGCCTCCCTATCATGTGATGCAGAAAAAATTCTATATATAGGCATGAAATGCATCATAAGCTTCTACTGGCTCTTTTGACTTCAAGCTTTATCTTATCTGACCCTCAAGGAATGCTTAAAACCATGACCAACACTGAAAAATCATTGCTACTACCGATGCCTAGGACGTAAATGAGCATCGTCTGTACCTTTTTCTTTACATTTCTGCTAAGTTTACATTATAAACCCATTTTAGGCTGATGGATATCAGTATTTACATGAATGGCAACATCGTTTTGGCTGCAAAGCAAATGCTTTGTGAAAGGGCTGGAAACAGTTAAGTTGAGCGTGGAGTTTTAGACGAGTCATACTGCTGTCACAGCATGAGGGGCGTCACTATTCCTGTGCGGTTTAATTTCATCATGCGTTTCCCAGTTTCTGCTTATCGCACATCAATCAGACATGCGTGCAGTCAGACGCGGTAACCATGAATTCAGCTTCACACGTCTTCTCCAACGCTGCATTTCTCTTGGAAGTGTTGTCTGGAACTGCCACCTCTGAGCACAAGACGGTCTCGATCCAGGCTCTTATCTGACTTTGTCAGTCATTTTAGACTTTCGGCTCCTCAAAATGATGGAACTGCCTGCTTTATCTTTTCTTACATGATAGTAAAGTTTATATTTTGGGGTTTATGGACTACTGCTCAGACATAAGATAACTTTTTGTGTCATTACAGATGACTTAAGTGGTCATTTATCACAGTTTCATGAAGCATTTTAGAACGTCATCTTCTATTGATGTTCTAAAATACTTAATTGAGAAATTGACAATCCTTTTGCAGCACAGAAGTTCCAAGTTCACCTTTTGATTCCCTTTTTGTTTAGATGAAAAAAATATAAAAAATTCATTTTTTTGAAGATTTGTCAGTTGGATGCTAATGTTTCAGTCCTTTGGCAAGGTTGGCCGTTTGAAAAGCGTTGCTGTTGTTTGATCATTGCCATCCAGATGGGAGTATGACTTTGATCGGGCACGAGGGTGGAAGTTTATCGGGTGGAGGGAAGGGGACGGCTAAAAGGGTGCTATGCTGATGAAGAGGCTATACAGCCACAGGACTACAATAGGTTGCATTGTCTGACACTAGCAGCTCAGATCACGTTCAGTTCACTGCAAGTTCATTTTCCTCTTCCTGACTGGGGCATGTCAATGACCACACCCTCACCAACCAACCATCCGACCCGGCTCCTAACCCTACAGCAGGGTAGTAAAGCCTAGTACAATGTACACCATTAATAACCGTTTTTCTAGTTGTTTTGCTGGTTTTGGCGTTAGTTAGCCTTCATGTGAACTGAAATCCTGTGTACAAGTAAACTGTGCTTGTGTTTCATAGTTGATATGAGCTGCAGCAGCTGGTGCACACCAGCGTTCTTCTCCATGAGTTTTTCCGTGTGTCTATACCTCCCTTTTCCCATCTAACCATCCCTTTGTGAAAACATCCCATAATTCTCATGACCTCATAGTGTTGTATCCCTGCATTCCAGCTTCAAATGGACCCCTCCTTCTCCCCAGATACCCATACATACACACAAGCCAGCAACTCTGAGCTTACGCAGTCATGACATCCCCTGTCAGCCGAGGCTCTTGAACCCTACCAGTTTAGTGTGTGAGCGCTGGGCGGGCTGGAAAAAGCAGGACAGAATGGGAGGATGGAGAGGAGCAAGTGGGTCAGGATGGGTCACTCGCACACAAAATCTAAAGCTAACAGATGTTTCACTGCTGTCATCTGGCTTCTATCCCACATGGTGATATATATTTCATCTGTTAAATTTTGTCTTTGTATCTCCATCAGTCAAATTTGACACCACCTAATTTTTTTGTTTGTTGTAGTCTTTGAAGTTTCATTATGCAACAATTCGTCTCCATCACTGTCACTTGGGCCCTGTTTGGATGTGTCAACAGCAGCAAACTCACTCTGACATAATTTGACCCTTGACCCATTCTCATTATGACAGTACACAGGACCCCTTGGGCCACACATCGATTCCACCCTGATCGTCCAGCTCTGCTGTGCAGTTTAAACAGCCACACAGTTAAGTTGACTATCTGGGGAGCTGCGAGAGGGCTGACAGTTTTAAATGTGTGTTAGGAAGTGTTTAAAAACAAAACAAAAAAAATCTGTCTCTGTAACGGAATAATCCAACTATTGGGATGGACAATTGCTACTGGCAGGGCCATGTTTGGTGGTTGTGAAAGAATTTGACAGTCGATGATATTCATTTGGAAACAAATAATTCTCCTAATGAACTTGACCAACAAGTAAATAAAATTTTGTAGTATAGTCAAGGCCACATCTTTTTTTATTTTCTACTTATTTATTTTTTTTAAGAAGACAAAGAGCCTTATACTGTAATCTTTCTGAGGGGTTGTTGTTTAATGCAAATGGACTCTGAGCAAATCATTTAAGGCTTTAAGCTCCTGCAGTTTTAGAGCTGTGATAAAAAGAGTAATAATCAGGATTTCACAAGGATTTAATGTTTTTCTTGGTGATTACAGAACCAGAGGAACTCTGTTTCTTTCTTTTATTTCGTACCACACTTGTTCTCATTCTTCTGCATATGTTATACACACACACACACACACACACACACACACACAGCAGGGGTTCAGCTGGTAAACAGTTCATTAATTAATGCATATGCCTCATTTGGCAGCGTGTGTTTTTTTTCTTCCCCACATTAGAACTGGGTGGTTTGTATTATTTTATTGATCTTTAAGGATTGCAAGACCTACAAAAAATTATAGTAATTAACTGCTGGTTTGATAAGTGGTTGTTAAGTTTGATTTGATATGTAATGATCCACGATCCACAATTTCCTTTTTTTTTTCATTATTAGGGCATGAGAATAAGTGGCAAAAGTAGTCCAAGTAACACTGTGACCCTTTATTCCCAGTTTAAATTAAGTGTCACAACAGAAAACATTTAGTGGTTTGAGCTCAATGTAAGAAAACAGCACAAGGAAACATCACATCCTGCAGCATTTTTTAAAAAATCAGAAAACAATAAACAACCGTGACATGTTGTACAATACTGTTAAGTGATCTTAAAGCTTCTTCTTCTTCTCTGTCACTGTTTCAGTTTGAGCTTTGCTTTGTGAGTCATTTTAAACATTGCTGCTGAAGCCTGCTGTATAATCAGAGGCACCTGGACAGTCTTGACAAGCCCTGACGTAGTTTAAAAACAACAACTTAGGAGCTGTATTCCTCCAGTTATTGCTGGATGATTGACAGCTCTGTGTCAGCTGGTTCTTAAAAGTAGATTCTGAATTGTAGCACCATCGTGTAGTCTTGCTTTTTACAACTTTCTTCACGTTTCTAAGCAAATATTTTCTGTCTTCTGTCGTGCAGTGTGACCAAAATGTCTCTCATGAACAGTACAAGACCAGTAACAGTCGTGGGAATGTAAAGTGAGCCACCGTATTGTCCATCTGTTGTCTTTCCCTCCCCTCCTTTCTCCAGCCTCTCCTGCTAGCTCTCCTCCTGCTGCCCAGGCTGTGCACCAGCTGCCCCCCCCCCACTCTCTCTGTCTTTGTAGCCCTCTCCACTTTTACCCCTTTGGGTGGTTGAGCCGTCCTCCTCTGGGAATAATTAGAAGGAAGACTTTTCCCTTCAAGTCATGTTGTTGCTGTTAATCAGCAATAAGCCACATAGACTAAACACTTATAGGCTAAAAGTAGTTAAAGGAAAATTATGTGTGCGTGTAAATACATTGCAGAGGACTGCTGGTAGTTTTTTGATCGTCTGAAAACATTTTAAGTTGTTTTGTCAGTCTATTGTCCACAAATGGTGGCTCAGTATTGCTGGCAAACTGCCAAAGAAATACATGCACAGTTTGTGTTATCACATCTTCCGTAACAGTTCAAACTAACTTTATCAAAGTTAGCAGTGGATGGGGTGGGTGTGTCTGTGTGCTTATTTTTGTGCTTCATAAGCAGTCTGTGTGACTTCAAGGATATAAAAAGGTCATGGGAGTTATTAAAGTCTCCCTACAAACAATCCCTCTCATTACAATAGGCTGGAGATGGAGTTGTGCTGATAACATTTGGCCTACTGGGAGTTTCACCAGCGTGGGCACAAAGCTCCAGCCTGAACGGATGGATGCTTAGATAGCTGGGTGGAGCTGCAGTCAGATCACTTTGAATTTAAATTGACTTGACAAGTAAAAAGACGTAATTATTTAACTTTTGAGTGAATATGACAACTGTGCTTTGCTGGAAAGGGTAAAGGAACTTAGTACACCACCTCATCATAAACCAGACCACATTCAAATACATGAATATAATTTATCTACATATATGCTCAAAAGTTCAGTTCATAAGGATTTTAAACAATTTTGATTATACGGTTGGCTGCATTTCTGTCTTTATGTTTAGTTCAGTAAGGATTAGAGTTATTATATGCATTAAGTGATGACATTGTATTCTGTTAAGTCATTTTCTCAGGTATTTTAGAATGAATCTGCCCTTGAAGTGATTAGGTAACCCGGTTTAACCTGAAGGGGTTAACGTACATGAATTCCTGTTGAGTGAGAGGTAATTGAAAGCGTCTTCAAACTTCAGAAACAGCCATGCGTTAAAAAAAAAAATCTAAATCTTGGCGAGCCTCGGTTGACATCACGGGCGATGAAGCCAAAGGGAGAATCTGAGAGGGAAATTCTCTCAACCAGTTCCATGACTGAACAGGAGGGTGTGACCTTGTATACGACAGAGATGTTTGCAGGCAGAGTTGGAGCTGCAAAAACAAATTCAGTCAGGCCTCTTTAAACAGCACCTGTTTACAGATGAAACAAAGCGCTGCGCTCTGGTTTCCTTATGGTCGGCCTTTTCCGTCTAAATAAACGAGCCATATAAAGCCACAACAGGAGCGTGCAAACTTGTGTTGGGACTTTTCCACTCCCCTCGTTTTGACTGCATCATAAATTTCCCACCATGCTTTGATACTATGGTTGTTATGCCGTCTGGTTTTCATCAGTTTCTGTGAATCAAATCTACATCAACAAGCCTCAGTTTGTATGGCAAATAGATAGGCGAGGGGAAGGAGGAGACGGGCTTTCTGTTTCCTGGAGACTTGGCTGTCATAGAAACTGTCGGGAACAAGATGAGATCATAGTTTTTCTACCCAGTGGTTCATATACAACTACCCACAACACGATCATTGTCTCGTTTAGAGAGACCTATTAATTTATAGTCAAAAGTGAATTTATTATTTGTGTATTCTATATAAGAAAGACAAAGTGTTCTCCCAAAACAAGTTGTAAATCACCAGCGTTTATGGAGGCAGTAATGAAAGTGGTAAATTAACTAAATGATATTTGCTGTGATTAGAGGTCGGTTTGAACTGGCTGTGCTTTCTCAATCATCATTCCCAAATACTTTACGTAACCTGATTCAATTCCGCCCAACATGAAGTCTAACCCTGCATTGTTCTAAATTTACTCGAGTTTCTCATTCACTTAGCAGCTTTGCTTATGCTCCCACCTCCAAGAGATTTTTTTTTTCTACTCTCCAATAATGTGTTCCTCCCCTCCATATCTACACGTTTCCACTCTTGGCTCTTTATTTAGAAGACGGGCCTTTTAAGTTATTACCAATAGTTTTGTGTAAGCCAGAATTTGCAAGGCACAATGCTTTCAGTAATATTGAAAGGGGGGGATTTTCAGATTAAACTGAAATGATGTAACAGGTTAATCTTAAATAGCGTTTTGTTTGTTGTGCCTGAAATGGCTCTTGCACAACCAAGGGGATGGATGTTAAACTAATTAATTTCGACACATGGATGAGAAAGTCTCATTTATTCTCTGATACTGCGTTTGTCCTGCCAACGGGGATGGAATCATGTTGTGTACAAGTTAGTATTCATGTGTTAGAAAATCTTCAATATCTTTGCAACATGTCTGGATTTAGTTTGTCAGTTGACTGGAAGTGTCAGATTCACCACAGAAGTGTACGTGATTTGTGAAAAACCCAATTATGCTCTGTACAGTGATGAAAAGTCTGGAGTCAGTCACGCTTCTACAACAGTGTACTGTAGTAACTGCAGGTGTACTGAACTTGTCCAAACAGGTCACGTAAACGCACAGAGACCGGCTACACTGGTCTCTGCTGCTGCCACACCTGAGACCAACCGTCAAAGCTGTAATACACACACACACACACACACACACTGGAAGATCCCTGGGGTGCTCTGTGGATCATCAGCTTCCACCTCCATGCTCTGTTCTGAGCGTATTCAACAGATTTAGCCGCACACCCTCAGTCTCCCCAGCAGCTCTCTAAAGACAAATGTGATGTGCTCTCTAGTCACATGCTCACACACTCACAGCTTTCTAAAACACACACGCACTCAGTGGGTTTACATGATGAGATTAACTCGATTATAGCTATAGTTGGGTTATGCTCCTTATCTGAGCAAGAGTAATTATCCTTTGTTACATGGCGGTGAATGAATCGAATCACTGGCACAAAGCATGCAATACCACAGTAGATAGGTAGTGCTGTATCCATTTCAATTATCACTAATAGAGCCACTTCCGGTTGACGTCTTCACCACCACCAACAACAAAGCTAAGGCATTTGAGAAAGATGGCGAACGAAGAGCAAAATTAAGCTACGTCCCTCTACATCTGTGATGAGCTGGTTATGGCACAAACGCGATGCACAACGGCGCATTCTCCATCGTGCTGTTTGTTTCTTTCTGATGGCGCCGACAACAGTAATATCGTCTCCTTCGACTTCTGGGTGACGATCGAGGGGTAAAAATCCCGAGCATGCGCAGAACACTCGATCTGATTTACTTTTGTCTACAGGCACGTTCAGTGGGCAATTGGATCGAGTTATCTCGGGGTCTTAATTCGATCGCAAGTAACCCGATTCGATTCCTTGTCAGATTAAGGTGTCTACATGAGCTGAATAACTCACTTATTGTAATTTAGCCATTAATCCGATCCGATGGCCCGCATGTAACCGCACTGACTGTGTGCTCTTTCATACAGTAATAATAAAGGCCATATAGGCTAGCAAATTCAAATGACTAGTATGGCAAAGCCACCACTATTTGATCGTATTTGCAATATTTTGGCAGTTTGTTTATACATATTGTGCTGCATTCAAATCCAATATTGGGCCGCGATTTCTCGATTAGATAAATCATCAATAGCTACACCTCTTGGATCATGTAGCTGAGTTGCTCATTTCACTCACTGAAGCAAGCTGTTGCACCATATTCTGTGGAATTTTGACCAGAACATGTTGCAGTCCTCAGGAAATTGTACACATAACAGGTCTCCTTTAAATTCATGCTTGGTTCAGAAAAGGCAAACCCCTGCAGATCCTCAATTGGAATGCAACACAAGTTTTGGTTTTGGAAGATGATTTAAATATGAAGCCCTGCATTATGTGTGTCATACAATTGGCCAGATGTGCTCTGAATGAACTCTTCTCCATCCATGAACATGAGGGCTCTCTCATTCTCCTCTTTTGCCTCATGTGTCTGATGTGTCTGCATGTTTGGCAGTGAGTCTGGCCTCCCAGCATGCTCTCACATGCTCTTTTATCCATTAGTCGCCTCCTACTCTGTGGGTCGACCATCCTCCATTCCCCCTCTTCCTGATTCTTTATCACTTTGTGGCTGGCTGTCTCCTTCTTCTCCCCTCTGCCCTGTCTCTTTCTCTCTGGCTGTCCACCTCCTTCAGTCTGTCAGTGTTCCTCGGCTCAGAGGCTTCCTCGGCCTTTGTTTTGTGAGCCAGGGTGTTGTCTGTCTCTTCTCTCCTCTTTTCTGCGGACACATCCCTCCCTTTGCCTGCTGAGAAAGTTTTAAAAGAAGTACCAGCAAGGAAGCTTGATTGAATTAAAAAAAATTGTGGGGCCCCTTTTACAGTTCTAGAAAATAATAGAAAGTCAGAGTTTGGATCTGAAAATTATGTGGGCCTTGACAAATAATTTGTGGTTAAATTGGTCAATCAACATTAACTTATTCATTTATAATCCTTGTAAAAGTCTGACTTTGGAAATGCGTGTTTGCTTGATTTCACTTCAGTTATGACATTTTGCTTTGTGCTTTGAACATGCTTATGCAACATCTCAGCTGGGGGCCCCAAATATCCATGCACATGCTAATGCATTTTGCTGCCACTTGGGGGCAGTCTCACAAATATATGGAACAAGCTGAGGTATGGATTGCTCTTGGTTGTATTGGTGCTGTTGTTGAGCCGTTTCCGGCCTTTAAAAAGAGCACAGGAGTGGAAGTGGACAAAGATGTGCTTTGTGGTGAAATGACAAACCATGTTAAATCTATAGTCTTGAGCTATTAACTCTTGTCTCTGTTTTTGTTTTTAAATAATTTTTGCAACTTTCTGATGAAAGATTTTGTTATGCTTCTACTTGGCACGTGCAAAGATTTGGCAAAGACAACCATACCATTAGCTCCATTGAGGGCCACAGTATGACCACAACATTGAAATGTGCTGGTGGTGAAGATTAAAGTCTCTCCTCCTTTGCCGTGCAGGATGGGAGCCTTGACAGGTTTCCAGACAGCTTTCCATCCTGCTGCCACATCATTTGAACTGTGAAAATAAATTTTGCTGTTTCATCAGTGCGATAAAATGATCGGCAGATAGTTTAATATTCTCCCACTGATGATTCTATTCATTTTCTCTTATGTAATAAATAAATCACCACCTCTATCAAAGCAGCAATGAACATAGTGCTAACTTGAACGTAAACTGACAAATTCCAACATGACAATGGCAAGATTCTCTGGGCTCAAACTGTGAAAGAGTGGTTCTGAGATTATGAGACATAATATTCAGACATGAGTTGGCCACCACAGAGTCCAGACCATAAACTGATTGAGAATCTCAGGGATTTGTTAGAGAACACGTTACAGTGTCTGACATCATAAATACAAATGCATGATGTGACACTGAATAGGTTTACTGAAACAATACCATTAGAAATGTGTCCTGTAATTAAAGTTTGATTAAAAATGTGTGACTTTTTTATTTTATTATTATTATTTTTAATTTTTTTTAATAAAAAACCCTAAAAATGTTCAGCATGTCCATGTAAAAGACTAATGCGGTAGTGATGTCTGTAAAAAGTGCAGTAAAGCAAGTTGTACTTTATCACTTTACCGCCTGAGGGCTTCTCCCTACTTTGTCTCTCTCTGTGTCCTTCCCTCTCCTCTGCCTTTCCTGCCAGGTTGGCTGCTGTCACCACTCAGGCGTCTCAGGAATGCCTCCAGATGTTTTCTCTGACTCAGCCACACACTGTGCTCATAAACAGCACGGGGCAGGCATTGTTTTGACTTCAGGTGGAAATTTTAGTTTAAACTTTTGCACTCAAATCCTTGCACAGATCTACAAACTGACTGCCTCTGCCTGCTGGGATTTAATGCTTTTTAAGCATTGCAACAAAAGCAAAATGACATTGGCTCAGCCCTTTATGGCCAGTAGGCTATGGAGACAAATGTCCATCCCTTTACCCTAGAGTTAACTGACTGATTCACAAAATGAAATGGCATTGGTAGCCTATGCAGCTCTGTGGCTGTCTGTCCATGAAGCTCATCTACGCAGATATCCCCGACCTGTCAGATCGCTTTACCCTTACATCTCTGCTAGTGCTGTGCATGCATACTGAACTGAATAAGAACAGCACCAAAGAGCTGATGCTCATTTACTAGTTTATCAGTCTTAAACGTGATGATGTCACTGGCATAAGCATCTGTATTGAATTATTTTTTGTTTTGTTTTGCTTTATTTTTTGGCATCATTAATGTAATTTTGCTAATGCAGGACTGAAACAACTCTGTAGTTTCTAATCAGGCAAATACCCTTCTGTCTAGGTCAGTGTTTGGTCTCCATGAAACTGGACATTTTCTGTCAAAGCAGCAAACCAGGCTCTCTATCAGAAATGACTTGACAGCATGTGTGACAACAATTGCTAACCTACACATCGGTGCAATTTCGGGTGGTTTTGTCTTATTGTCTGTCACAGGATTTATTGTGAAGTTGTCAGTATTTTGAATGAGTAAAAGTTTGTTTTTATTTTTAACTTTGCTGCTCCTTAGAACATCACAGCTCTGTGTTAGATGCCACATCAGCGAACAAAACGCCTGCTAATTCTTTTATGATTTAAAGGATGCTAGTTTCACCGATTTTTCAGAAGTTGAAGTTACTAATTATGGTACACGACTGTGCTGGAATGTCTCCCTTACGCTTGGACGTTTAGTAGACCCAGCATAGTGGCCTTTTTGTGTTGTTGCCAGAGGTCGGTTTGCGACTGTCAGTCATCGTCAGGGGCTCAGCAGAGATGGGACAGTGACTGATCAGTGTCTGCTCGGCTCACTAAGCACCACTGGAACACATTTTGATTGACAGGCAGCCTGCTGTGCTGACGGTCCTCCCTTCTGCTGATGAGGAGGATTAAAGCAGCCAGTGTGAATGCCAGCCTCTGTGTATTTGTTCTCAAGAGACAAGAGTGGCTGTTTCTTCCTCTCCCTTTTGCCTCCTTCTCTATGCCTCAGTCTGTTGCAGGAAAGGTTCAGTAGTTCTGGAAGCACTTCACCCTGGACAGACTGTTTACATTCTCACCTCAGGATATTTGACATTCAAACATTGCTGAAGTCTTTTTGCAGTTTCTTTTTTTTTCTCTTCAGCCTTTCTTGTTAAATATTGCAGACTGTCTGGCTTCCAGCTTTTATACATAAACATCATCTTTTAACTGTTGCTTCTCTTACTGCCAAAGTTTGAAAATGGAGATGAACCATGTCCCTAAGCCTGTTGTGACATCTTTAAATATATTGTTTTGCTCAACCAACAAACCAAATCTTGAAACGTTTTAAGTTCATTATCCTCTCTTGTCATCTGTAGTTGTTGTTACCTGCTATGTCTTTGTGTTTATTATGGGTACAAATGCTGATACGTATGATTTTATATTGCACTTGTTCATTATGGACAATATCAATACTAATGTTACAGAGTGGAAATCACTGACAATCTTTTTTCCTTTTTGATATTTTTTTTCTCAGTTATCTTCGCTGTTATTCACCAATAGTTAAATGTTGCCGATCCTAATCAATAGAAAATAAAAAACACCCATTTTTAAGTTTCCTAAGTGATTTATAGCATTACTTTGTAGCAAAGTATACTATTTAGCTGTTATTTGAGCTGATTGGACTATCTCTCCCTGCGTTTACTTCCTTATCTGTGTGGCTTTTAGTGAAAAATTTAGCCTGAAATGTTTTTCACCAGACGTTGGACACGTGGCTTTTTTGTGCTGCTGTAATCCAGGTAAGATTAGGGCACTCTTCTTAAATGTTTGCCTAACAAAACAAGATGAAGACGGCAAGGTAAAATGAGTCTAAGACAAGTGGGATGTTTTTTAGGAAAAGTGATGCGGAACAGGCATGCTGCAGATTTGTAGGATGTGCAGAGGCTGAAGGTAAATCTATTGAGTGTAAAATCACGAACACCAGCGCCAATTGTTGTCGGTCTAAGCCAACACATTGATCATAGCGGGACACGCTTTGCTGGAGGTTCTGAGACACATCTTCTGTGAAAAGGTCACATTTACTCCTCGGATGAGCACATCTGCTGCCTCTGCTCATATCATGTCAGCTGACACCATGTGACGCAGCCAGCGTGTCCCACATATCAGTTGTAAGAATTCAGAAGTTTGCCGTGACCAAATTTGGAAAAATCTCTTTAAAAATTGGCCGCACTGTTAAGCATTCAGCCCTTCACGCACCTTTCACTTTTCTCTTCGTGTTCCCCACCATTCACTCGGACATGCCTGTAAAAGTGATGGATAACGCCATTGCATGTCTGCGATATTTGCAGTTTGCATGACGTCATTCATCCTGGCGTATGAAGTGCAGAGGGTTTGTGTGAAACTTAGCGTTGGTGGATGGAAGCAGCTGAAAATAGTTTCAGCCTATTGCCCAGTTAGTGTTTTACCTCTTAGGGTTTAAACGCAGTGCTGTTGTTATCAATTCAAGGGCAAGCTGGTGTTTTTCCACTACAATTAAGAGGGTTTAATTCACATACAACACTGATGCATTCTGCTTTCCATCCGACTGATGGATGCATGTGTTAAAGGGGCTCGTGTTTTGTGGTGATCCAAAACATGGTTTTCAAATCGAAGCAAGAAAAATAGTTTTGTTATTTGTTTTAATTAAAAAAAAAAGATTCAACACTCTTGTCATGACCATTTTTCTGCATTGACGAACACATTCCCACTACAGTTGTTTCACATTGTAGGTACTGTGTTAGCTGATTCATTGTGGTTCTCTCTTGCCTTCTGTGCCCCCCCCCCAGCGCCCTCACCTGTCTCTCTCCTCCTTCTCTTCTTGTCCCCAAGTTACCATCTCTGTGCTTGCTTCTTGTATTTGCCTGTCCATCACCCCCCCCCCCTCCTTTTTTTTTTTTTTTTATTTTTTTTACTCATATTTCCTGTTGCTCATCAGATCACTTGCTGACGTTGTCCACTTATAATGGGGCATTACTACAAAGCTATAAAATAACTGTACCTTGAAATGTAATTATTTGATAAATTCACGTTTTGATGACTTTTCATTAATGGTCGTGATAGTTTACCAGCACGATTCAACCAACTTTTCCTTTCAAGGAAAGCTTCAACTCACTCTTTCTCCTTGTCTCTCTGCAATGCAAGACAGTCAGCTTGACAGGAATAGGAAACAGTTTTTCCTGTTGGTCATTTTTTTTTTTTTTCCCCTTGTAATGATACAATAAAGCGGAGGGGGAAAAAAGTCTATAGGAAATGACAAGCAAGTTACTGTAAATCCACGCTATAAACACATTGCCGACTCATGACCACGTCATAGTGCTTGTTAATGGGAGAAGGAAGGTGGCTTCAACTGCTTTAAGCTACATATTCCCACAGGTCTAGACTGAAATAACTCAACAGTTAACACACAAGTTGCCATGAATACAATGAGTATTGTTTTCATGTGATTCTACATAGATGAATGCACAGTTCTGACTTTTATTGGGTATTTCTGCCAATAAATCACCTTTTAACTGTCACAAACTGTAGCCACAAAGTTGTACAATGCGGCTTTACCCTCTTATAGAGGTAGATCGTTTATAGATCCAATGAGAGAAATTGTCACATTTCAAAAGGCAAAAATAATACGTACAGTATGCTTTCTACAAAATCAATAGCTGTGTTTACATGATCGTGGTGCTGTAATGTAACACAAATGTGAGTGGAATTGAGGTTGTACTATACAGTAAATGAGTCACTAGAGAAAGATGGTTTATCAGAGAAGGGTTATCAGGGCTGTCCATCGTTCTACAGTGAGAAAAATGATTCACAAGTGGAAAACATTCAGGACAGTTGTCAATTTTCCCAGGAGTGGAAGTCCCAGCAAGTTTACCCCAAGGTCAGACTGTGCAGTGCTCAGATAAACTGCAAAACTTCCCGGGAGGCCTCCAGAATCTTAGCTAAATTTCAGAGTCTACAGGCTTCAGTTAACCTGTTAAATGTTGAAGTTCATGATAATACAATTTCAAACCTAAATGACCTGAGGCAATGTTGTGCATAAGAGTATAAGGGCCAATATTCTTCCACAACCATGTGAGAAACTGATTAACATCATACAGAAAATGATTACTTGGAGTTATTGCTGCTGAAGGTGGTTCTAACAGCAGCTGAGTCAAAGAGTGGACTTAAACAGAGAGAGCAAGTTACCAACGCCATCTCATTTTCAGCTTTCAAGCGTGTCCTGAGCGTGTCTTTGCTTCCTCTTCTATTTTTAGCTCGGACTTAAAAATCAGCTGGACTGCATCACTTTTTGGAGGCACCTTGTCACAGTTGTTTCAGTATTTGTTTATTTTTTTGTATTCGTTTTATTTCAGTGCACGGATCACGCCTTCTGCAATACAGTTCTTAGTCCCAGCTGTGCTGAGCTCACTCTTAAAGTGACATGTGCTCGCGTCTTGGTGGAAATGGAGAGGGAGCTTGTGTGTATGTGTGTGTGTGTGCTTGTTTTTACGTGTACATTCATCAAAAGTGAATATGTACTTTCCTGTTTTTGTCAGTGTCATACACACGTGAACAACCATGGCTCTCTGTGACCTTTGTGTGGACACTGTGTCTGTGCCAAGTAGTCACTATCACTTAGCGAGAATACTCCAGACATTACTCCCGCATTGCAAAACACACGCGCACACAGACTAAAAGTGCACTATAACCAAGTACTGTCTTGTCCCTCTTTTTGTCCAGCCCCAGGCTTTTCTATACTGCACTCAGTCTGATCAAATTAATTCTCACTTGGTGCGGTTTTCTATTGAATTAGCACATCATTGCTTCCCCGGACACAACTGCTGAATGTTCTTCCCTGAGGCGAAATCTCTAACAAGATGCATAAGATGAGTCATTCATGCCTATTAGTTGTTGCCATCTTTGTAGTGCTACACAGGGTCAGCAGCAGTTGGAAAATGAAGTTGAAGTTTGATTTGTTTTGACTTTGACAAGTTACTGAGCCTGACTCCTTAAAAAGGTGTTAAACTAAAGTTTCCTATGGCTGATAGGCTCCATCTGATGTTCCCTCTCTGTGCTACATACATATGTAACTGCTTTCACAATCTGCAGACATCTGCTGCTGCTGGCGCGTCTGTAACACATGTTGGACGGGAAACGAGACATGTTCCCACCAACTGGACAGTGATGTATCCTAGAAGCTGTTGTACTGAGCTGAACGTGACTGGCTTCATTGTTTTATGGCTGGATACTGAGGCCTTTATTTCTAAATCGCTTCTGAAAGATGCCCGTGGAAGTTGATCAGCCATGTTGTAACCGTAGCCTTAGAGTCAGTCGGGGTAGAGTATTAAGTACAGCAAAAGTTCAGTATATATGGTTCTGGGGTAGAGGTGATAAAACTGCATATAAGCACAAGGGATATAGCTGCATCTGGAAGGCATGATGCACAACCTAGAGACTTCTGTAAGATTCTTTCTTTTTTTTTTCTTTGATTCTTACCCTAACTTTTCAAGGAAATGGATGAACGTTTCATAATATGAGCGGAAAACATTCCAGCCTGACAACACTGGGAGTTTGCCAAGGGAATGTTAGAAGATTAGTGGTGACATTTTATAATTAGATACTGAAGGTGGTGAATATATTTGAAAGGATCAGACACTTTTACTCAATCACACAGATGTAAAGAACACACAAGCAGCCATCGCACGTTCAGCCTCGACATGCTTGTTACATTTTGAGGTGGCACACATCAACTAAATAGATCCTGCGCACATGTATAAATCCAGCTGTATGGGTTGTGATTGGCACTGCATAAAGTTATCAATTCCCCATCTGACAGATAAATATTTGGTAGATATAGTCTGCAGAGACGCAACAGTCCACAGTCATGCTGAAACCCTGCAGCCTCTTCAGAGCAACTGCAGTTCCTCCTTTTGTGACTAAAGCTGGACATGCACGCAGACATTTCACGTTTCTCACAGTAGCAGCTGTAGATCACATTTAGAAACACTTCACAGGGGAAAGGTGACTGAATGTTCACTGCATCTCTGTATCATTGTAAGCGGTCTCCTCTTTATCGGTGAGATTGCATGAAGAGCGTTCACAGCCTCCAGTTAGAATAACAATATCTGATCTCTGCAAAGAGCTTCCTCAGAAGCACTGCTGAAAACTGGTGATTCCTTTTACACAATTTAACATTAAGGACTTTGTGTTTCATGCTGCTCTGGGCTGCATGTTGAGGGGTGTTCCTGATATTCTTCCCTTTTCATGAATGTGAAGTGAAATTTATCCCAAAACAACTCAGAGCAGTGCAACTCCACCTTTGGCTATTTCTCTATCATAAATATATGGTTTGAATTTACACATTTCTTACAGTAGCTTCAAAAGGTAATAATAACAGGTTTTCTGAAGTGACTGTTTAAACACATTTGTCATATAATTTATTGAGCAGATGAGTTTATGCAAAATTACTCTTCCTTTCACTTCTTGTTAGCTCTAGCATTTGAATGGCTATTTTTTTTTTAATGTCCCTGCCCATATTTTCCAGAAAATACTTTATTCATACTTAATACTTAATTTTTTTTTTAATTAAAAATTTTTATTTTATTTTATGGGCATTCATTATACTGTCATAAAACAATCTTTGCTTATTTACGCCTCCACTTCTTGGCATTCAAACCAAAGAGTGAGCCATTTTTTTTTTTTTAGGTACAACAGACACAATAAAATATTTTAGTGACAAGACTAAATAATTACTCATATTTTGTTGTCTAGTGTAACTCTAGGGTCCACTTATGTGGAATTGACTAAGCCACTGTTTGGCTTAGTCTTTCTTTTCAAAGAAAGGGGGGGGTGGTAGGGGGGGGTAGGGTAGGGTAGACTAGACTAATCAGAAAATTACCGATGTAATTGGTCCAGTTACTCCTCTGTTTTGACAAAATGACACATCAATATTTTCACCAATCTGCCTCCCTTTCCAAAAGTTAGAAGTAAACTGTAAAAGAATGTCTTGTTTTATTGCTGTAACTTAACTATACACTGTCTTTTGCCTTTTTAAGAACTTTGTAACAAGTAGTGAGATCTAGTGGTCAAATGGGAGCTGGCAACAACCTACAAGCTAAATTACCAGTTTGAGGGGAAAACGAGCAACTTTGGCATCAGTCCTTTGTTCGTAATCAGATATTTTCATCTAAGGAAAAATTACACTATTTATTTTTTCCTTCTTTAAACCTTCACCTGTCCCAAATTTGATTCTTCAACCAAGTCTATTCACGTATTGTGCCTGTTCTTTCATTACGCAATACATGTCACCTCAAACTTCTCTCAAAACTCCTCTGCAAAAAGTAAGCCCCCCCCCCCCCCCCTAGTTTAGAGCTGTGATCATTGTTGTATATTTTATAAGCAACCAATTAGGAAAGAAACGCATGAAATGAGGCAAATGTGATGAAATAACACAGAATTTTGGGTTGAAGAAATCCATTATGTCACAAAACCGGCGTAGATGATCCTGACAGTGGTCCTTTTCCAGTTTGAAATATGTCAGAGGCCTCCATTAGGCTGCTAACTCCACCCAGCAGATTTTATCATGCTTTTTATATGAGAAGGGGAATACCAAGTGTGGTTTGTAGATGAGAGGAAATGAGTGGTCAGGCGAGTAACAGAAATGCATCCCGAACTTAATCACTGGCTTTGATCCACTACTTAGAAATCTCATCCTTCCCTTGTTTCCGCCCTTAAGATTATATCACCATCCTAACGTGAGTGCAAAGGAAAAACTGTCACAAATTTACTGCTTAGTAGAGCTGATCATTTGGTGAACAAAACCAACTCAGGAAGCCTTAACATCGTACAGGCTTTATGTCAGCGTTTCAGGAATAGTTTATAAAACCTGCGAGAAGGCGAAGGTACTCTTTTTGGACAGAATAGTCTCTGTCCTTCTATCCTCTGTATATCACTCGTCACTGACAGCAGCAAAATCGCAAAGGAAACAGGAAAGGCCTGAGCGGCTTGGTGTTGGGACGGATATCCTCTTTTGGAGGCGTTCCCCCTCCTCTCTCACTTAACTCTCCCTCTCTTTATCTGTTTTTATCGTTTTTTTTTCCCCTCCAGCACATTTGGCTCTCGGTGTGGAATTGACGGTTTGCCTGAGTTCAGAGGCGAATCAGTGTTTTCTGTTCCCCTGTTGCTTTTTGGGGCTCATCGGATCTGAGTCAGCGATGTGTTGGCATGGGGATGAGGAGGATGAGGACAGCTCAGAGGTGAAGTGTTGTTGGCTTGTTTATTTGATTTGTGTGTTCCTGTAATAGAGGCAGGGCGACGGTGATTTCGAGTGACTTTACAATGTTGTATGTTCCTAATAAACTCTCTGGATTAAGGGTGTCCAGGGGTGAGGGTCTCATTTTGTTTTTATAGTGGTGAGCAGACACAGGATTGTTGTAATGGACTGGGAAACGTTGTGGTGGGAGCATTAGCTCCAGTGTGCGCTAATGTTTTTCATGTATATCAAGACGAGAGACCCTGATTGAGGACAATGGACAGCCAACTTCATGGGCCGGACTCGATTTGATGTTTAGCCTGCTTGACAACTGCTTTTCAAATTCTGTTTTTGAATTTAAGCAATTTTAAAACTCTACCAGCGAACACACTAGATGGTACTGATTAGTTTGAAACATTATGAAGAGAAGCTGAACATTTTCATTCCTTGCTGCTCTTCCAGCAGCTTTTTCCTCTTCTGCTTCCTTCTCTAACTGTCCTAGTTCTGCATAACTTTGGCCTTTTTCCTCTACCACCCCCATCACTATCACCTCTCCCTCTTTCCTCTCTTTACAACCTTATCTTGCTCACCATCTTTTTCCTCATCTGTCATCCTCTCTCTCAACATCTCACATTACCAGTCTGAAGGGGAGGAACACCATGAAAGCTTAGTTGACTTTTTTCTGTTTAAGTTATTTCC